>NC_068384.1:3006871-3374371 GCF_023724105.1 Carassius gibelio | reverse complement strand
GTACAGCCGTTACTGGGGAAACCTCTATATTTCTACCATTACTAAGCACTAACTAGTAGCAGATAATTAATTATCATTTTCTATAAGACCTTCGGCTGATTTTGTCAGACCAGTGCAAAATCGGCCTATGTTTTTACGCAACAAACATGCTGTAAATGTGACATTTATAAAAAAAAAAAAAAAAAAATTAACTACCTTATTATACAATTATAAAAAAAAGACCTTGAACTTTAGCTTGCTTTATTCTTTTTCTATTCTATCTCTTTTCTTTATATTTATTATTTAATAATAACCCTTGCTACGTGTACTGCGTTTAAGCTAACTGAGACTTGTTATAGCACTTATATATCATTGCTCTCTTGTTGTTTTTGATTGCTTCCACTGTCCTCACTTTGGATAAAAGCGTCTACTAAATGTAAATGTAAATTAATATAATCATTTATAGATTTGACTCATTCCTTTTCTTGCAAATGTTTTTTTGTAAGTTTATCATTTTATAAGATTTTCATGTTTTTGTGAAAACCTGTACCTGAACTGCACATGTAATTTTACGATTTATTATTGTACAATAGACACTGCCCAACTCCACTCATACAGTGCTAATTTTATTTGTGCACCTCCTAAAATAAAAAAATCACCGTTTATATTGAATTAAAATTTCTTCCTTGATATTTGTGTTTTGAGTCCAATTTTATATACCATATATATATATATATATGTATGTATGTGTGTGTATGTATATATATATATATATATATGTGTGTATGTGTATGTATGTATGAAGAGTGCCAGACCGAAGGGCTACCAGAGATTTTGAAATTTTGTAAGGCCTGAATATTTATTGTGTAATTGATTTTATTTTTCTCTCACCTTTAATCTCTGGCAGATCAACCGATTCATGTCAGTAAACAAGCTGAAGTATTTCTTTGCCGTCGATACCAAATATGTTATGAAGAAACTGTTGCTTCTCATGTTCCCATACACACATCAGGTAAAATATTAAATCCCTAAGAGATAATTTAATGTTTGTTAACATTTTCTCATTTTTAATTAGAATTGCTTCTTTATTGGACATTTTTTATTCTAAATATTATTGGATATAAAATGCAATAAGTAAAGCATTAAAAGTTTAGTATTTTAAACTCTTTTAATATCGTGTCAATTTTTTATAAATAAATTGTCAGCCTTGTCTTCCATCACCCAGGTGCATTCAGAAAGCCTAATTTATTGTCAAATGAAAAGGTGTGTCTTGCACTTCTTTGAACAGGTTCAATATAAACTTTTTTTTCTTTATGTATACTATAATATCATCAGGACTGGGAAGTACGTTACCACAGAGACACTCCTCTAATACCACGCCATGATGTCAATGCTCCAGATCTCTACATACCCAGTAATTCATTTGTATTTATTCTGAGCAACCCGATAAATCGTTGTGCTGTATTTATAACATTAAATATTAAAAAACTTTAGTAGTTTTAGAGAGTTTTGTAATGCCCCAAACCAACATTAAGTAAATATTATGTGAATGCAAACTCAAGCTCAATTTTGTGCCCTTTTGTTGCCACAACTGCCACTTTTCCATAAACTCTCTTCTCCTATAGCCAGTGTTTTCTTTCAGGTTACTTTCAGGTTAGTCAGGTCACATTTCAGGTCATGGCAGAGTTTCCGTTAAAGAGAATCTTGCTGAGCAAGTTAGATTTTATAAACATGTTTATAGCTAGCTACCTGAAAAATAACTCATCCTAATGGTACAGATATTTCAAGGACACTCTATTGATCCCTTGAGGACCAGAATTTAATGCAAGAATGCACATTAAGTATGAGCAACAGTACTATGCTTACAATGTGTTTGCCATGTAGTAAAATCAGAAACCATGTATCTGTGAATTTATAGAGATGTTGCATTGTTTGCACTTGATCATCAAACTTTTCTTTTGTTTTCATCTAGCAATGGCTTTTATCACCTACATTTTACTGGCTGGTGTGGCTTTAGGAATCCAGAAACGGTGAGTTATAGTGGGTTTTATTGGAGAAATGTACTGATATGGACATGCTTGGACATCCTGAGGGATTCATATAAAAATGCATTTAATAAATAATCTATTAGTTAACTAGCCTATCGTTCAATAACCCTGATGTGACCCTACTAAATGGAATTCATAACAGTACCTTCAGCACTGCCATGTTCAAGTAATCTTTTTGACAATTTTGTAAATGAGACATGTTATATGATTAATCGTTTTTATGTTTTCTCTACACGTTCAGGTTCAGTCCAGAGGTTCTGGGTTTGTGTGCAAGCACAGCTCTGGTTTGGATCCTCATTGAAGTTCTTGTCATGTTGCTCAGTCTTTACTTGCTCACAGTTCACACAGACCTCTCAACGTTTGACCTTGTTGCTTACAGTGGATACAAATATGTGGGGTATGTTTCGATTGGATGTTCTAATGTATTTTGCACACCTGTGAAAGATTTGTAAGTGAATCATGTTTTGTATTGCATTGAAGATGTTTTTTTTTGTTTTGTTTTTTTCTCAGGATGATTTTCACAGTGTTGTGTGGACTGCTCTTTGGCACTGATGGTTACTTCGTTGCTCTTGCTTGGTCTTCTTGTGCCCTCATGTTTTTTATTGTGAGTTTCGTAAGTTTTGTACGTTTCTACGTTTTTTTCAATACATTTCTCCAATTAATTTCTTAAAAAACATTTTTTCAGGTTCGTTCTCTAAAAATGAAGATCCTGTCTTCATTCTCAGCAGACTCCATGGGTGTAAGAGCGAGTGCCAAACCCCAAATTCGCATGTACATAACCCTGGTATCAGCTGTCTTTCAGCCAATAATCATTTACTGGCTCACTGCTCATTTGGTCAGATGACCGACAGTATTAAATTATGAAGGAACTTTAAAATGACAATGCTGGACTGGGATGGCTTCATTTTTGGCATTGTTTGAGACAACAGTGGATTACCATGATTGTGCTTTTATCCACAAAGGATTTATGTGGTCTGATCTTCAACATTGGCTCCATCAGCATTGTCTTCTGCACATTAGTTGTTGGAAATATAATTTAATATTTTTACAGAATTGTTTTTCTGTTGTTGAAAATGGGAAAATAACAGTTTGACTGCTCTTGTGTCTTCTCCCTGCTGCTTTAGTGTCACAAAATCCAGACCTAATTTTAAGAGGCTTTCTGATTTATCTGCCCTGTGCTGTGATTCTTGTGTGATGTGCAATTGGTGAACACATGATCAACTCAAGTGTCCTTCTTTTTTGTGCATGAACAGCTGTGTTTTCTTCTTTACAGCAAAATAAATCACATAAATTAGACTTTTAAGGTGTGTAAATATGTTCTCATCTTGTCAATTAAAATATCTGATAGAGAGACTACAAGCAATAAGAAGTGATCGATTAGGCGCAATAGACGTGTGTTATGACGTTATATGAGTTCAGGTGCTGTAAACACTAGGGCAAAACCCTGCAATCGTTTATAAGTAGGTTTTACACCAAATATGAGTACCAGTCGCCAACATTAAGGCCCAAAATAAAATTTCCACCAGACTTCGCTGAGTGCCTCTTTAAGGAGGCGCGCCGGCTGCAAAGCGTCCTTCTGGTTTCCAAGGAAACGTGGGAAAGAAAAGAACGCAGACAGAACGGAAAAGTGCGAGACATAACCGCTTCTTTTTCAGAACACTGAGAGAAACTTTAAACTTACAACAGAACCGACTCGGAAATTGGATGCTTTAAATTCATCTCTACTTATTTAGGTGGGTTTTTCGTTCTTCTTTTGCTCCTTTGTCTTGACATAAATGCTTCACGCAAGCATGAACGCTTGGGCAATTATTCTTAAAGTAACTTAATATGCTTGAGCCATTTCCTGAGGTGTATAGACCATGTGGCCTGGCTTTCTGTGTCTGTCATGTCATGTGATATATAAATCGATTATTCTATATATATATACATATATGTGTGTGTGTGTGTGTGTACGTATTAACTTATTTTAATTCTCTAAAAAGTTTAGCGCCACTTGAAAGGTGTTTATTTCTCGGTTGATTACCTTGCTCAATCATTTACTCGCTTGTGCAGTCAGTATTGAAATAATAAATGACCCTTCTATGGAAGGTTAATGACTTTTATAGCTTCCTTCCTGGGTTTAAGAACTATTTGTTTGTTTATTTATGAAAACGGCTTCTCTGTGTGCTTTTTTTTTTTTTTTTTTCATTTAATAGGACGTTTGAATGTGTGTACATGTGCACGATGCATTAATATTACTCTGTGTTTCTGCAGTTCAACGGGTGAATGTGTGGATCCGGCATCTTGCTGCTGTGAGACAGATGGAGAAATACACACAAGCACTGCCACCCCATTCTCCTCTACATTCCCCCCAAAGTGATTCAGAAGCTCTGTCCCGATCCCCCTCTCGTCCACAGCCTGCCGCTGTTCAGCTTGTGTCCCTCCCTTCCACCCTAACCACCCCAGCCTCCTGTCTATACTCAGCCCCTCAGGTGTCTGGAGGGCCACACTGCCTCAGTCCCTCCACAGTATCTGACCAGGATGACCTGACCTGCCTCAGCTGGCTGCATCAAAGAGGGAACCTGTTGCCCCTGCAGCCACTGACCAAAATCACCACACTGCCCCAGACATTAGACTCGATTCCTGTCCAACAGCTGCTTTCCTCCCCTGCCAAGCCCCCGTACTCTTTCAGCAGTCTCATCTTTATGGCAATAGAAGATTCTCCCGAGAAGAGGCTCCCTGTGAAAAGTATTTATCAGTGGATTGTCGACAACTTCCCCTATTATAAAGAGGCTCCCGGTGGATGGAGGAATTCGGTCCGACACAACCTTTCCTTGAGCAAGAGCTTCCAACGAATACATCGAGACAAGAGTCAAGTGCGTCAGACTTCCAAGTCTGAACTCTCTGATCTCTTAGTCTATATTGATTAGTTGTTTGATGAAATATTCTGCTTTGCTTTGCAGTCTGTCGGAAAAGGCTCATTATGGCGTGTTTGTCCAGAACATCGGCCAGCTCTTCTGGAAGTTCTCAGAAAAACACATTATTGTCATCGTACCAACAGCAGCTTGCTGAACAAGCGTGTTTTGTGAGTCTTATTTCTTATGACACACCACATTCTTAAGGCTTAATATTGAATTATCTGATGTATCATGCACAACGTCAGAGGAACAAATTACTCTTTCATTGTGATACTGACACATGCATATCTGACCTCCATTCTGAACAGGTTGGAGGCGGCTGATGATGGGCAGAACACCTTGGGTGAGACCATGGAAATTTCAGGTAAACCACAACGGAACACCTGTTTTTTTTTTTGTTTTTTTTACTTTTCACTGTAATGAGTATGTTTCAACCAAAAATTAAAATTTAGTTGAGAGTTCAGCCGTGGCTGAAAATTGATCCCTGGTCTCATCTCATCATACCAACAAACAATCAATTACACATAAAACACAACAGACTAAAACACCTGGAATACTAGAAATCCTGTACATTTATAAATAAATACTAAATCTAGCAGCACGAAACAGACATGTTAATCCATGTTTAAATTTATGCATTTAGTAGATTCATGCACTTAGTAGACGCTTTTATCCAAAGCAACTTACATTGCATTCAGGCTAACAATTTTTCCTAATGTTTAAAAAAAAAAAACATTGTTGAAGTATATACTTTATGCTCATCAAAGCTAAGTTTATTTGATTAAATGTACAGACAAAACAGTAATGTTGTGAAATATTATTACAGCTTATTAGAATAATTTTAAATTTTAATATATAAAAAATAATTTATTCCTGTGATGCAAAGCTGAATTTTCAGCATAATTACTCTAGTCTTCAGTGTCACATGATCCTTCAGAAATCATTCTAATATGCAGATTTGCTGCTTAAGAAACATTATCAATGTTGAAAATAGTTGTTCTGGTGTGATGCATTTTATTAGATTTCTTTGATGAGGAGAAAGTTTATCATTTCATTATGTCATATCATTTATCATATCATTATAAATGTCTTTAACGTCACCTTTAATCAATTTTTGTCCTTGCTGAATGACAGTATTAATTCATAAAGACCACAATCTTTTAAATGATAGTGTGTGATATGGTGCTTCTCTTGCATGGAGTTTTTTTGTTTGCTATCCTTTATCTACTTTTTCCAGACACTCTCTGTTTGGGATCTGTTGTCTTAGTAACAGCCGAACATTACTCTAGCAACCTATAGCCACGTTGAAATGAATGGCCAGGCTGTTTTACTACAGGGTCACTTAAGTCAAGAAGTCTCACATAACAGATGGTTTTCTCTCTTGATTTGCAAAGATTTGTCACCATACAGTACTGACTAATTAGTAATAATACAGTAGTACAGAAACTGGGAATTGTTAGTGTTTCTGTAAATGAAAGAAAACTTGCAGCTATGAGTTACAAACAGAAGAGTGTCACAGAGAGTGACAGACAAAATTCAGACTCGTTCTTACACTTAGGTTATGGTACACTCCTCTAAATTCCATCACATTAACTGTTCCTTTTTCATTGTACCTCAGATCTAGATTTTTTGTCTTCAAACCTGCCGTGCTCTTTGACACCAGATCATGAGGAGCTGGTCCCCATGGAGTCTGTGGAACTGACAGAGGTTGCCGGCGAGGATTTGGAGAAAGATCCATTGGCAGACAGTGGTTACATTGAGTTACACTATTACCAGTATCAGCAGTATCAGTACCTGGTTCTTCCAGGAGACAGTGAGCTGGACCTGGAGTCGGTTGAGATACTGCAGCTTGATGCAGAGGCTCAGGAGGCTGCCGGATCACTGCTTGACCTCGCGGGAGGCAATCACTGACAGCTTGCCTGTGTGCTGTGTACAAGCATGGGGAGATGGGGCCACTGTGAGAACTCTAGGCTTGATGTACTATTGGCACTTTATAACTGCCTAAAACTTTACTTACTTTCATGAAAGGTGCAACATAAGCAATTCCAAATAATCTAGTGATTTGAAAAGACATTTGCAGGGACTGACAACAGCACTGTGAGTGTATCCTTGGTATTAGTGTATAATAGGTATTAAAGCATCTGCAAAATGCTTTCATAAAGAAAGAACAAAAAATATTTATTGTTTATTGACATGGTTGAAAGCTACTATTTAATGCACTTCCATACCATTTTTAAGTCCCTTCCATTAAGATTACTCTAAGATTTGTTGTGTTTTTACATTCAGATCAGAGGGATAAAGTTCTGATGTGATTTTATTTTAGTTTTACAGTATGAAATTGTTCAAAATTATGAACATGTTCAAGTATTATTGATATAAACTGCCAGTTGTTAGATTGGGAACATGGAAAGATTAATATCTAATCCTGATTTCTTGTTGATTATTGTCATGCTACTGCATTCTGTAGCTATTCGTTTTCTGTGTAGTAAAATGCAAGTCTTATTTTGCTCTATTGATGTGTTTATTTTATTTTTTTTAGTTTATTATGTTTTAACAGGTTGATCTTCTTAATGTGTAACTCATGTAGCAATGAAGTACTAAAATGTTATGGTAAATGGTAAATCATTGCCTGATTTAACCTGTGATATCACATATTTTTAACCTTTAATAATTAGCAAGCACTTAGTAGATTGCAGATTTAACTAGAAGACATTGGGGAATGGATCTATAAACTTATTAAAGTATTAATGGCTTAATTTATGAAAAGACAACCTAAACAGTATCACTAAAAGGATGTAGTATGGGTGGGTAAACCTTCTGTGTTATGTGATCTTTTTTAAATATTAGCATTGCTCTCAACCTTACCTAATGGACCATTTGAGTTAATTTAACAATTTGCCAAAAACATACATATGAAAGAGCAAATAGGGTTAGTATTGCTTGTATTATTTCCATGTTGGAATGAGCTAACGTTTTTAAGTACATTAGCCTACCAAGTAAAAACATGTGTAAATATGCGCACAGTGTAATCAGATATTTAATTTATATTAAAACTGAGGATTAAAATATTCTTTCACGCTTATAAATCAATACGCTCAATATATTTACATCCTCTGATTGGACCATAAAAACAAAACCCGCTTGTCATGCCAGTCTGCTCTGAGCTCTCTTGGATGTTGTAGTTTTTGTGGCCTACTGACGAGTTCGAGTATATTCGAATTCGTTACCCACAAAACTACATTTCCCAGAAACACGCGCGGTGGAACGCTTTTTGACGGACAAAGTTGTGTTTATTAAAACTGAAACGTGCATAATCTTAAACGGAGCCAGAGGACGCTTTGCAGTGAACAACGAAGGAAAAGGTATTGGAAATGATTGGTTGCTTTTTAAAGTCGGTAACGTCTAAACCAACTCAAGACACTTTTAAGATGGCTTACTTTGGCTGTGTCGTCCGTTTCTCAAATATGTTCTCGGTTAGAACTAATCAATGCTGGGACGAGGCGATAGTAACTAGCTAGTTTAATATCAGCAAGTTTGATTTATATTGTAATCATATACACGCATCTGTTAAGATCCCACCAATCACACAACTTCTGCTTCATAAATGGAAAATATTACATAAAGGATCTGGAACTCGGCCAACAAGGAGAGCACTGATGTTTCATATTTACTCATTAATATTTACTATAATTGAGACCCGAACACAATCTGAATGCTTTTAATAGTAGACATGTCAAGTTCATATGTTCTTTTATAATATTTGACAGACGTTTCTTAGTGGCAACTGCCACGTTTCTAAGTACTACATGCAAAAGCATGCAGTAACGTTACTGCAAGTGTCTGTAATTATTACATATACTTATAAGAAACAGCCAGGGATTCCTTACATTTTTCAGCAGGTTTGTCTGTTCCACATGATTTTTGATTGGTTCCACCGGTTTATTTTGTGTGTTGTTTCACTTGTACACATATTTTTGTACAAACCCTTCCACCATATACAGATCTCTTCAGTTTTGTTTCTTAAAATGTTTCCACAGCAGTGTTGATTGTACTCATTTGCCCACGAGTGAAAACAGTCCAAATGACTGAAACAATGAGTCACATTCAATCCAGCGAATCTCACTGTAAAAAAAAGAGCATGCTTGAACCTTTTAACTGACTTGCCACATCGCAATTTCCCAACAAACCCTGTCCTGCTGGCCAACAGGGCCAGTACTGTCTCAATAATGCCTCCCAGAAATGTGATTTAACACACTGTCTTTGATATTTCCAAGCTGATACTGATAGCTAGATGTAAAGGTCAAAACTAACTGTCACATGCACTCGAATATAAATGTGTGTCCTTCTTTTATTGCAGCCAATAGGCTGAAACATTTTTATTGTCGCCCAGAGTGAGCGTGTGATAAAGGACAGAGCATGAGGGGCGATCCTGGACCGGTTCAGATCGTGACAGTCAACAAGGAGGATCACTCCTTCGACCTGGATACAGAAGCACTCAGTCGAATTCTGCTGGAGTCTGAGGTTCGAGATAAGGATGTGGTGGTCGTGTCTGTCGCCGGTGCTTTCCGAAAAGGGAAAAGTTTCCTTTTGGATTTCATGCTCCGCTACATGTATAGAAAGGTAAGATTGGAAAAAAATACATTTAATATTTAGATCATGTAATGCAGCACATCATTTTATATGAATGCAAAATTTACTCTGTTTTAAGATGATACTTTCTAATATATAAATGGCTTCCAAGTGGTACGCTGATCTTGAGCAGGAAACCAGGCATATTTATACATGCTGTACATTCACCTCTTGTTATTTTGTCCTCTCCAGCATGATCAGGACTGGCTTGGGCAGGAGAATGAGCCCCTGACGGGATTCTCCTGGAGAGGAGGCTCAGAGCCAGAGACCACTGGCATCCAGCTATGGAGTGAAGTTTTCATTGTGCAGAAGACGGATGGAAGTGAGGTAACAAGCACCCATCAGCAGGCAGCTCACTGATCCTACTCGTTAATGGTTTTACTTCCACTTTTTTATGGTTTTTGAACAATTGCATTCTTTTAGTAATGAATGAAGACCTAAATGATTATTATTAGCCAGTTTCAGTTCCCCAGAAATGTATTATTACAGCTGCATTATGAACTTTACTGTCTGATATCTTATCTGGTGGTTCTTGTCCAGTAAGCAGTCTGCACTTGCACAAGCCCTGGTTTCAGATTCATAATATGTTTGTGGTGAAATTCTGTCACTTCCCGTCAAGATTTTGTCATCTGTGATTCTGGCGTAATGTGTTTAAAGAAACCGTCAAATCACTTTTTCAGATTCCTGAATCACTTCTGTCACTTCCGGTCACTTTCTCTCTAGTTTGGCGTAGCCAGATCTTCAGACTGACAACAGAAGGTTTGGGAACCTTGGCCACTTTGAATAGCAAGGACAACCCAAAAGGACATATGACTGACCGATAAAGCAACCAATCAAGATTGGTGTGCCGCGTCATGTTCAGGGGCGTGGAAATGTCCCCACATTAACAGACCATGTGTAAATCTCTTGGACGTATTTTAAAGATTCTATGGTGTGAACTTTTTCACATATGTACTTTTAAAAATCCAGCTTTTAGTTGATTCTTATAAGTGCTCATTATCACAGTTGTAAATACGACGGGATTCTTCTAACATGAGGGGGTTTGGCTTCAGTGATAAAGAACGTGACAAAAACATCTCCGAGGAAATCATGTGTAATGCAAAAATACGATGACGCCTTCGAAACTCCTGAAGTGTTTCCAGTTTTGTGTGCCGTATGCATCAGTCATTCAGTCAACAGTCTGTGGGCATGACGTCTGAGCTCGAGACTACTTTCTGTCTCGAGACTGGAGAACCATTGTACTAAAAAGTGTGTTGTGTGTTTCTCTGTAGGTTGCGGTGCTTTTAATGGACACACAGGGAGCGTTTGATTCTCAGTCCACCGTGAAGGATTGCGCCACTATCTTTGCCCTCAGCACCATGACCAGTTCTATCCAGGTTTCTATAATGCATCTCAACAATTTTGCCAGAAATTAGTTGAAAGGACACTGGAAATGTATCATAATTCCTATATTTTTTTTTTGTAGATTTATAACCTGTCACAGAACATTCAGGAAGATGATCTACAGCAACTTCAGGTTAGTGAGATCACAGCTAGCCAAGAATACAGCAGTCTCAAGCTGAACTGACTTATCTTGAGATTGTCCTGCAGTTTTGATCTGAAAAACTGATCACAGGTAAATTATTGGCTTAATGTAATTTGATTTGAAAAAAATTATAAAATGCAGTTATCATGCTTAAAATATTCTGATGTAAATGTACCCTAATGTTCACACGTTTGGGTCAGTAATATTGTGATATATTATTACAGTCACAGTATTTTAATAGACTTAAAAAAATGTACTTTGAAATTTGATTTCTGTGATGCAAAGCTGAATTTTCAGCATCATTACTGAAGTCTTCAGTGTCACATGATCCTTCAGGAATCATTCTAATATACTGATTTGATACTTTCCAATTCCATTTTTTTTTTTATAATCAAAATGGTTCTGCTGCTTAATATTTTTGTGGAAACTTTGATATATTGTTTTTAGGATTATTTAATGAATAGAATGTTCAAAAGAGTGGCATTAATATGAAATGGAAATCTTTATATACCGTGCATCATTATAAATGCATTTATTGTCAGTCACTGATCACTTTAATGCATCCTTGCGGAGCAACAGTATTAATTTCTTTCAAATATATATATATTTAAAAATTCTTACTGCCCCATTTTTTATTTGCATATTTTCATACTTGACTAGTCAGCGAGTTGTCTAACTAGTTGCTGTTTAGGCAGGCCTGTATAATTAGAATCTGATCAGATTCATTTTTGTAGTGGCTTGTACATATAGAAAATGTCATTTTCTTCAAAAAGAAAAGCTCAAAGCTGTCTGAAAGCATTGTGTACAGCAAGGTATTTTTATTGATGCAGCTCTGTTTTTAGACTGTACAGTATCCCACAATTATGCATTTTTTTAATAATGTGGTTTTATTCATATTATTACTTTCAATGACTTCTGTCTTTTGTTTGTGTGTGTAGCTGTTTACGGAGTATGGCCGACTGGCAATGGATGAAATCTTTCTAAAGCCCTTTCAGGTATGAACACACCTTGCTGATACTGATATTGTAGTCTCCTCTGTTCGTTTAAATGTTAGTACCTGTAGTGGCACGTGCCCACTGTGCTTAAATTTGTATTTCAAATTTGTGGTGTTTACTTGCCATTCATTTAACTTCACGAGCACGATAACCTCAGGACCTAAAAAGAAATATGGTGACACCATGTCACCATCAGATTCTTCAAATTCTTTGGATTTTGTTAGCCCAAAATTAATTTTACTAGCCCGAATAAAAAATAAAAAAAAAGACGTCAGCTGAACTTCACTGCAGACAAATCAGCATGATCAAAATCTTCTGTGATTGTATTTTTTCACACAACTCAGGGTTCGGATCATGTGCTTCAGTGATTTTAAGTCAAGTACTTTATACAATACTGATCGTGTCAAAGCAGCATTACAGTGTCAAACCGGAAAATGGTACAATAACAAAGAGTCACCTTTCCTGCTAAAGTCAGTTCATAAATGATTCAGTGATGTCATCATCCGTTTCAGCTCTCCTCCAATAGTGTATGTGCATTTAGTCAAGTGTCCACAACTAAGCAAACCAAAGATGACAGCAGCTGTCAGACTAGCGATTTCGCAAGAACAGCCATTGTATTTAAATCTGTTCCAAGAATAAGAACAGACAACATTGTCTGAGAGCTCAGGACCGATTTTTACATATAACTCGAAACAGTTCAGTATCAGAGTGCATGTGTGTTGAAGAAAATGCTTATGCTTTCATATTTCCTTCATGTGGGTTTAACCCTTTCTCTCCCACAGTCACTTATGTTCCTGGTCAGAGACTGGAGTTTCCCCTACGAGTACAAATACGGGTTTAAGGGAGGAAGTGATTTCTTGGACAAACGTCTGCGAGTATGTGACTAAGAATGATACTCATGTTTGGTATGTTCAGTCGTGTGTGCTTCTTTCTGTAGTGATTTCTCTTTTGTGTGTTTGTGTGGCGGTGCTCAGGTGAAGCAGACTCAGCATGAGGAGCTTCAGACAGTGAGAGAGCACATTCACTCCTGTTTCACCTCCATTTCCTGTTTTCTCTTACCACACCCTGGCCTGAAGGTGGCAACCAGCCCTGCTTTCTCGGGACAGCTGTGTGGTATTAGACTTCATTCATGTTTTTATACACCTATTACTTAGGGATGGGCACAAAAACCAGACCATTTAATAGTGCCAGCAAAGATTCGTCCTTTTTTTATTTCACTTCAAAAAGCATTTTGATCAAAGGGCCCATCCCTAAATCTGCTGGTACACATTCATTCAAAAATCACATGCACAACTGAAAATTTGGGGTTGGTAAGATGTTTTTAATGTTTTGGAAGAAGCCTTTTGCTGTATGCTCACCAACGCTGTATTTATTTGATGAAAATATAGTTTAAAAAATGACCCCAAATCATAGTACAGTAGTGTATATTTGTCAATTCTCTGCTTACTCTTTGCATCCCTCATTGTGGGTTTCATTTTCTTTTTAATATTGCTTTTTCAGTTTTCATTTTTCATTCTTGTTATTTGTTAACATGTTCTAACTCTCTCTCTAACAATCACTCGTGCCTCTCTCAGATGTGGCTCCAGAGTTTAAGGAACAGTTATGTGAACTCATTCCCAATCTGCTGAAGACTGACGAGCTGGCTGTAAAAGAGATCAATGGGAATAAGGTGACCTGCAGGGGCCTGCTGGAGTACTTCAAGGTGAGCTCACGCATGGCTTATGATCATCTTGATTTCTGTTTTGTTGAGCAGCATTTTAAAAACCTTTTTTTCACCAATCTGTCAGGCATATATTAAGATATATCAGGGAGAAGACCTTCCACACCCCAAATCCATGCTAGAGGTAACAATGCAGATTTACTGATATATGGTATTCATTTGTGACCTGTCAACAGATGTCATGTTGTTGAATTAATGTTTTGACTCATTCAGGCTACAGCAGAGGCCAATAACCTTGCGGCTGTAGCATCAGCTAAAGACCATTACTACAAAAATATGGAGAAGGTCAGTATGTTAACTTACATTGAATGTGTTACACACTCATCATTTGTACAATAAGAAGAACAGGTTAAAAATCTAGTTGCTGAATGAAACTTAGGCATTAGTAATAATTTGTTATAAAAAGAGAGAGACACAACATTGTCACTAATACACATTTTGTGCAAGCTTTTTACATTTGCTTTGGTATGTGGTTGCCAAACCTAAAATCCGTATAACCTTTTATATAATTAGCTTTTTATTTCTTTTTCACACATCCCCCTCACTGCTAGGTGTGTGGTGGAGATCTGCCTTATGTGGCTCCTGACTCGCTGGAGGAGAAGCACCGGTTTATCCTGCAGGAGGCCCTTCATCTCTTCTCCAGCACGAAGAAGATGGGCGGCCGGGACTTCTGTAACCGTTACCAGGAACAGTTGGAAGCAGAGCTAAAAGAGATGTGGGAGTCCTTTAGCAAACACAACGAGGTAACAGTAATGTGAAAAAGAATCGATAAAACGAACGTGGGAAAAATATTTCAAAACCTAGCATGTTTTATAATTTTTTTTGTACTCTTGCTGTCTTTTCAGTCCAAGAATCTTTTTAGTGCTTTCCGGACACCTGCAGTGCTGTTTGTGGTGGTCTGCTTCCTGTATGTGCTGTCCGGAATTTTGGTCTTCATTGGGCTTGAAACTATTTCCTTTGCATGTGACTGTGTAGTTGGTCTGGCCATGATTACTATGCTGACCTGGGCCTTTATCCGGTACTCTGGCCAGTACAGAGAAGTAGGCACAGCCATAGACCAGGCTGCTGGAGTAATACTAGAGCAGGTAGAAACATTATTTCAATAAATATATGAATGTATATTTTTTTAAATGAAGATGAAAAAATTTACCTTTTTTTTTTTTTTCAGGCCACAGATGTGCTAAACAAGACAAGAAGCCAGAGTCGGGTGGCTGCGCAGCAGAAGAAGACACGATAGCTTCTCAGTCTTAACAAAAAATGCCAGAACAAGATGAAAACTGCACGGATGCGACCTATAATACGTTACCAAATAATGCACATCTTCAAATATAGCACTTCTAATTCAGGTTGACTGATTTTGTCAGAATATCTTAAAGCAATTTTTTTATAAACACAAATATGAATATAAGACCAAATATCACAAGCCAAGCAGCTGGTATTTCAGAGACCGGTATGTATTTAACACAAGGGCTAAACTCTCCATAGAGCTGCATTGATAAGTTTACAGTTGTTAATTCTAGTACAGCCAAAGACACATCCTCCATAGCAGGTCAGGGTCGTGTAGCTCTTAGATTGCACTTGTATTGCACTATGTAGACATGTTATCTGTTTGTTCTCTTTAGCCAGGAATACCTTTGCACATGAACTGCCTTTACTTCATTAAGGCTAAAGATGTTTAGTATTAAAAGTATAACTACGCTATATTACGTGACCTTTGCAAGAGCTTTATTCTATGATCTTTGTACCAATTTGTGGCCTTCTATGCATTCCATCTTTCTATCTTGTATACAACCATGTATGATTTACATGGGAATTTCTATCAGTAAGCGGTTTCACTTGTATTGGGTTTTGTAATCGGGGTTTCAAACATATATTATTCCAGCTCAATGTTCTTAAGTGCTGGACTGGTTCGGTTCATTTCTTAACTGCTGGCATGTTGTTCAGTGTTGAAAACCTTCCTGAAACTGTCATTACGTTGGACTGAAAGTTCGAGTATTTATAGAAATGCTTATACCAATTATTCAACAGTGTTTTAAGGAAAGCTCAGTCATTGTGTACTATTCTGTAATCAGGTTCATATTTGCATATTATATTAGTAAATGCCTGATTTGATTCTGTTATTTGAGTGGTTTGAGCACTGTTGCGTCTTATGGCTTTCCATTGTTTTGTTTTTTTAAGGCATTCCTCATATTTCATGTATGATGTGGTGGTGAAATAGTACACCTGGAGAATAATGTTTACAGGCATATGAGAGTACCTGAAAGCATGTTTTTTTCTTCAGGTTTTTAAATACAATGAAAATATGCATATGTCTCCCAAGACATGTCTTAAATGTGCATTTGTGGCGTTTTTCTCTGTTGCATTCCTCCAGTGCCTCAGCTTGGGGCTTTGAATGTGTTACCTTCATTTATTCAGTTGAGTGGACCTGCCTCAACTGAACTACCAGGGATCATTCTCTATCCCTGTATATCACTTTCACTGTTACAATATATAGACTTTATATATCTCTAAAAAATAAAGCTATAAGCATGCCTTACACAGAAGGGCCTTGTTTGTATGCAATTGAAGAGAAGAATGCACGTTTGTACACTAGGTGTCAGCATTGATTTACACAGAAAACATTTCAGCGAGCACCGTGGCCTCGTTTTGAACGTCACTTCATTTGCAAGAGTCTACAAATAAACAAAAGCGAGCAAATTGAATTTTTAATTCACATAACGTTTATTTTACTACATATATAGAAAAATATATTTTGTTCTATTTGGTGAGTGGAACGTGTTTTTTTCTGCTGTGCGCCGCTCCCTCTAGCGAGAGCTGTGGGAATATTTCCTATAGAAATGAAATGTCCTTGTTTCCTTATATGGCGATCGGAGTCTCGAGCCGCCTGACGTGCGCGGCTTTGGCTGAAGCGCGCTCACGACTGTCACCATTTGCTTCCTTATTTGGAAGCGAGTTAAGCGAACCTTAAAAAGGGGCAGAGACAAACACAAAGGGTTAGGCTCAGACAGCAGCGGGCTTGGCGAGCCGCTAACGAATATTGCTTTGGGTGTCTTATGTGTTTCGGTGTAGAATTTAGCAGTATAACTGCACCTTCTATCATGTCACGTTACCATCCATGGGGCAGAAAACTCCATTACAAAATTTCCCGAACAGATCTAAATGATGAATATGTAAAATGCTATTTAATAAGAATAATCATATATATACGACCATACGTTTGTGCCCGTGTGCTACCAACAACAACAACAGTGAATATATTTGACTATGCCCAACTCCGTTCGTACATAACCCAGAACTCCAGATCCCACAATACCCCAATAAGCGCGTGACATGGACGCTCGTTCCCGTCAGCTGCGCGGCCACGCGCAAAAGGGCGCGCCCGAGTGTTGTATCAAGTGTGCGAGACCGAAGCACTGCATCACAGCTCATTCAATTCCTGTCCAGACGCCGACTAGCAAAGACAAACAACCATGGTATGTCTACATTTAAATAACATTATTACAATTTACTGCTAGTTTTAACGTGTTTGATGAGTTTAATGACTAGGTTGTGATCTTTATTGGATTAAATAATCTGTGAATCAAATCTGCCAATTAACTCTTCCGCCGAATAGCTGCAGGGTATGTAAAGTGCCGTGGATTTTAAGGAAACCGCAAACCGGTTTTCGTTGGTTCTCGTGGCAGTTTATGTACGAACATTATTACGTTTAATTAATCGTACATCGTACGATTAATCTCGCGGTTCTCGGTGGATTGATTGTCTGTGGCCTTCAGCTAATTCGGATGCGATGCGATTGACAAAATGAGACCCAAAAAACAACTGGCGCCATTTCCCCTCTCAGTCTCCTTTATTTCCGTGAGTCCAGGCCCAGGAAAGGCCTCACTGCTTTTCATCACACACTACCTACAGGCCCCGTCGCCCCATATACGATCACATCGCACGGGAAAATTAGGAATGGCTGTGAATAAACCAATGACCGCGTGTGTGTGTTTAACTGCGTTTTTCACCGGCCGGATGAAGCGCTTGCACGACTCGGTCCTTTGTCTGATCACGGCCATCCGTCAGAAAACACCATCGCTCGCATTTGCTGCACCATAGGGACTGCGGGCGTGTGTAAAAACGTCGATTAATAATTTTTAAGGCCGAATCCTCGCGCGTTTATAGAACTCTCCACGTCTTTCGAACGCAGTAATTTTGCGGATATTTGGAACACGCGCACGAACACCGCATTCGTGGCCCCACCCTAATTCTTGATGCACAGATGGTGTTGGTTTATTTCTTTGACCAAAAAAGAAAACTGGGAACGTGTGTTAGGTAGATTACAACTCGATTTCAGCCAAGATATTACGAAAGTATTTGAGCTGAGTGGAAAGAAGCAGAGTTATAAATCCGTTATTTGTGCATTTGCGTATCAGCAGGCAGCGTGCGCACGACTAACGTTACACTCTTCCTGGTTGGACGTAACGTCGATGAAGCGTCGCGTAACATGATTGTCGAGGGGAAAGGGTGTTCACGCCGCGTGTAGGTTGAAGGAAATGCCGGTTCCGTTGCGACCAGAAAGGCCAATATGCAACGTCAGTATCTCTTTTTGAGGCATGTGACTGAGCGACTTATACAATAGCTTTTCTCTTTAACACGCAAACCATTCATTGGAGGACACCATACGTCACATTTCCTGTATCACAGTGCTCGCTCATTGCTCACTGTGGGTTTCACTTCTCAGTGAACGTGGATGATTTACCAGCAGAATTAGTGCCCTTGTATTTAAACTTTGGACTTTATTTCGCACTTTGATCTTTTTACACTAGATGATAGATGAGGGTGTGGATGCCTTGTGTTCTTGCAGAAGATCTAGAATCTGCATTTACCCTTTAAATCCTGTGATTTTTAAACTGAATTGGTTTTGAAGTGCATTGCCTTGTAAAAAGTATTTTTAGCCCAAAACGAGGATCCCATTGATCAAAGACTGGACAGCTCATGGTAGTTCATTGGTCAAAAGGTGTGGAAAACCTCTTTTGGTCCTTTAGTGCCCCTTTTTTGTGAGTGTGTTGCCTTATGAGACACCTTAACCCATTCCTTTCATTCACACCTGAAGCAAAACCGGTTCCACCCTTTAGACTTGTGTTTCCTGTAAGTGGGCCATTTCAGCATATACCACCGCTGGGCTTTAACATATCCTCATATGCTATTCAGAAGCTGGATCGGCAATAGAGAACTGAAGGTTCAGGTTTTTAGCCTTTTTTCTTTCTTTTTTTTTTAAAGGGGTTGCTCACGGTAGGATCCTAGAAAGTGAGATATTGAATGTCTGGTTATGGCAATGCAGCATGAGTCACTGATCCACGTTTCTAATGGAAATCAGAGGACCTGAGAAAGGTTTATGGGACTGGTGTGACTGAGGCCATTTTATTTTTTACAAAGGAATCATTGTTTTGTTAATCTAAAGCTGTGCACCGGCTTTGTATGACATGACTCTTATAGCATCGATTGAATAATTTTATAAATATTTGAGGCTCCTTCATCAGACAATCAGAACTAATCACGTCAGCTCGTATGAGGAAGTGGCCAGCCTTCCCTCTGTTCGAATGTTCAAGCATATCAGACACCATATCTGAGGTGTCACGTGACAGGGAAAGAATGGTGCCTTGTTCAAATCCCTTCTTTTTTTTTTTTTTTACTTACAATTTGTATTTTTAAATAAATAAATAAAAACAATCCGTGCAAGGTTTTTTGTTCTCTCCCAGAATGATGTTTAAGTTATTTTGCATTGATTCCAATTTCACTGCCTTTTGAGGTGCTGTCCTGTTTCTCCTATGTCAGGGTTTTTTGTTTAGTACTCTCTGATATCTCACATAGAGAAGATTGGATTCAGTCGAGCAAGGTACAGGTATAACCCCATCCAGTTTTGTCAAAAGGGCAGCCGGTTTAGCTAGAACAGACAGCGTTATTTGTTTAAAAATCCCATACGTTCACTCATTCTGACTTTGCACCCACACATCCGTTGCTCATCTCACTTTTCTCTGTATAAATGTGCACTCCATCTGACTTTATATCCTGTGTGTGTTTGCAGGCCTCCGGAGTTACAGTGGATGATAATGTGTTGACGATCTTCAATGACATGAAGGTCCGCAAGGCTAATGTCAACGAGGAAGAGAAAAGCAAGAGGAAGAAGGCCGTTCTCTTCTGCCTGAGCGATGACAAGAAGCATATCATCATGGAGGAGGGCAGTGAGATCCTGCAGGGAGATGAAGGAGATCCCTACCTTAAGTTTGTCAAGAAGCTTCCTCCTAATGACTGTCGCTACGCTCTCTATGATGCCACATATGAGACCAAGGAGACCAAGAAAGAGGACCTGGTTTTCATTTTCTGGTAAGTCTTAGGAGCGTCTGCATGTGTGCTTCGTTCAAGTTCCCAATTCCTGTTCCTGGAGAAGTGCCTTTCTGCAGACTTGAGTTCCGACCCTGTTCTGATACAGCGGTCTATATCGATCAAGTGTTCCTGAATGTCTTCGTTAGCTGGTTCAGGTGCGTTTGAGAGGGGTTGAAGATTAACTTTGGTGGAAGATACATCTCCAGGAACAGTATTGGGGCCACTGATATAGACTTGTCAAATGCTTGCATGAAACACGTGATCTGATCTCCTGTTGTATTGCACAGGGCCCCGGAAAATGCCCCACTCAAAAGCAAGATGATTTACGCCAGCTCCAAGGATGCCATCAAGAAGAAGTTCACAGGTAATGCATGCATATAGGTATGTGTTAACTTGAAATTAATGTAGCATTTATAAATCTGTAATTGTAACATTTTTGTCTTGTTTCGCAGGTATCAAGCACGAGTGGCAAGTGAACGGTTTAGAAGATATCAAGGACCGAAAGACCCTTGCCGAGAAGCTCGGGGGAGCGTCAGTGGTCACTCTCGAGGGCAAGCCTCTGAACGATTGAGGCTGACGCATTTCAGGGGTTAGCTGTTCATTCCGACATGGGGTGGGGGGGGACAGGAGGGCCAGCACGACTGTGGGCCGCGGGGTGGATTAATGCGGGTGGGGAGGGTTGGGCGAAAGCGACAGTTTCCAAACTCCACACATGAAGAAAGCTGTAGGCTGTCATTCCAATTCACACATACAATGATCAAGAACAAAAACATAAGAATAAAAAAAGATCTTAAAAGACAAAAACCAAGGATGATGATTATAAAAACAAAGTAATATAACTGTAAATGTGTACTGGCAGGTTTTCGTTCTTTCTGGGTTCCATTAGATTGTTGAAAGGAAAGACTGAGACAGCAGCCGTTACAATTCAGCTATACAACATACTACTAGTTCTTAAGATTCAAGTTTTGTTTTTTTGGGCCAAAAGTCTAGTTAAGTTTTTTTTCTAAGTATGTGTGTTGGGTGTAGAGGATGAAGACTAGGTGTAGTAAAAAAATCACACAACGTAATCGGACCATTCTGGGAACACCAATTTACTCTTTCCCCCTTCCCTCTTTTGTTTTATTTTGAGCTCACAATTCATTTTAATGATTTAATGATTCCATCTGATTTAAATATTTCCAAATGTTATTCAAAACTATGGCACTGGTGTCAAGAAATTGTACACATTCCTTGTACCTGTCAAATCTGGGACCTCTAGTGGGTGAGCGGTCTGTTGTTGAATTGGATTGAGTGGATTGATGGACACGTATTAAGTTTAGATGGAGCGATATATTTGGTTAGCCTGTGTACAGAGCTTTGATGGATATTGGTCAGTGGATGTTTTGTATCGTCTCCTTATCTCTAATAAAAAAAGCACTAAACAACTCCGCTGTGTTACAACTGGTTTGTTTCTTCACATTTGGCAAATCCTCTGTGTGAGGGCAGTCTTCTTTTTTTGTTTTGCTCCAAGGTGAATCTAATTTGCTCTTAATCTTAGAATACAAATTGATCTTTTATATTGGTTTATAGGTATTTGCTTATATTTGTGTATGTGGATATTCTGCATCTCTTGCTGTTTTATCAGTGTTCAGCATGGTTTGTGCACTGAAATATGTGATGGTTTGCAAAATTCATAAAGTTTCAAATGGATCCAAACAAAGACTCTGATTGCTTTGTCATCCTCCCTATGGATCTGATGGGTGGCTGAGTTGGGATGCAACTGTGGAAATATAATATTATCAAACTGCCCTTTGATAATGGAGTTCAGTAGATTACAAGCTTATAATAAAAATAGCTGTTATATAATTATGATTCAGAGATAATGGCGTTAGTCTGCCGGATATCAACTACATTTGAGTCCAACATCTTGCTCCTTCTGGCACTTAAAAGAACCAATGCCATATACAAGATAAAAGTTAAATGGGCAGATGCATGTCTAAAAAAAAAAAAGAAAAGGTAGACTGTCCTCGTATTTGCTTTAGAATAGTATGTAGAGGGTTAATGTAGACGTATTCGACCTGGAAATGAACCTATTGCTTTTCAGAAGCAGCCCTGAAATAAAATAACTGAAACACTTTCTCATACATTAGTATATTTAGTAAAACAAATGGGATATCTGTGAACAGTTTTGATTGTCCAATAAATAAATCAAGTGTGTGGTACGCTAGACCATTTGTTCTTTTAAAAACAGCACAGTTTGGCCTATTTTAAAGCACTGATCTCCTGCAATGCTGCTGTGAATGACGTGATCACGTCAGTATAATCGCTGACTGAACCGTGAGCACTCAGCCATGTTGTGAACGACTCAATAAAATAAGTACCCACGTGAACCAATGGAGGGCAGCAGAGATTCATTCAAAACCCCGCTGGAAAAATGAACCTTCCACCTTCCTCAATCTCTGAACCCTTCCTAGCGTGTTACATTGTTTTTGAGATTGAATTAACAAACCACAAGCTATCAGTAGCTACTGCAGCATTGAACCCGCACACTTTAATGACAAATAAAAGTGTTACTGTACGTGTAATGACTGGAAGGATCTGTTAATGTATTTTTTTTGTTTACTTTCCACCATAGGGTACTATATATATATATATATATATATATATATATATATATATATATATATACTACATACAATACAAACTTATATAGTGTTACTACTAGCTTCTTTAGAAAATAAAAAAGTCCTCATTGAGGAATAACCTCTAAAATTGCAATAAAAAGACAACCAAAACAAGGTATATTTAAGTTCATTAAAAATAAAAGCTTTTAAAAAATAGAATACTAATCATTTATCCCACAACCTTTCTCTTAATTTGTGTCCAGTCTTCATATATGACTCCAACATAGAAGAATAGGGGAAATAATTTCCCTGTAATGTTACCAATATGAGGTCGTCTTCTGTCTTGGAAAAGAGTATGCAACTGTAGAAGAGTGACCTATATTCATAGTGCCAGATCAATGCATCAACTTCAACATCAACACCCATACTACACCTCACAGTCATCGATTTTATGTTATTGCGGTAATCATAAATCATAAAATAGTATACTTAGCAGACCAAACGGATGTGCAGGTATGGAAAAGAAGGAAGCTTCTTTTAGATACCAAATACAAAAAGGGATACTCCACCCCAAAATGAAATTTTTGTCATTATTCATTTACCCCCATTTCGTTCCAAACCCATAAAAGCTTTGTTCGTCTTCAGAACACAATTTAAGATATTTTGAATGAAAACCGGGAGGCTTGAGACTGTCCCATAGACTTCCAAATAAGTTACACTGTCAAAGTCCAGAAAAGTATGAAAGATGATCTCAGAATAACATCTTCCATCATTGGTTCAACTGATGAAGTGGAGAGAAACAGAGGAGAGGAATTGTTGAATAAAGACTTTTTTTTTCTCTCTCTGTGTAAAAAAAGTATTCTAGTCGCTTCATAATGTTACGGTTCAACCGATGATGGAAGATACTATTTTGAGGACGTCTTTTCACGACTTTCATACTTTTCAGGACTCTGACAGTGTAACTTATTTGGAAGTCTATGGGACAGTATCAAGCCTCCCGGTTTTCATTCAAAATATCTTAAATTGTGTTCTGAAGATGAACAGAGTTTTTCCGCATTAGGAAGACATGGGGGTAAAATGATTAATTACAAAATTTTCATTTTGGGGTGGAGTATCCCTTTAATCTAGCATAAACCAAAACCCAAGTGTTGAGATGTAAGAAAGCCGGTCCCAAATCTAATTTCTAAATGTGCAAAGAACAGTGCGAAGCATTTATAATGAGTAATCTGAACAAAGCAAGGCTGTGGAGAGAATCGTAGAACTGAGATCAGATGCCTACTTAACACTGGCAAAGACTCAACAAGATAAATCTATTGGGTTGTAGGACTCACTGAGTCTAAATCTATGCGTTACATTGCCAGTATAGTGAGCAAAATCTAAAGGTAGTGGTTAAACAAAGTTCCAGTTCATTGATCAAAGCCGTTGGATATTGATCTCCCATCCATAGACCTTCTTTCATCTCAGATTCAGTAGCCACGCTCGTAAAAGGACTGTAAAGTGCAGTTTCCAAAATCAGGCACGTCATATTTTGTCCACTGATTTCATATCGTAATATTTTCAGTCCTGACTGCAGTCCACCTTATTTCCATGAACCCAGTAACAGATCTGAGCAAACTTCAGCGGAGTGAAGCGAACAGCCACGTTGAAGTCGCGATTCTCACCGTTGATTTCTAGCCACTGGTGGCCCGAGAAGATTCCAATGACCTTGCGCTCCCAGCGCTTTAATGTATCGTCCCACATGCGTCCGTAAACACCAGAGCCACTCGCTCCAGGGCGGGCATCACAGTGCTGATAGATCAAATCATTGGACTCATCCTCCACTGGACAAAAGCGGTACACCAGTTCTCCAGGCCGGTCACTGTCAAATCCAGAGAAGTGGATGCGTTTACCAGCCAAATAGTCTGATGAGGGTGCCACAGCCAGCCTCATGAAGGGACGCCGGTGAGACCAGAGCAACTCTAGAAGTGCATAGTCAAAATCCATGCTGACCTCTTGAGGACCTTGAATCCAGCCTTTAGGAACACGTGTGCGTTTAACTCTCACCCAGCGCACCATGGGTTTCTTCACGGGAGCCTGACCCAGCCTTGTACCGTTAACAGATGGAGGGATTAGAAAGCCCACCCTGAGCTTTCTTGCTCCCTTGACATAATCATTTCCATCATGCACGCAGTGAGCTGCGGTCAGGACGTGCTGCTGGGACACCAGAACTCCAGTGCAGCCGGTGGAGATGCGTACGGCTGTGGAGAACGGGTAGTCCAAAAGGAAGTTTTCACCGCGGATGTTAAATCGCCCATCTGAACCGTAGACCTGCCGTTTTAGCCGCTTACGCCTGGGAGTGGTTGCTTTGGGCTGCCTGAAAGTAAGTTCAGTGTTGTTTTCTTCCAGGTCCACCGTGGTTAAAGTTCGGGAACCATCTGAATAAAGAGTTTCGAAAGCTATGTGCTCTTTATCAGTGTCTTCTCTTTTGTGGTAGCAGCTCTCGTTGCAGTGGGTAGTGAAGTCCAGCTGAGCTTTGGAACTAAAGCGGGAGCGGGACAGAGGCAGGGTGGCGTGAGGTATCAGCGAGGGGAGGTGGATGTGGGACTGATGATGAGGTTCTCTCACTGAAACTGAGCTGGGCAGGAGGAGTAGGAAAAGCAGGCCAATACAGCAAGGATGGACCAGACCCAATCTCCGGTTTGGCACCATTGCTAAGAAGTATTCAACCTAAAAGCAAGTACAAAAATACATGCAAGCATGAAATAAAGCTCAGGATGTCCTCCATTTTGCATATTTAAGGCTAAGGAAATTTAACGCTGAGAGTTTAATCCTAATTTAGGTTCTTTATTGGCATGTATGGTTCCATTAAGAACCTTTAACAAAATGTTTGTTATATAGTGGATTTTGCACCAATTTTGCACACTATGGAATAGTATGGAAAGGCTGGAATACACTACATGACAATTTTCAAACACTAGGCATAATACATTTTCCATCTTAGCAAATTGTTACAGAGAAAAACTGTCTTCTGTCTTTCTGAACACAAGAACAATGTCTTGTTCCTAGACACAACAAATCGTTTGCTGCAATAGTATTAATGTCAAACAGTTTGCCAAGAGTAGTATTAGAAAAACTTTAAGACGACTTTTAGTCTCTGGAGTATGCATTTAGTAAAAACTTCACCCCATGAAGCTAAAAGAGAATAACAGTTGTGAATAACAGTGAAGCGATGCAACTAATGCTGGTATGTCACGTGACAGTAACATGATGGATGTAGTATGTCCGAATTTCATTCATACGACCCATATTCATACTAAATAGAATTTACTGTTTTAAATAGTTGTGAAGAGCGTTAACTAAACATTAAACCAAATTTTTATACCTACTAGACAGCATGTGATTTTGAATGCAGGCATTGTGTTCGAAAATTCTCTCAAAATATCAAACATGTTCGGATATCTTCTGAATGGATGGAATCGTAGTCTGAAGCTAAAATTCAAAGTGAAACTTGTCAACACAAGTTTGCAGACTGGCTTTTGACATTCGACAGCTAGCATTGAATGTACATCGGGATAAAAATGCGAGCAAAAACATATAGAGCACTTGAGCCTTAAGGAGAAAAAAAGCATTCCTTTAAGAATTTTACTGAAAGGAACCCAAAATAATTTTTTATGGCACCGTGAAAAATCTCTTTTGGAATATTTATTTTTAAGAGTGTTGGTCACAACATTCTTGAGCAACAATAGATAAGTGCATTTTGGTCAGAATGTTCAATAAAGACAAGAAATTAATGGAAATATCCCATAGATTCTGAAGAAGCCTACAGAGAGTTCATTCAAAGATTTTACATTTAGCTGGCTACAATCTGTTTAAAAGTACCAGTGATTTTGGACATCACATGGACTTACACTACATGGTCCCACTAGCCTGTAAAAATAAAGTTTGTATACTAACTGCTGTCACCCACTTTTTGTGTACAATAAATCAACTTTTTCTGAGTGTACAACTCTTTTATGTTGTATAATATGTAAAACTAGCAAAAAAAAAAAAAAAATCTGAATACGCCTCTGGGTTTATATAATATAAAAACTTAGCTCAACACTATAGTTATTTTATCATAGCGTAAAACTGTTTTATAAACATTTTAATTTGATGAATTATGTGCAAATATGTGCATTGCCTATTCATATTTAAGTTACAGTCCGGGGGGAAAAACATCAATGCACGACGCACATAATAGTGTATAGCCATATGCGTATTATAAGACTTGAGAAGTCCCAATATTAAGGGACGTTATCATCTGCTCCATTCATCGTGGACAGCCATGTGTGACACCTGGTGAACAACCTGTTTCTCCCAACATCCCTTTGTCCTGAAACCCCCAATCTCGTCTCTTTTGTTGTCCTTTACATCATGAATCAATGTTCAACTAACCCTATACACGCCTTGCGTTGTTGTTAAAATCAAGGAAAACAAACTCTGTTTACCTAGTACCCTCACTTTCCCATTGTGGCTGTGCAAACCAACAACTGCAATGTACTAGCGCAAAAGACAGCTAGGAGACACAAACTAAGCATTTTATATTGGCAAAACGGCTTTAAATAAAAAAATTTTTTTTTTTGTAACTTGTAATGTTTGGAGGCATCGCAATTAAAACGAGAGTTTAATCATACGTACAACCAAGAGCAGCAGTGTTTGACCCGTGCGCCACTGCTTTACGCACACTCTCTGTGACGAGGAAATGATACAAAACAGTTAAAAGAAATCCGTTAATGGAGGATACTTAACTTTAAGCTGTATTTAGAATCACCAAAGCTTGTTTAAATCCAAATCACAGATTCTTCTCCTGAAAGTTCACCGGGTATCCCAGTCTCCATCTCCACTGTGAAGGTTTGCTCTGGAGTGCGTGACAGGTCCGCAAAACATTCAAAATCTTTTTAACCGTCTAGCCTTTCTTCAAACACCGATTCTTTTCAACGACCCTTTATTTCATCACGTCAGATAGCATACTTGTCTCTCGTTGAATGGTGTAGCGCAAAACTGAGGTCGTCATGCCCAATAACTGAGGCACCTCCCCGCGTGGTCCTAGTGCCGCCGTCGCAGTGATAAAGGCAAAGATGGTGCGTCCGAAAGATACTTCTTCACTACTGTACTTCCTTCTGCTCGTAATCGTTACTATTTAAATGTAATCACAAAAATTGCCAGCTAAAAGACTATATTCTGGGCATGCCTTGGCACACATTAATACTTTCTTGCAGGTGTTATAAAGCTGTCTATCATAGGCTAGAGTCTTGAGCCTACATTCCTTCTCACTTCAGTTAATTTAGACTTCATGGACTATGCCATTCAAAGCAAGTGCAAGCACATGCCATGTGTTTTGGTAACTGTGCAGCATGTAATGCTTATTATGACTCCTTAAAGCTATCTATAGAAGTTACTAATCTTAACTGTTATGGGTTAAATGGGTTAAAATGATGAATTGTTAAGAGGTTTGGTATAATAAGAGAACACATTCCAAGACAATTTGGGCGAATTGCAGTCATGATGTCCATACTTGCATAGTGCAAGCTTGAATATAACCATCTGACATTGATCTTCCTCAAGCACTCACACCACCTGCCCTAACCTGCACAAAACACTCAGGAAAGCTCTATGTCAAAAGATTTCCATTTCTAAGTTGCACTGCACAAAACAATGGGCCTAAAATACACAGATTTAAACAGTCTCCAGCAATATGTGTGTGGGTGTGCGTGTGTAGCAAAGAGGGAAAAAAGAGATTAAATTGCATTTGTTGCTCAAGTGCATAAAAAGCATATCAAATCATATCGCTTTTACTCAACTAAACAAGCCATACAATCATGTGCCAAAGTATGCTAGCCTGCAGCCTTGGAGTAAAAAAATAAATAAAATAAAACGATAATTTTGAGATAAAAAAAAGAAAACATTGTGACATTGTGTGATATACAGTCACAATTGTGAAATTCAAAGTCAAATTTCAAGTAATAAAGGTACAGAGATATACACAGATTTATTATTATGTTAAGGCTTCCATACTACAGTTAATCTTAGTGTATTACTCAGTCTGCTTCATTTCCAATACAAAAGATTTTTTCCACAACACCCCAGGGCTGTTCACTCAACCAGTGGTTTTTCACCAGGATAAGGAATGTTTGAAGTCTTGTAGGGGTCCTGGAAGTCTGTAAATGTCTAATACCATAGCAAAACACTGTTCAGTGATGTTATCATGTACTACATTGAGTGTCACGGTGGGTGAGCGAGATTCAATTGACGTGTGCTGGCACTGACATGCTGTTCAAATTGTGTTTCCTGCACACTTCCATATATATTATATATATATATATTATTTAACATCACAAACCACCAGAGACTGAAGTGGATAATCTAGCTGACAAGCCACTGATATTTGCCATGCTCTTTTGTGGTTAGTGATAAGGGATAAGTGATAAGGACATTGGAAATGCAGTCTAAATCTCATTCACCCGACAGGAATCTACTACCTTGGACAATCCCCAGATCGCTTTACAGTGGGACTCTTGTTCTTGACCTGTCGTGGCTTCATGCCTCATGGAGGGAGGCGGGGCCTTTTTTCATTCCTCTAAAGCTGATCTTTTATCACCTCCAAGTCCTGTGCCTTTGTGGCCTTGTCTCTAATCACTACAGGCTGTCTATTTTCAGAACAACTGATTCTTGTCTTCTCTTCTTTGGAGTATTTTTTTTTTTTTGACAAACAGAAAAGCCTTTTCTACAGCAACACTGGATAATTTGCAGTTGGAGAGTCTTTGAAGCTCATAGTTCATGGAAAAGGTGAAATTCTTCCACTAAAGGATGCAAAACAAGTCAATGGGTTTCCTCAACAGACATATACTCAGCTGATATGGTATAATGCTTCAGTACAAAGCCACTAAAGTGCATATTTTATAGCAGGATATTGTGGCATTTTTGAGTTGGTGCTGATGTGACTAAAATACCTCAAATTTCAAAAAAGTTATTACAAAAGTTAAAGTGAAACAAAAATGTTCTAGCTAAATACATTAATTATAAGTAGTGTTAGGAACCAAGAACCTGTTACATAAAAAGCTAATAAAAACATCTGTTAAAGTAACAGAATGCTTTGCATAATGGATCAGTTCCAGCAGATGCTTAACAGCATCAAATAGTCTAAAAGTGTCTCCTGTATTAATATTCAGCGTGTTAAATGCAACACGATAAGAAAAGTCTGATTTTCAAGCGAATGACTCTTATTCTTTTCAGTAAATCAGAACAGCGTGTCAACACTGAAGGTGATTTCTGAGCTAATGATGCTTATGAATGGTTCTTTTTAGCCAAAAACATACAAGGAATTCAGATTCCAGAGTGAAAAACATTCTTTATTAAATAAAAACACAGCGTGATCAGCAAAGTCTGATTTGAGAGCTAAAGACTCTTTTCTGTGGTGAATCACAAACACTCATGTATCAGTTGGAGTAGATTCTCAATGTGAATCACAATGTCCGATTCTATGAACCAAGCAGTGATATCATTGTATTTATGGCCAATGAGACCCAATTAATGTAATTATTAACACACTGTTCACATTTTTGTAATTTCCATTTATGGAAATGTATTGCTGAAACAATCTCAGAACTCTTAAGGAATCACAGTTGGAACCAGAATCATTCAGTTCTTTATGATTCCCATCTCAATTATGCGTGAATAACAGATAATGTATATAGGGGAGAGACGATAACAGACTTTTTGTCGTGAACTGTAACCTGAGAAGCCACAGCAGCTTGAAGAGTATTCTATGACAGTCCCTTTTAAGGGGCCATGCTTTCTTCTCTGCACAGTAATAAAGACCAAGACCTATTCAGTGGCACTCCTATTAAAGCATTGTGAATGTTTGTATGAACTCTGTGTTAAAAACATAGGTGTGGTTATTGCACAACTTCAAATCTATTATAAGGTGTAGCAGAGAAGTCCCATTCTCTCCCAACCCCTAATTCCTTTACATCCAAGCAAATAAGTATTGTTAACAAGTTCAGAGACTCCCTCTGTTCTCTTTAATACATTAACTGACTTTTGGTTCGACCCAGTGTTTTGGACTCACAACAGCGGAAAAAGCTTTTCATAACATTTGTCATTGTGCTTGACTCACTTCCAGAGCATACTGTCAATCAGACTGCAGTATGGGAAAAGATGAAACAATGTGTGAATGGACTACTTCTTCAACAAGATATTATGTTAAAATGAATGTAAAAAAAATAAATAAAATATTTGTACATGCATGCAACATGTTTCTCACTTGAAATAAGATCATAAAACTACATACAAATGGCAAACAATGTAGGCTATACATTTGAAAAACATTTGGTGTTGGAAAATTGCTTAGAAACTGCTAGTGAATTTCACAAATAATTATAAAGTAACAGACCGAATGAAATATGAAATAAAGTAGAAAAAATTAAATATTATTTTCTAGTAAAACATAAGGAATCATTTATGACAGGCCGTTGAATTATTTAAAAAAAAATAATGCACACCTGAGGTGTTGATGCGGCCAGGATGTGTGCATTGTCTTCTAATAATTTAGTTTTATTTTGAGACATTCGTCAGGTTTTTGTCCGTAAAACTCTCTTGTGTGCAAGATACATTTTTTATGCGGTCAAGACCTGTCTGGAAATTCTTTAGCCGTGTGTTTCACTGAAAATGTTTGCACACCTTAGAACCTTCTTCAGACAATCAGATTTAAGCATTCAACAGCCCAGTAGTATAAACTCTGATCATCTTTATTTACAGTGTAGCAGGAGAAAGAACTTCACCTAAGCAGTTTTGGAAACGCAGTATCTTCATTAACCATATAAGATCAGACCTAAGAACCTTAACAATCCACCTTCCATCGTGTCTTTTTAATCATCCAGCTTTTTAAGTGTCAAACACCAGATGAGGTCACTGACTGTCCTTTGTGTTTCTACTGTTCTCTGTTCCCCTTCAAAGGGTCTGACTTCTCCTCTTCCACAACACAGCTGTCCACTTTGACTCTGACCACTACTGTGCTACACAGATTCTTCTTTCTTCTTCTCTAACCTCTTCTGACAAACTCTATCTCTCGCGCTCTCATTTTGTGCTTCCCCTTCTCATCTCACAGGCTCGCTCTCCCCGGGAGATCCAGAGGGGTATAAATGCAGCTCTGCTTCCCCACAGTATGAGCTCATTCCCAGCTTGGCAGCTCAGAGGAGTGAGTGGAAAATCGACACGAAAACACATAATGTGCAAAAAAAAAAGAAGCAGAGGAATGCAGAACAAAATATTCTTATCGCAAAAACATTTATAAGGAGCATGTGACTGGCTCCAAGCACAGGGTTGCTTGGTTTTGTTGAAATAAAACATTATTAATAAAGACTTTTCCTAATCCTTGAGCAACTTTGTGATGATAAGCTTCTAACATGTTTAAAAGCTGGACTAATTGTTGGTCATTAGAAATCTAATTCCAGATAATAACATTCATAGGCTGTGTGTTAAAATGTTTTTAACTAAATAATGTTTTTAACTAAGAATGACAGTTCTTAAATTGATTGATTTGTCCCTTTAGGAACAAAAACAAAAAAGGGCAATACTGTGGCATCCACTGTGCTGACATGGTGGAAATGAAGGCATTATTACCATACTGGAAAATGATTGTCCACATGGTGAAATATGAAGCCAAGAAAAAGAGACATGTTGCTGAAGCAAACTTCTGTCTGAGGCAGAAATGTTTCTTTTTCGCATTACAGTAGCCGTGGAACAAAAAACACATTTCACCCACCACTTAAAGGAATAGCCCACTCGAAAACATTTGTCCTCATTTACTCTATGTTATTTCATTCTGTATTTAGAAAATATGTTAGGTAGACTGTACAATCTGCTCTTTTCCGTAAAAACAAAAGTGGGCGGCCATTTATAAGCTTCAAAAATATTTACAAATGCACCTTTGAAGTATAATAAAAGTGCACACTATATTCCAAGTCAAAACATACTTTGAAATATCACATTGTTTTGGCCACTCATTTCTCATTTCTTGTTTTGTGTTCTGCAGGTTTGAAATCATATATGGTTAAATAAATGATCATTTTTGATTTTCATGTTCATTGACTATAAACTATATAGAAATTGAGTATAAAGTGATTTCTGTGTGTGAGAAGTCATAATGTCAAGACTGGCAGACGGAAACAGCTGTACTGAGTCTGATGTGACAACTTTGCAGATGTTACCAGACACAGTCCAGCACTCATCTGGACGGCTGACCTCGTGAAAGGACTCTCATGGTAATGGCCACTTTAAAGGTCTCCACGTCAGCCTTGCACGATTGCGTGCTGTTTTTCAAGCCATTCTGAGGAAGTACATTTATATATGCCATAAATACTGCAGTGAAACACTGAAAGGTTTTATATCGGCACAGTGAGCTGATTGGAGAAAGCGCTTTCCAGACAGCTGAGCAAATATAAAATTCTGCTGTAATCATGGCAGATTAATGCACATAATAGTCCTCCACTTTGGGTTAATTTATGGTTCAGACTATGAGAAGGTGAGGGAGGGAGGATTATGAGAGAAAGAGAAACAGAGAGAGAAAGAATATAAATGAATCTCAGTCTGTCGTTCTCTGAGCCAATTTCAGTTCTCTCAGATGCCCAGAGCAAAATAATAAAAGACTTAATTCAGTCACACAGAACTGAACTAAAACAAATGCATGAAATGACAGTCTTTCCAACATGAAATGAAATGCCTGCATGAAATATCATCTTCATGTGTTAAACATTAAACCAAATAAAAAGTATTTTATTTCACATTATTTCAGTATGCTATGGAAGCCAATTTCTGCCACATAATAAAAACCATTCAAAAACAATGTGACTTTATCTTTTTATCTCAGATCTTTTTCTTAGAATTGCAAGTTTATGTTTTGCTGTTGCAAGCTAGATGTGAGATTACATCTCACAATCCTGCCATGCAATTTAGATTTTATATCATAGGACTTTTCGTGTCAGAAATACATATTATATGATATAAACTCGCAATTATACATTTGAGTTTCACACTGCAATTTTCTCAGAATTGCAAGGGAAAAAAACAAATGCAACATACTGTATCAACCTCAGAATTGTGAGATAAAATGTCACAGTTAACTTTTTTTATCCCATGATAGAAACAAGGCTCCATAGGATAGAACAACATGAGGGTAAACAAATAATGACAAGTGTTTTATTTTTGGTTGAAATATCCCTTCTAGTTCCCTTTAAGTTAATGCTGAATTCTCTTTCCCTTTAAGGCGAAAACTAAGCTGAATAGCAAACAGGGTTGTGTTGGGATTTTATGAGAATGACAATAGTAATTTACACACCAACCATGACAACTATGAGTGACTGGAGGAGCAGACTGAAAGCTTCCTGATGCAGCAGACTCATGTGGATCTGTCTAGAACTGGATTGCTCTAGAATGACTAAAGGCACATCCTAATGCACGAAGGAAAACTACAATTTAAAACACTGCTCATGAGCAGCCTGCCTAAAATACAAAACAGAGTGTGTGGCCACAATTTCAGTTTTCTAAAATATATTCCTTTCTAAACCACAGATTTACTTTCTAACCTGTCAGAATTAATATATATCTATTCACAGCATGAGCTCATGCATAAGCGAAGAGACAAACCGAACAAAGACCTTTCATCTCCTGGGTTTCAAATATGATTTCTGATCCAATGCAAAGACACGTTTCAGCCTCCCCGTGCACTGCAGTCATCTGCACGACCGCAGTGTTCCTTTACCACAGCTCAAACTAATTATCAGATGTACTTCACAAGCCAAACAAACTGCTGCCTGCGTTTCGTCTCTGATACTGGGTAATCAGACATTTCCCCTTTGACACTTCACAGCAAAACAAACACAACTCCCTTGTACTTTCCTTGAAGCTTTAATAAGTGCAGTAGAGCACCATCCTTAAACAAATGTCATTATAACAATTGTAAATGTTTAATCATTCATACAGACTTATTTCATTAGACTTCATTCAAAGGAATGCAAAACTATTCAGTTCTGCTACAATGTTTTCTTCCAGCCTGAAACATTTGGAGCACCAATGCCTGCCAAAATTGAGAAACAGGGAAAAAAAAAAGAGACAATCGTGGAGAATGGATATAGGACAATTTTATGTTTTTTTTCTTTAAGAGAGTTGAAAAAACTAAGTCGGATGAAGGGAAGAAAATGTGGCTTCTTTTCCTGCTGCATTCTTTCCTTCATCAGGAATTCACTGAGGGTTTGGCAGGCAGCTTTTATTTTTTTCTGGAGTAATATCTCCTTCACTAGAAGAAGGACAGACTGTATGGAGAGTGCTGGGATAATGGTGCAGGAGACTGGGATTGTAAATCAACATACAACTTTTCTACTCCATCTATTCATAAACAACAGCCAAAGCAACCTCACATTAGTGGTGAAACAAAATACTATTTGAATTACACACAGTCTCTTCCAGATTTCATTTTAATCTGCTTTACTAATCAAACTTTTGGTATTTCAATGTATTTCAAAGAGCCCTGCCCAGACAAGTTTTTTTTTTTTTTTAATAAATAAATTTCTTTCTGTCTGATGTGGATTCCAGCGCTGTACAGCGAGCATCTCTCCTCTGGGGCATTAACACCAGCAAGACCAGGCTCATCACGACAGCACTGTTAATGCATGTCAGTGCTGCAGAAGATTCGTGCGTGATCTCAAACATTTAGTGTCTGGGCAAAGAAAACATGAGGGGAAAACATCATCCCCATCCATGACAGCGGGAATCTATCTGAGAGAAGCTTATAAAAACAGAGCGACCGAGTTTGTACCAGCAACCAAACAAACATCCCTTGGTTTCACATTAACCTGCTCAGAACAGCCGCATTTGACACCAGCTCTGTGCTCTATTCAGGACATGAAGATAATGGGCCTATTACAAGACAGTTACACTTGCATACAACTATGGGAATATAGCTCTCTAGGGCCTTCCCATAGTTCAAGTAAGTAAGCTCTTTTCTGCACTGCAAAAATGTTTTGTCATGTGGATTAAAATGTGCTTTGATTGGTTTATTCTAATAAGAATATATCATATAACCAAGTAGGTGTTATTTGTAACAGATATTGTTTCAGTTGTTCTATAATAAAGGCTGTTCTATTTTGAAGGAATGGTTTAGCCCAAAATGAAAGTTTGCAGAAAATGTACTCACCCTCAGGTCATCCAAGATGTAGATGAGTTTGTTTCTGCATTACTAGATTTAGCATCACATAACTTGCTCACCAATGGATCCTCTGCAGTGAATGGGTGCCGTCAGAATGAGTTTCCAAACAGCTGATAAAATAATTTACAAATTATCCACACCACTATGGTCCATCAATTAGCATCTTGTGAAGCAAAAAAATGTGTGTTTGTTAGAAACAAATCTATCAGGAAATTATTAACTTCAAACGAGTCTCCTACCCATAAAATTGCTTTCTCCAGTGACAAAGCTCAAGAGAGAAATCACAGATTGATTGAGTACTGTTTTCAAGCCAAAACAGTCCAAAACAATTCTAAACAAATATATCAGTGGATTTTGATGTGAGACGCCAAGAGGGGATGGACTTTTTCAGGAGGGAAAATGCAATGCAAAATTACTCCAAATCTGTTCCAATGCAGAAACAAACTCATCTACAGATGTAGAAATTTAATTTTTTGGGGTCATGCCAAGTTTTATTTGCTCTTAAAAGTGTAGTTCATCTGAACATAAAAATTCTGTCATCTACTCACCTTCACATCTCTCTGAATGGTTTTCTGTTTTCTTTTTTTTCCTTTTTTTCATGAAGCACTAGGATTATTTTACAGAATCTAATGTAGTTCTTACAATGGCATAGAGGCTGTGTAAAAAAAAAAATCTAAATTATTTGTTTTTCGTTGACAAAGTCAAACTTGATGCTTGCTGTCATATTTCACGTCAGAGCTACACAGAAGATTTTTAGTAAAAAATGAACTAGCTGTTTGCTCTCAAACCTGTTCTTCACAGCAAGATTTGTAATGCTAATAACTTTTTAAAGCTTGGGTGCATGAAACTGATCTGAAAACATGTGGTGCATGAGGTGTTGGATTTGAACCACCCCACATAAGAAATCCAGTTTCTGTTGTGCAACGTTAAGGTTAAATGATGCAAAGATGTGCAATAAATGTCCCGCACTGACTTTCTGTTATTCTCTTGTGTATCAAACATCAGCTCAAGAGCAGGCGCAGCTGTAAACAGCGCTCAGACTCTAAGATCAGTCCTGCTGCTTTCTAATTAATAGCATGAGGACTCAGAGACTGAGATGAGATGATGCAAAGACTGGGCTGCAGCTGTGTGTCCTCTTGTTCAACCTCTAGCTTTTGTCCATTTAAGCACAAAACCCAGTATCCCAGGAGATAGCCTAGTCTCCCTAATATTCTGCCAAGCACAGGCTAATACATCCCCCTTCCCCGGCACATCCCCAACATCGAATTCTCAGAGCCAACAGTTTGCATGCTGGAGACTAGGAGAACCGACATCTTTAAAAAACTAAATCCAGCTCATCCTTCTACACTTATATGAGAAATGATGAAGATAAATGAATCATCTTCAGGAGTTTATATATTATGTACTGCTGCCAGTGCAGTGTCTGGATTTATGATAAAGATCCGGAGCCCCGGAGCAGGCCAGTTCTCAAACCGTTAACAGTCAGTGAGGACCAAATGCGAAGCAGCTGTTATTATACAATACTTCCTAAATGACCCATAACAATCGCCTCGGGGGGGCTGGCACAACCTGGGCAGATTATAAACTACTGACCTCACAGGTACAATCCCATCTGAAGACTTCCTAAACCAATCTGCAGTGAAGGTGTCGCAGATTTATGTGCATAGTTTTCCAGGGTGTTGAGTGAAGAGGATGTTGAAAGCTGTCGAAATCAACTTCTTCCTCCACTGCTGAGGAATAGCAGGATTTTTTTTCATTTTATATAAAGTCAAATTGCAGGTTCAGTGACAGCATTTGTGAAATAATGCTGTTAATTGCAATAAATAAATAAAAAAATAACATCCACTTGCTAAATATGCTTGTGTGTATGATTTGAGTGAAAAAAACTTCAGCCTTTTCTGTGCAAAGTTTCAAGTTTATCAACCTGCTACAATGCAATGTTGTAGTGCAAACCTCAAAAACCCTAAAACAACTGTAAGTAAATAAATAAATAAAAAGCTTTAAATCTCAGAAAAAAAACGCAAATTTTAATAAAATAATAAATGTTTTTATAAAACTGTAAGCTTGGCTTTAAATTCTTTTTTTTTTTATCTATCACCTTTTACTTCCATTTTAAGTTTCTTACAATAACAAAAAACATTTAAAAAGTCATTAAGAATAAATAAGTCAAAAATATTTTTTTATGTTAATCAGCCACAAATGCTGACAAATGAATTTTGTTGAAAGTTCAATTTGTATAGAATCAGAAATATTGAATCACGTCGTGACTTGTTATATTTGACTGTGGCTGTGCAAAATATTTAATCCTTGTTTGAAATAATCAAAACAAGCTGATATGAATCTACAATAGTCAAAGCGATATAATAAGCTTGGCAAAAATTTGACAGCGCAGCAAGATTTTGTGCAGCAGAATAAACTTTGCAGAGCCTGAAGCAGAGTTTGGGCGACCCGGCAGCAGAGCTGATTTATTGCAGGGCGTCTCTGCTCTGTGTCCGTAACACAAGGGCTTGCTCTGCGGTTTTTGATGGAAGCCAACACCTAGCAGAACAACTGAACACCTGTCTGGGGTTGAACACATCACCTTGAAGGTGTGTGCCTTGTACACAAAGGGATAAAAGGAAATTCACTTCAGGCTCACAATTCCCTTAAAAAGCTTCCATGAAACATTAGATTGAACAAAGCACATTCCTCATCTTCTTGGACACTGATGAACATGAACTTCTGACGTGCTCCTTTAATGGAGGAGTCTTGAATGTTCTGCCAGTAAATGATAAAGTGAGCTCAGTTTTCCACATCAGTCAGGAGGCTGGTCTGGACAAGTTTCACAGCACCAACAGAATCCCCAGATGTAGAATAAGCGGCCCCTGTGTGAACACTCAGTATCACACAAGCAAGAGTGTTGATATTTAGACCAATGAGTGTAATGTTGCTGTTAAAGGAAAGTTCAATATGCAAACATGCATTTTAGACACAATATTGCTAAATTCATCCTGTTGTTTTGCTCAGCCAGTGACAACCTGTGTAACAATGTAACCTGCAGAAAATCCCCACCAGAAATAATGAGCAGACCTGACTGCAAACACAGAAAAGCAGAGTAATACAAACACAAGCTAGCGTTTTAGCTAGCATGCACACTTGCATGACTGAACAAGAATAAGAAATTATTCTTATTCTTGAATAAGAAAGTTGAAGATATTAAGTTAAGTACAAAGTGAAATTTCAAGATGAATTAAAAAACATTAACCTCAAGTATTACAGTGCAGGAAGGGTACAAAGACTGAGCATTACAAAGCTGTTTTGTACACATCATCAGGATATAAATCACACTCAATAGGAATCCGTTATGGCTTTGATGAGCAGAAACTGCATGACAAGAACCAGAGACTAGCTGAAGGCACTGATGTTGTTGTGACATAAAGTGGTGGGAGAGGATGAATAAATATCATCTGCTCGCTGCATATAGTGCATTTTGTTCAAAATTGCCTGTAGGCCATATGAAGCACAGATGAGTCTATTCGAACCATAAAGACTGAATACAAAAAAATGTAATCTTAATTCTTTTTAATTCAATGAAAAGCAGCAAATTGATGAATCTAAATTCCTCTCTTTGTCCTTTTAGAAAATATAGTGGAATATAAGGTAAAGGAGCTTTGTCCCCCATGCCCCCCTCCACCCCTTTATTCAGGATCCAAACTCTGTTTTTCTCATATTGGCTGGAGCTGCAGGTACAAAACATCCTTGGAGCAGCAAAACGCCCAAGCGAGTCCAGAAAACTCTCAGCACTTTGTAATCCTTCAGCTCTTTTCCTAATGACTGACCTTAAAACCACAGTGTTGTGAGAGATATTGTGCTTTGGTAAAACAGCAGGGCAGCATGAAACAAAAAGTGATTCTAGCCATCATCGATTATAATAATTTATAATTTGCAGAAAGACTGGAAGTAAACTAAAAAAATTAAAACGCTCAGAAACAAATCCTGCAAGCTTTGTTTGGATCTCAAACGTGAACTTTGAAATACACTGCTGTTGGAATGTTTTCCTGCAGAAATAAATGGAGATTAGACTAGGTGACCTTTAGTGGTCTTGTGACCTCCTCCTTCAACAAACGGATGGTTCACACTTTCTTTTGCTTGTAAAGATCTCACACTTACTGGAAATGCAGATCATCAGTGAAACCATTGAGGAGCTTTATTAAAATGTCACATACAGAAACGAAATCTTCCATACACCACACATGGACTTATAGTGCTGCTTGACATGAAGGCATGACAGACTCCAGGGACAGTCCACTTGATTCGCAAAAATCATCCCATTGTTGTACAATGTGAGAAATTATTCGGCAAGATCACTTAAGTCAGAATGGAGAGCTCCAAAGAGGCTGCCATAAATCATTCTGCACACAGATGGAATTAAGCTTCATGTACCACATCTAGAAACAAGTGTCATATGCATGTGTTTGTGTGTGGTAAGCTGCTTTCACGGGATGGATGGATCCACTTTAGATGCCTGAGAAAGATTATGAGAGAGGAATGCAAACAAGCACTCAACACAAAAACCTTATGATAAACATGGCAGCTGAGCTGATGCTTGGTTTAGACACATGTTTTGTTTAGTGAAAACCTAATGAAGAGTTATGGATGATGGGGGAGGTTTTCTGTTTGCAGCGTGGAGATGTTAAATACAAAGGGTGCACAGATTTGCATTTAAAATGAAGATAGGGCCACAAAGAACACATAAGCACATACATTGTAAAGTTCTAAATATGTGCAGTAGTGTACAAAATCTGACCCTTTGTCTGTAACAAAACTGGTTGTATCTAAAAATTGCATACTTCACTACTATGAAAAAGGTATATGTCTGATTTCACAGTATTTATGAATGAACAGGTGAAAAGTACTTTGATGACCTACTATTTCTGGTGAGATTCTGAAATGCATATTTGAAGGACATGAGACCAGAGAGAGGATAATGGCAGTGAAGAAATAAACAAAAAAAAAACATTATACTGGTAGGTTGCATGACAGTAGCATGCAATTTAAAAAACAGCCAATATAATGAATGAGTCATTGAATTATTCACTCAACTCTGATTTAAGAACAAAACACCATGGCTGATTTTGTGATTGAGCAAAAATTGACAAATTAACTGGCTATATTGTGTCTAAAATATAAGTAATTCAATCGTTTTGTTATTCAAACTTTTTTCAATATAGTCTCAGTCTTGGACTCCATATAGTGTAATGCATTGCAAATTAGAATCCTACATTGAGCAGTAAGTAACCAAATTATACAGAAGTCAAAAGCAAAAAATATCATAAGACAGGCAAAAGCACTCAACTGAAATCAGTATAAAAGCTCCAAACCAAACAAATTCTCTGTGGTCTGAGCTTCTTATATGTTACCGACCCCCTGGAAATCTGGAGCTGGAAATCTCCATAGTGATCCTGAAGGCTATTTGCTGAGCGCTTGGCTCGCTCTCATCTTGTTTTATACTGGGGTCGTACATCTTCAGCAGCACCATCAACTCCAGAGGAGTTTGAACAGAAGCCAGTGCTCCTAATGCCTACTCATTTCACAAATAAAGACAGTTTAGAAGAAAATGTTCCAAAACCTCCATAAAAACAACATGCTTAGCATTCACACATCATCTGTAAATAAGTTGCGTGACAGCAAAACAAGACCACTTGCACTCTAATCTTCTCTTGTTAAGACATATAGATCTTATTATATTCTTCACACCTCTTTTAACAAGGAGAAAAAATTATGTTTGTTTGATTTGTAAACCCATAGCAGCGAACACAAAAATGTATTATTCCCCCCCACCCACAAAACAATCTTGAATTGTGCCATTCCTGCGATGGAGACCCCCTGAATGCCTGCCATGAAGAAAACCAGGCAATGGGGCTCTTGAAATGCTTTGACAATTTAAATGCAATAACCGACACTTGTTTGCTGTCTTCCAGCTTTAAAAAAACAAGTGTCTTTGAGTCTAATACAAAATATTTATATATATATATTTCAACACCATGTTGTCAATGACAGGGAAAAGTCTGTTCCAAATTATGGCAAAGACTTGTAATTATTGCTGAATGGATGTTAAGGTCATTCAAACATTTAGCCTTCACATTTTGTGCCAAATTCCACATTTCAACCCAAAAAAACAATAATAAATCAAATAGAAATTGTAGCACATGAGGATAAGTGGTAATACCGAGATGACTGCATGACAGCTAACAGAACGAACAACAACAGCTGATGTTTATCACACTGCTGAACTAAAACAGTGAGGAATTCTCCACCCAGAATGCTCTGAGGCACATGTCTGCAAATCCTCTTGAGCTGGCCTCCCTCATTCACTCTCCGTCCATCGCCACGAGGTACAGAGCTCACATTGTTATTAAACAGCCCTCCCTTTCTCTCCTTTTTTTTTTTTTTTTACAGTGGCATGTTATTGAACTTAAGGGACCACCTGGTAAAATAAACAGGCAAACAAAAGCAGAGATGTAACAAAGCCCTGGTGCCTCCTCCAGCCCCGTCATGAAAATAAAGAAGCCTGTCCGTTCCCTCCCACTTCAGTCAGGCAGCTCCAGCTCACACGTCTTATTTTACAGATTTCCCCATGTGGAAACCACAGACGTATGCGCCTGTGCCATTCTTATAATTAAGAAAATGGTTTCTGGAGGAGCTGGGATGAGCGGTGAGGGGCTTGACCTTTAGTGTTTCACACATTCAAGACGTGTATCCACCGGCTACAGATTCTCTCAGGCCTCGAGGAGTGACTTGGCAGAGGATGCAAGCATGCATGCAGAATGACCGCTCTGGCACACATGCTCCTGTCCTCTTTGTGGCAGTGAAATTGGATTGACACAGTTTGATTTCATTTGGATAGTTCACTCAGTACCACGACTGAGAAAAGACCCTTGAGCAAGGCACCGAACCCCCAACAGCTTCCTGGGGCCACAACAAAAACGGCTTCCCACTGCTCCGGGTGTGTGTTCACAGTGTGTGTGTCTGTGTGTGTGCACATGGATGGGTTAAATGCAGATCACAAATTCTGAGTATGGGAGACCATTCTTGGCTACACATCGTATCACACTATTTAATGTGAGGCCTGTGCCCCAGTATTTATGCAAGGAATGAAACCCTTCTGGTCCAGGCTAATGGTAGCCAGTTCTCTTTGTTCACAGCTGGTTTTAATATCAGCTTTAATGACAGTCTGGAAGCAGGACAGGCAGAATTAGGACTCTGGAACCTGAAGGCAAACCAAAACCAGTCCCCTACTGGAGCGGAACATGACACGTTGATCATTCTGCGTGTTTATTGTGTATTTTCCACTCAAATAAAGTGGAGGTCACATGAAAGATGCATTTTAGAGTGAAAGATATATAGAGGTTCTTGGAGAAAGGTCTCTGGGGGCTAAATAGATCACACCACTTCCACAGACCATACATATTTGTGTTTTACCTCAGGGAATCCCTGAAACCAAACAGAAGGATAAAGAGAGAGATTTTAAGTTGTGAGGCAGCTGTTCCATCACTCTTGCCGTTTCTTTCCAATCCCCCACAAGACTTCCTGCTAAACCATTAATGGTGCTTACTGTTTAGGTTAACCCTGGACCTGATCCATCCCTTCACACATAACAAGCAACAGAGACCTGAACTCACAGGTTAAGTATATTATTATAGCTAAGGCTTAGAAGACTGACAGGATTCAGGCTGACAAAAGGGGAGCTAATCACAATTAGGCCTACACAAATATATAACCAATATATTGAAAGTCAAATGGATTTGTGTGCCATTGAGAAGGTGATTATCCTCATTATCCTTTTTTCTGACATGTTGATGTTATATCTTTCACTTGGATGTTATAAATACAGCTGGATAAAATGTGGCCATCTTCTTTTCAGGCTGCAAAGTAATTTTTTTTATTATTATTTTAAGAGGGGTGATTCTTTTCTACCCCACTGTACACTACAGTACAAATGTTTGGTTCAGAAAGCTGTTTTTTTAAGCACAACAAGGCTATTCAACAATTATAATAGAAAATGTTTTTTTGAGCAGCAGATCAGCATATCAAAATGATTTCCAAAGGATCATGTGACATTTAAGATTGGAGTAATGATGCTGAAAATTCAACTTTGCATCACAGGAATAAATAACATTTAATAAATTACATGTTCAAACTGAAACTTGTAAAAATGTCACAATATTACAGTTTTAAATGTAGTTTTGATCAAATACTTGCAGCCTTGGTTAGCAGAAGAGACTTATCTTAGAGATAAATATATCTTTTATCTTTCATAATATATATATACACAATATATATATATATGCATACATTTCGTTTTAGCTGTTTTGATATTACATACTCGTTACATACTGGTTCATTCTCTGTGTTTCGTAACATATTTATTATGATTGTGTGGCCCAGTGCAAAAAGAAACCGTCTCACACCATGAACAGTTCACTATGAAGTGATTAGGACTCTGTGTGCTTGAGTGCATGATCTGAACAATTCTTCTTCCTTTCTGTTCTCTTCCAATGCAACTGGAAACGTCTGAACAATAAGTCATAAAAAAGGAATTTTCAAAAACAGAAGGAAAATTTGATCAAACTAGAAAAAGTCTACAACAAATTAAGGCTCAGTGCGATCATTAAAAGAATCAAGAAAATGTTATGGGTCCCGCTACTGAGCCTGATGACAGGCGGTCAGTGGAAATTCATGAATCATGGTCATCGTAACAAAACGACTATTGATTTTCCAAAGCATGAGTGCAAAGGTAAGTAATTATTTTATTTATGCTGGCTTCTTTATTTATTCGGTGTAAGAAAGAGCTCATTGCATCAACACAAGAACTAGCTTATATTCAATTGTGCCGAAACTGGCCGAGTGACGAGAAAAATATTGGAAGCGCGCACGCGGTAAAAGATGACGTCACAGAACCCCTAAGAGAACCGGAACCACATTGCCATCTAGAGGCAGAACCACAGCACCACAAAAACACACACAGCGCTGCAGATTCATTTATAAAGTAAGAGACCATATCTTTCAGCTAAAAAGGTTGTAAAAACCTTTAACGCAACGCATGACCCAAAGCGTCTATAATAATAATAACAACAACGTACCATGCTAGAAGATAGTCAATGAAATCAATGTAAACTAACAATAGTTAACCATTAGTACTGCAGTTGTACTGTATATACACGTATTATACACACTTTATTTTATATCTTACTACATTTCTATTTGGTGTATTTTTTCATGACTGTAAGGCTGCTGCTGCAAATGGTGGAACGGTTTTACATGATAAAAAATTAAATATCTCAAAACACACAGGAACACCAGAGTATTATTTGAAATGTTTTATTAATTTATAATACAAGATTTAAGGATTTATTTATTTTTTTACATTTAATAATTTGTAGCTCATTTTCATAGCGGTGACAATAATAAACACTCTTGCAGTAATTGGCCAATCAAGACAAGATTGGAGACGGTTTCTGTGGACACTTTCCACAACTGTACTAGCTTTCAAAAAAAAAAAGAAAAAAAGAAAAGAAAAAGCCTCATCCACTCACACACAATTAACATGAGTCAGCCATCATGTGTGTACTAATAAAAACTCAACCGTACTCAGACAAGATAAAAATGACTCCATTATTAATAATATTTATTTCCCACAATCATAAGGCAAACAAAACAGACAGCATACAAACATTAGGAAATAACACACTTAATTTTTTTCTTTCTTTCAGCCCAGTTGGAGGCCATTAGCAGTGGCCATTCCTGGCACACATCTTTACCTCTAAAGCTGCAGTGCAGCGGGGGGTCCATGAATCCATATAGCGCTTATAATGGGGGCTTTTACCAGCCCAGCCCTTCGCTCCAGACAGAGGCTTTCTAATGATCTCCTTATTCTATGCACCTGGGCCTTGTCCCTCAGGATGTATGTTAGACAAGAATGGAGTAGGATACAGATGATCCATCCTGACTGGGCAAGAAGAAGAGTTCGTGTAACTTCACATCAAGCACAAAACCGCCAACCTTCCCTCATGCTTCTTCAGCAGAGACGAAGAAAATAAAAAACACTATTCAAGTAGACACGGGGGGAATGGGTTTTAAAGGCGGCTGGTAAAAGCGAGGAAACACTAGACTAGGGTCATGCACAGATATTGACAACTGGTCAGTAAGAAGAGTCTGGCGACTTTGAGATCTACTCTCCATTGGTCCTAAGACAAAAAAGGCAAGAATCGTAGGTGGCCATGGCACATCCAATCCACCAGCACTACAGCAGACTCCCTCGGTCCACAGCTTGTGTCATCACACCTCTCTCTCTCTGTCTGTAAGCTCCTTCTGTTCGAGGCAGGTGGGAGGTTTAAGACTACAACACACACATAGTGACTTCAGATAAGGATCCGTGTTAAGTGCAATCAAAAGTCTGAGATTATGGCGCATATTAAGCTTCGTCTGAGTCAGACGTGCGTGTGATCCAAGTGAAAACTCTTGACACTTGGGTGTTGGGAGAGCAGAAGGTCTCTCGAGTACAGAACATCCCCCTAAAAACCTGTTCACACAACTGTTTACATAACGTCCTTTCAATGATTCAGGTATTTCATATTTGCCTGGAAACAAACGGCCACTAAGCAAGTAATTTTGGCAACCAAAACGAAACGAGAAAAACCGAACGAAGGATTTGATAAACTTGGCACGACAGCCTCCAGATACTATACAGAGCGCAAACACTGAACGAAAACCTAGTGGCAGTCTCCCCGGAGCTCTTCTGTAATCATCCAGAAAGCACCACGGGTTGGCGAGCAGAGACGGGGTCGGGGAGCAGGAGGACGAGGAGGACGTGGGGAAGGTTTGTCTGGGTTTTACAGCAGTAGACAGCAGCTGCTCTCTGTAGTCTTCTCCCTGTTCCTCTGGCCTACGAGAAGAAAGCAAATATTGAGTCACACCTAATAAATCAAAGACAGATATACAAATCACAGGTCCTTCTTTGAAACATTCTTCAGTTAGAACAATGTGAGGGAAAAGCAGTACACGATGATGACTTACAGAGAAAAGAAAATAGCCAGTTTTCTTCCTTAAATGCCATGCTATGTGTAAATAGCCTGTAATTAATGAGTGGCATTAGAGTCAACATGAAACCTCATATTTGAGGCATATCAGTAAATATTGGACATATTGGATGTTTATCCATCAGGAATGGATTGGTTCCTGAAAAGAGGTCTTTTTATACTAATCAAGCTCAAGTTTACCCTTTAAAAACATTTCCATTCCAGTGATGACGCTTCTTTGTTATTATTGTTGTAATATTTATGTCAACTAAATCACTTCATTACCTAATACATTTTCCAGAGAGCTGCATTTCTTACTACTAGGAGCCTGAAGCAATGCTTCAATAGCGATTTGTTTATTGGTTAACATGGGTTAACACTAACCAATAGTGCACAGCCGAGGTGACATCAGCTGTAAGGAATTAGTTCAAGTCAATTCCGAAGTGGAGTAAGTTGAAAGATCACAATGACAAGCACATTTTTTTTTTTTTTTTGGAATAACACACACTGATGATTTATCATTCATAGTAAGACCAAGGACATACACTACAGTTCAAAAGTTTGGGTTGGGAAGATTTTGTGGGGGGGTTTGAAAGACATTAATACTTCGGCAAACACGCATTAATTGATGAAATGTGACAGTTTAGACATTAATAATGTTAAAAAAATATTTCAAATAAATGCTGCCTTTTCAACTTTACATTTAATCAAAGAATCCTGAAAAATCACGATCTCCGCAAAAATATGAATATAAGTTTGAGCAGAAAATAAGAATATTAGAACTATTTCTGAAGTATCATGTGGCACTCTAGACTGGAGTAATGATGCTAAAAATTCAGCTTTGCCATTACAGGAATAAATTACATACACACACACATATACATATATATATATATATATATATATAGTACTGCTTTTAAAAAAAACACATATATAAAAAACAAACTAATGAGCCTATTTCTCAATATTACGAATATAACTGTGCTAATAAATGCAGACTTGGTGAGCACAAGAGGAACAAAAACAAAATCTCACTAACCCCAAACTTATGAACTGTAGTAGTATATGCTAGATTAATATAGGAAATCTGCTCATTCCTGTTTTCGTGGAAACTCAAAACCACACTGACTGTGGGATAAAAGGGCCATTTTAACTTCATCTACGGTAAAATGGCAGCGCGAATGCCGAGTCATTTGCCAGGAAACGTTTCTAGAATTTATTCTGAAGACATCAAAGCACACAACCTGCTTCCTCATTTCAAATCTAACAATAGTCATCGTGAATTCACAAGCTTGCTTCAAAAGTCAGCACAACTCGTCAAACAGGAAATGACACAGATAAGTTACAGGCATCTTGTATTACAGTGCGTGCCTGAATAAAGCTCATTGTTCAGTCTCTAATATGACTGCATGGCTCTTAATTATTAGAATGTGTTTGGATGATTGGAGCCAGTTGCCACCTGGCAGCAGTCCTCCAATAACTGCTGCGCCCTTGTCTTTAAAACAAGAAGTGGATATGGATGGGCAAGCCAAGGACATTCAGCCATGTTTAGAGCAGTAGGAGCTTGCCAGAGGAATATATCAGCACTTACCATGGGAGTTCGGCTCTGGCAGTGTCTCTCTGGCAACCAAGTGCATGACAGTCGTTCGGCCAGGGGGCAACTTCAGAGCTATTCAACAGAGAAGTTACATTCTGAATATCAGCACACAACTTAGTCACTTTGTGCAGTAAAAACATTTCTTCTGACCTACAGCATATTTTAACAGCTTTCCACTTCCACTGTCCATTTGTGTTCACAAAAACGTGTTTTAGTGTCTAGTGCAAAGGAAAAGTATCAGAGACATGCGGAGAGAGAAACAATAGGATTGTGAAGGCGTGCTGACCGTGACAGACGTGAAGACAAGGTCTAGTGCTCACCTCCTAGTGTGACATTGCCATGCAGGAAGCGGCCCTGGAAGATCAGCCTCAGGATGCTGGGACTGCTCACGCTCTCCTCCTCCCAGCCTGCAACACAAGACAGCATTTTCTATTTAATACTAGTGTAATTTATTCCTGCAATCGCAAAAGCTGAATTATCAGCAGCTATTACTCTAGTCACATGATTTTTCAGAAAATATTCTAATATGCTGATTTGCTGCTAAAAATACATTTCTTATTGTTATCAATGTTGAACACAGATGTGATGCTTGAGGAAACCATTGATTCATGAACAGAATGTTTAATAGAACAACATTTATTTGAAAGACAAACATCTTTTTATCAATTTAATGCATCATTATTGAATAAACTGTTTTACTGACCATGAACTGTTTAACAGTAGTGTAGATATTTTATATTAATGACTGTTCCCTCAAAAATTCTGTCAATATAATTTCTCGCAACTAGGACAGTTGTGTTTGCATAGGACTTCCACAAGTTTAAATGTTTTGTGCATTAAAAAAAAACTTTGACCAAAGCATAATCATAACATACCTGCTGGCCAGTTCTCAAAAACATGCCGGGCAATGTCTGTGGCGGAGTCATTTGGAGAGAAAGTGAAATCCTGCGTCTTCCCACTCACAAGGATCAGCCGTAGACTCACCTGTAGTCGGTTGAAAGGAGAGAGGAAACAAATTACATCATTAATCTGAAGTACACTACAATCCAAAGACAGAGTGACATTTCCACCAAATAGTCCTTAATGACCCTTCATTCTGTGCTCACCCCACATAACATGAGACGACCTGGAGAGTCCTTTGCAGAAACAGCCATTCCTTCCTGATTAGATTTATGTTGGGCATTAAGGGTGAAACTAGCTGCTACACGCTCTAAAGGTTCCTGTGAAATGGTCTGGTGGGTTTAGGACAGAGGAAGTGCTACTGCCTTTCCATGTAGTGATACTCTCCCCCACTTCATCCTAATATGATAAACCCAGGTGTCCCAGACTGAGTTATTAAATTTACATGGCCCATGCATAACCCTTCGCAGGAGGAGGGGAGCAGCACAGTGGATTAGCACAATCAATTTGCTCCATGCATGAGTCCTAATAAAAAAAAAACAACAGACACGATGCCTCTACAGTCTAGTACAGTCAGGTATTAATAACACCACGGTGTTTTCAGCCACAGGCCAACACACGCTTCATGACAGTTTTCATTCATTTAAGACATATATCATACATTTACTGCCTCAACAATAAGGATTATTTTATTTTTACTGCCGACATACATCCTTTACATCTACTGCCCATCTATCTTTCTGTCAATCATGCCTAACCTTTCTGAACTCAATCTAATGGATTGTTCCAAGTCTATAATTATTCACACAATTTTGACTAAACTGAACAGTTTGCAACAATATTAATTATATTATCAATAAACAAAGGTTTAAGATATGCAATAATGCCACATACTCGTTTTAAGCAAATTAGGCAAGTGGCTGAATAAATTTGGCAGCATCCTCTTTGAAACTAATCAGCATCATAAGACCCAGTGTCTGAACAGAAAATACAGAGTGCTACTATGTCAGCCCAAAAATAAAATCAGACCAGGGACCAGAGTAACGTAGAGATTCCAAAGAGTCTCTTGTTCAGTTTTTTTTTTTTAATCCAGGGTTTAAATGTTCCTTTTCTCCTTCCACGGTTTTCAATGACTGCAATTTATACATTACATCACCCACAGTCAGCGTGTGGAGCTTGGCCGGGCCTCAATGCTTTCGTTCAGAATCAGATGGAGAAAGAGGAGGGGGGCGTTAGAAGGTGAGCCAGTTGGTCCTGGCATCGCTGGGTTTAAAGCCACATACAACACCGAGCACAAAAACAAAGGAAAACAAGCTTCATGGAGACAATGCAACCAATCAGAGGACCAGAGAAACTTTCAGCATGTTTCTGAGAAAGTGGAAGTGAAAAGAGACACACAGTTCCTCTAAAAGTGTGTAAGTACAACTTAACAAAACAGACTGTATTAGTACAGAGTTATTTAAATCGTGTCAAACATGCTAAATGGTAATATAAACATTATGTGGATCCAGCTCATCAGCAGCCCAGGTCATGACCCAAATAGTGGCAGCAATCAAATAACATGACAGGAAAAGGACGACCTCTTTCCAACACAAATCTGTGCTCATCCTCTCACACCACGTGCCACCTAAATCCTCACCAAGGGCCCCCCAATGCCCTGCCCTAACCTATTGTGAAATCAGGCTCCTTTGCTGAGGGCACTTGCAATGTAGGGCACCCCACCCCCATTCAGACACCCTTGGAAATATTTGGCTTTCACCTATGGGGATCTGCAGTGTGAACAAAAGAGGTCATGCTATAATCCACAACGTCATTCCAGCACACTGTTTACAAACACCAAGCCCCCGATAAAGGCATGGAAAGCCCTCTCCCAGGGCACGGGTAACACAGACAAGAGAGCATAACAAACAAATAAGCACTCCCTGCTGCCCCAGTTCTTAAAGCCTTGAAAAATACAAAACACCAAAGCTGCTTTAATGCCTCAGAACCAGTGCGTAAACATCTCAATAATCTCACGGTTTATATATTTTCTGCAATCTCTTCAATCCTGTTGCTTTCATCCCCAAATCAAGAGCCTAAAGTCATGCCCCCATTCTAATACAACGCCACTGAAACCAATACTGAGCCAAACAGGTTCAGCAAACGACAACAAATCTCAAGGCAACAGCAGGTCTGCGAGTGCAACATAAAAGCTTTGTTTTATAACCTCAGCCATAGTATTTTAATTTACAGTATTCATTTATATTTTGAATTAGCTTTTACAATTATAGCTTTAAGTTTCATTCAAGTTTTCAATTTTCAGTTTTTAGAACACTTTTTTTTTTCACCATAGTTTTAGTTTCAGTTTTGGTTCAAACGTACAGGGAACGTTTAATCATATTTGAAACTATACTAATGAAATCTGGTTAACAATGATGTCTCCCCACTAATGCAGATTAAAGTGGAAGTGCACCTTAAATTGAAAACATTCATTATCGGTTCACCCTCGGTTTGCATAAAACATGCACTGTGTAAACAAAAACTAGGGCAGGAAGTTGTTAGTGAATAATGATGTACATGTCAGTCTATTCATTAAATAAAGCTACCAAAGGCTTCAGAGGGTTTGGAAAATAGTGCATAAATAATATAGACCACTTTTTGTCCCTTTCAGAGCTTAACAGTCATGGTCACCTTCATAGTAGGGAAAGGAGCAGCATGCATATTGCACCAAGTACTTCCTTTTGCATTCCACAGTCAAAATAATTAAATGAAACCTGTTTTGTGTAGCAACAGTGCAAAGGTAGACGACAATGCACATTCATCGGCGAACTGTACCTTTAAGATTTGAATGCACTCTAAAGGTGATGATACTTGATGATGATATAAACTTTGTATGTCTGAAAAGGCCAACTTGTGCAATGATGCATCACCTAAAGGGAGATGTAGACTGATATACTCACTGTTTCAGGGTCTGTCGGAGAGGTCATGGCTGGGATCGGGAATCGACGAGTGACCAGCAGTAAGACGGGAGCACAACTCCTGGCACAAAGACTCAGTATACGTCTTCTCCCTCTGGCCTTTCTCTGCCTCGCACAGCCTAACACCAAGTCAATCATTCACAACATGGCAACACAGATTTGTTTACCACACACAGTCCAATGGTCAACAATGCATTAAAACTAGAAAATTAATTACTGAGAGACTTTACTAAGAGAAATGGTATAGTATTACAAACATACAGTAGATGGGATGACAAGACATTACTATAAACAGATTCACAAAATCCTGGTGAATTTTTAAAGTTGGTTAACTGCTAGGTTTTAAACTGTAGTATTAGTGATTAATGAGCCACCTCAAGGATATGCAGAATTAATGAACAAAATACTCTATATGGCTTATAAACAAACGGACTGAGTGTACATAGAACATATTTAGGGAAATGCAAGGGGGGAAGAAAACCTCACATACCTTTGCTCTACTTGACTTTAAGCCAAACTGGTGTTTGCATTACTGGAACAGCTTTATATATCAGCTTGAGACCGAATCTGCCTTAGAAATGCAGCTCTGCCTGCAAATCAGACACCAAACCAGGATGAACTCGACTGTGTAGAGCAGGATAAAATAAAAGCGATGCAAAATCAAAGAAGCATCAAAACGATGATTCGCATACCATTAAACAAGAGATGTGAACGGCTGTAGGAACAGAGAAACAGTGCGCGCGACCGCTGGCCTCGAGCTGGAATAATTTCTGACTGCGGCAAAATAAAAGAGGAACTAAAACGACCTTTTTGATCAAGTCACAGGCGGCTATCGGATCCAAAACGGTCGTTTGACGGTCCTGGGCTTTTCTCAAACACTAACTGATGGGTATATCCATCGTTCAATCTGATCAGATGTAGCTAAACTCATTCGCAACGATCGAGTAGATAAATGGCTGAGAATTTTAAAGGCACCGGAAGTCAGCTGGCAATATATGCAGGAAACGGCGCGCAAGGCTTTCTTGGACTTGTAGTTTTGTGTCAAATCTCCATTTTGATCGCACCTTGCAGAACGGCAGTCATTTCACGTGCTGTGTTCAGGAATGTGGGTCTTCTTTTCTATACATTTATAAATAAGTCTGGTTTTCTTTTGCTTGTTTTTTTTTTCTTAAATTTGACAATAAATTTATATATTAAAACATAAATGATTAACTTCCTCGTATCAATAGGTTAAACATCTAATGCAATCAAGTTAAAAATTTAGTATGATAAATTTAAATATCTCTTCCATGTGAAAATCTTTATGGAATTTAATTCTGTTTTCACAGACCCTCAATTAAAAAAAAATCTTCATTTTTTCTTGCATTTTAAAAGAAAGCTATACACAACTGAATGACAATACTTGCCACGTTTATTCGACAACAGCATTGCACGTAATAAAGGCACATTAAGTAAGCTATTTACATAGGAAAGCTGAAGTGTGTAATTTGTTTTAAAGTATTGTTTTAAATACTTTCTTCTATCTCATCTTAATATGCAGATACAAGTAAAAGGAAGCCATTTATATCCTTATAAATTCATGTTTAAGAATCCAATCCAGCCTAATGGCTGAACCAACCCAACCCCCGAGTTTGGGGTGGGACTATCTGGGAGCATTTTGAGAAAACAATAACTATTTTTTGAAATTTTTTTGTTGACATCAGTGGAATAGAAATTTCACACTTCAGCTTCAAAGAACAAATATCAACTTTGTAACAGATAAGATTTTCAATAAACTGGAACAAACAGTTCCAGCTCAACAACACAGCAGCATTATGTAAACATTAATTGTAAAATAGGCTTAAAAGTCACAATATTTGCAGCAAAAGGTAATGGTTTTTGGAAAATAAACTGTATAATAACTCTGTTTAGTGTTAAGGGGCCTAAATTACTCTGTTCATGTCAATAACATGTACAATATCCCAGCATCATATGGAAAAAGCCACCCAAGTAACAAAGCTCCATAATCTCCACCAGATTATGGAGATTATCAGACCTAATTTTCCCTTAAAGACAAAAGCATTTACATTGCAATGTTTTTACAAAAAACATTATGAAAACAGCATAAATATGCATAAGCATAAAAAAGGCATGAAAAATAAGAGCATTTAGATGCTGTACTCAGAATGAAAAATTTCAAATTTTTACAGAAAAAGACAATAAGTGAAAGTCTGTTTTTGCTATTGTTTTTGCTATTAAGCACATTTAAGACAATGAGGCTTTCCTATTTAACATCCCAAAATGTACAGTTCAATAGAGAAAACTGTGCCAAATATTTTTCAAAGTATTGTTGGTACTAAAGAAGCTAAAAATATGTAAAACATTTTACAGTAACATCAACAATAAATACACATTCTAATAAATTTACAAAAATATACAACAACAACATACAACAAATAGAAAACTACTCACAAAATAAAAGGTCGCTTTTGAAAATATTTTTCATGTATCACTTTTCCCGTCATGTAAAGTTTATAAAAATAAGTACTACAAGGACATTTTGATTCCAAAACAATAATGCACATGTTATTTTACACTCTCTCAATTCTCTCTGATCCTGTAAAAAGATATCGGGTTTGTTCACACAGCACACAAATCTAATTTGGTCTTTAAATGTGAATTTCTTTTCTGACTGAGCATCATTGTGCAATCAGTCACATTTACTACATAGTGAATGTGACAGTGTGCTATACGAGTAAATGTGGACATGATGAAGGACGTTACACAAATGTTACATCAGAAAAAATTTAGTTGGCAACACCCAATGAGATTTTTGCTGCCTGTTTAAAGCCTATGTATAACATATTCCCATTCATTGAGAGAGAAAGAAGTCCCTAAATGACCACACACTGTTCACAAACATTTTTTCAAGCGTAACAGTTCTGCCCCATCTCTAATCTGGTAACAGAAATCTAAATGTGCATACAAAGTACACTTAGGACTGAATTATTTTCATAATGAACCCTAGACATGTAACACTGTTACAGTACCATCACATACTGACACAGTCAAACGATTAGCAATAAATACACAGTTTACCTACTGAATAAAGATGGTTGAGTGGAACCACTTTTGTCAGTTTTCAATGCAGACTTTAAAGGAAGCATAAGGTGCAAAAGTGAAACTGCAGCATTTTACAAAACCGTTTGTAATATGGCTGCCATACCAATCCAGCTGCTCTTCTTAAGGTGTAGTCCCCTCACTCTCATCTTCAGTCAGGTAGATTGGTTTCTTTCCTTGAAGAATTGGCTCAAATTTTTCTGGGGAATTGTTTTTACCCTCAGAGCTGTGCCTTATTCCATACGCAAAATAAATAATAAAACCTAAAAGAGAAAAAGGTATGAAGTCAAATTTTCAAGCACTGTACTATGAACAACAACAACAAAAAAATACCCACACTGTAAAAAATGACAGTGAATTTAACGGTAAAAGGCTGTAAAAATGTATATAGAATATAGTAAATTCCCTTACTAAAAGACTATATAATTTACAGTAAATAACCGTAAATTGACATTCCCAGAATTGCGTTACATTTCAAATTTGATGTGTTTTTCTTATTTTTTTCTTATCAGTTTTGTATGTTAAGGTTGTATGTTACACCTAATGTTGTTAAATGTTGTTAAATGAATGTTTTTTTTACAGTGCATGATAGCATATAACACTACTGTACAAACATTTGGGGTTGGTTCGATTTTTTATGCTTTTGAAGTCTCTTATGCTCACCAAAGCTTATAAAAATAAAAATAAAAACTTAAAAATAAATGTTTATTGTCAATACATCTTAAAATCCTATTTATTCCTGTGATGCAATGCTAAATTTTTCAGCATCATTACTCCAGTGTTCAGTGTCACACGATCCTACAGAAATCATTCTAATATGCTGCTCATGAATTATTATCAATGTTGAAAACTGTTGTGGAAACCATGATACATTTTTCCAGGATTCTTTAAAGAACAAAGTTTTAAAAAACTAAAATACAATTGATTTGAAATAGAGGTCTTTTGGAAAATTACATATGTATTTACTGTCAGATTTTAACAATTTAATGAATCCTTCTAAAAGTATAAATTTCTTTCTTACGAACCCCAGACTTTTGAATGGTAGCAAACATTTACACGACAACATTTTACATGCTATAACTCACCAATGACCATCCATACTGCGAAACGAACCCATGTAGGTCCATCCAATTGCATCATGAGGTAAATATTTACAAAGATACTGACCAACGGCAGAATGGGAAGCAAAGGCACCTACAAAATGTAGAAAGAAGATTATTATAACCACCTAAAGATCTGAATTTCTCAATTTAACAAATCACAAGGATAATAGCGTAGCTTTGTAAATTAAGCCTTTACCTTGAAAGTAAGAACCTCTTTACTCTGGGGCTGTCGCCAGATTATGAAGATGCAGACAGAAGACAGAACAGACAGGAGAACAACCAAAGTGATATAAAGAGGGCTGCCCATCCCCACCTGCTCCCCAAACACTGCCAGCATCACACACAGCAGAGTGAACAGCACAGCTGAAAAGAAAAGAGAGAAATTTAGTTTGCATTTCTCTGAGCTCTACATTACAGCTACATGTTTCAGCAAAAACGGTAGATTATAAACTGGGTTAATGAAAATGCTTACATATGGTGCCAGTTGCAGAATAAACAATGATGCCCGAAATCTTGGTGGGTACATCACTGATGGGTTGCACCAGCATCCTGATGGAAAACCTCTCCTTAAGAGGTGTTGTCTCCAGCTCCTGGCTGTACTCATCCCCGCTATCCACATCTGCCATACATCCTTTAGCCTCCAGCCTCTGTAGTTCCATTGGCTTCGCACCACTGGAGCCAATACTGCCTGGCTGGTACCTGTAGATGAAAAACATTACTAAAACTGATTTTTTTTTTTTATTATTATCGAATTTCCTATTTATTTCATGTTTTTGAAAGAAGTCTCTTATGCTCACCAAGGCTGCATTTATTTGATCAAATATACAGTAAAAACTATTTACAATTACAATTTAAGCTACCATTTTCTTTTTTCGTTTTGTATACTTTAAATTACAAAGCTGATTTTTCGGCTTCAGGCTTCAGTGTCACATGATCATTCAGAAATCAATCTAATATGCTGATTTGCTGCTCATAAAACATTTCCTTTCACCATCAATGTTAAAAACAGGTGAGCTGCTTAAAATGTTTTGATAAATAGAAAGTTCAAAAGAACTGCATTTATTTAAAACAGAAGTATTCTGTAACATTTTAAATGTCTTTACTGTCATTTTTTATCAATTTATTGTGTACTTGATGCAAAAAGTATTAATTTTTTTTTTTTTTTATCCCCCGACTTTTAAACCTTTCTGTATGTGTATATACTCACCGGAGAATGAGTACGCACACGGCAACAAGAGTGTACGCCAGCAGGGTCCCAATCGACATCAAGTCCACTAATGCAGCGAGATCAAACAGGAAGGCCATCAGAGCTACAGGAAGGATTTAACGAGATTCTAGAGTTAGTCACAATTATTAAAACAGTTAAATCATCTATTGACAGTCATTGCATGAATAAAAATACAGTCTTACCTGCCACGATGCCAGACACAATGGTGGCCAGCACAGGTGTCTTGGTTTTCTTGTGCATGCGGGAGAGGGAGCGAAAGAGCAGACCATCCTCAGCCATGGCATAAATCACACGAGGCATTGGGAACATGGAGCCCAACAAGCTGAAGAACATAAAAAAAATTGTCATCACTTGTTGACTTTAAGCAGCGTATTATAGTTAACTAAAACATTTTCGTTTATTTAAATAAAATAAATGTTAACTGAAAAAAATCTAGAATAATAAATAAAACTTTCAACTAGTTTCCAAGGCACTAGCACTTCTTATTTTCAAAAAAGAAAACAAATATTAAAACAGACATGAATGCAGATAAAATGTAAAAACAAAATAACTTTAAGTCAATGTCAATAAACGTACCTGGTGGAAAGGGCACACAGAGACCCCACCGCCACAATATAGCGAGCAGGGTCCCAGTGCACATATTTGAAGGCCTCTGGAAGTGGACTATGAACATCCAGCTTGTAATAGGGCATCATGAGTGTGAGCGCTGCTGATACTCCGAAGTAGGCAAAAAAGCAGATGAGCAGAGAGGCCACTATGCTGATCGGGATGGAACGCTTGGGGTTTTTGGCCTCCTCACCTATGACATCACCAGAGCTGAGGTGAGTTTGGTTCTAAAAGTTGGACATTCTGGTTTTCTTAGTTTTTCGGAACTTACTTGTGGTTGCGATGCAGTCAAAACCCACAAATGCATAGAAGCATGTAGCAGCACCTGTAAGGATTCCACTGAAGCCGAATGGTGCAAAGCCACCCGAGCCAAATTCTTTTTCAATGCTCCTAAGATGTGAAGAGTTTTCAAACTTCAAATTTACAATGCATATACATTTATATATCACATGTGTGTGTGCAATGAAAAAAAACATATATGTATTGTTAATTTTTCATTTTCATTATTTTTTAAATGGTCATTTTTTCATCTTTTTATTAATCTTATCTTTCTTGTGATTTAGTATATCTTTAAAATGTATGTAAATAAGACCGTGTTTTAATTTTTTACTTTCTTTTTTATGCTTACTAATATTATATTAATGTAATATTATATACATTTGACTTAAGTATCATATGTATTCAATTAAAAAAAAAATTTTTGTTTACTACCCTTAATTTTTTACTTTCACTAATTAATTGTAATTTTTATCTTATCAAATCTATCTTATATTTCAGTTGTAAACCTGTAACTGGCAATTATGCTACTGACCCAACTGATTGCGTTTCATTTACACTCTAGATTGTATTTTCTTAATTTCTATTGCTATGCCTGCATCTAAATGTTGAGGAAGTGTGACTTACTCTGCATTATAGTTGTTTGTGCTGTTAATGTAGTCCTCCACAGTGAGGCTCCAGTTGGCAGTGTTGCCTTTCACAAAGCCCGATATAATGACAAACGTCAGAACCACCAGGTTGATTCCTGTGAAGATCTTGCTGACAAGAGCAGACTCACTCACTCCAAATGCCAATAATCCTGTAGCGTGGGAGGTGAGAGGTAGCAAATTCACACCATTATGGTCTTTTGCATGGCAATGGTGACTATGACTAATGGATACATTGATAAAGTGCACCATTTAAAATGACTTAATTGCTTTAGTCTAAATGGTATAGTAGAAACAAATAACCTTTTCTCTTTTGGCACCACTGCCAGAAACACACTACCAAAAGCCAGTAGTCAGATAAGAAGTGAGTCAAGAATCATTATTCTGGAACAAAGGTCCACCGTTTTATTGGAATAATCCAAGATCTTGACTTTGGAAACATTTTGTGCAAACTTGGCAAAATCACATTTCTTAGAGAGAAAAAGGTTCTCACCAGTGAGCAACATGACCAGGATGAGGGCAAACACATCTGGATATTCGGCTAACACTTTCCCGGTGTATGGAAATGACATGGAATCAGTGAAAAAGTCAGAGATGGTTTTGTTCACTAGATTGTCAAACGTTGAGCTCCAAGCCCGTGCCACACTAGCTGTGCCTGTGAAAAATAGAGAAAAGGACATATGACACGAGTAGATGAAAAAGACTTCAGAACGTCCAGTTATTATGTAAAACTTAAGCAGATGCTCAAAGGGCCCTTCGGTCTAGTGAAGTAAACACTTTATACAGTTTCAAACCACTTCATCTCTTTCATAATCACATATAATTGGTCAAACTCTTGGGCGCATTCTGAACTAACTTGAAGGTAAATATGAATTAGTATATTTTGATTCAAAAGAGAAAAAGTATTTTCAGTCCAAATTAAAGAAATCACATATTATTATGAATCTAGTTTCTAAAGATAATTTCTACACACTCACCAATCACATATGACAGAATGAGGTTCCATCCCGTGATGAAGGCCCATATTTCACCCACTGTCACGTAGCTGTACAGGTAAGCAGATCCCGTCTTGGGTACACGTGCACCAAATTCAGCGTAGCACAAACCAGCGAGAACAGAGGAAAAGGCAGCAATTAAGAAAGACAGCACGATGGCAGGTCCAGCCTTCTCTCGGGCCACTTCCCCAGCCAGAACGTAGACACCGGCCCCCAGTGTCGCCCCTACCCCGAGGGCTATGAGGTCAAGAGTGGTGAGACAGCGAGCGAAGCGGGTTTCATCCTGAGAAGTGTCCAGCATGCGTCGCCTCAGCAGCATCTTCCCAAAAGAGGCCAGTTTATTCTCAGCCATGATGGATAACGTTGAGGAGACTGGGATAAATCTGAAGGCACTAAAGGAGAAGATAAATATATATATGTATACATTGTTTAAAGGTGAGAAGATGCTGCCTTTTTTGTTAATTAGTTTATAAAATGAGTGGCCTGATCTAGATGTTCATTTTGAGGAAAGTTAACCTAAAGCTCAAAAGGACAAGATATTTTTAAATGTTTGTCTTGAGTTGAAATAAGTCCTAAGGCTCATTTTGGGAATGGATCTTTATACAAGTCATTTCACGTAAAGAGCATAAAACGGCAGCTGTTATCCACCACACCTGCAGACACTGACAGAGCAATCACTCAGCACATTACGAACAACTCTTCTGACCCCAGGGCAGTTCAGTCCATCGGGAAAATTAGTCCGATTAATATCTAAGGGGTTTGGCCTTTCATTACGGAGTCATAATTCATAAAGTACAACAGCTCCAAAACCTAGATAAAGAGCACCGACATTAGTGTGGATGGAAACGATTTTTAGGTAAGACCAAACGGATTCCTCACAATTTACTGGTTAGATTAAAAAAACAGGGTGAAACAGGAAAAGCACCATGTATGAGGTAAAACAACAACAGACATTTAACAAAAATGAAAGTATATGGAGGTAGCCCATCTCACCCTCTGAATACAGATTGGTGAATATTTAAAAAAGGTCAGACATTTGAATACACCATTTACACAATTCTAATATTAATTGCTGTTAATAGTTGCAGTTTGAACTGCTGTATTTTTACTGAGAAATAGAACAATGCAGGAACGGGTTTCTTGTGTAGTTTCTGTCCAGCAGCTTGACTGGTCATACATGTTTGATCAGATCCTGTCTGTGGCACTAACTAGATCACACCAGAAGTAAAACTGCACCTGAGAACAGTATTTTCTAGTTCAAAACATATCCTCCTTCATAAAAATGAAACAAGGATGACTTTCCAAAAATAAAATATTGTGGTATACAGGACCTCTCCTTCTGCATAGCTCCATAATGCCACTTCACGGAAGACATTTACTTCCTTCTAGTGGCATGAAAAAAAAAAAAAAAAAAAAATTCACTAACTTTAGAACAAAGCAAACTCTAGACCATGAAAATGGTGGTTACATGTGTTATGTTGTGGACTGTTATTGTAAAATACTCTGATGATTATCAGTAACACCAGTTAAAGTGTTGCCTCAGACACTAATATGACTGAATAAATGTTTAGAGGATATATTTTTCATTATGTTCCAGTATATCAGACTCGCATGTTATGTTATATAACACTTCCTGTTAAAGGAAAGAGCAGCAGTCGTGCACTAGCTCTGGTAAAAGAAATCATTTCAAGCATTAAGCTAGGTAAGTTTAAAAGGTTTGGACAGTGTGAATTCACAAGTCAAGTGTCTGTCATCCTTGCTGGCACCTGCTTTACTATACGGAGTCTGACTGTTTGAGAATCAGATTCATATATTTGAAGATGATCCCTCAAAGCACTTGCAGCCCAGATTCTTGAACCAAAGTGACCAAGAGTCTTCATAAATGAAAGCTCTGCTTAAGTATTCCTGTTATATAATACTGTATATATATAACACTTTAGACTAGTTTGCTATTCAACTAGAATGGACCAGCAGCACCTATTATGGCAGGCACACCTACATTTACAGCAATGGAATTTTAATTTGACTTAATTAAACTAATTTAGAGCTCAGCATTGTTTCAGTAGCCTGTTGCTAACATCACTGTTTTGAGAGATATGATACAGACCCCTTTACTGTGTACAGAGCCACAGGCTTTAAGCTCCATTCCCCTGTAATGATGTGTGCAGTTTGGTTTGATTTATAAAAAATCATTATAAACTGTGTTTTTATTTAAACCATGTTCAAATGAATCTACAGCGGAAAACCCGCCAACATTATAGAAGCATTATGATTTTATCAAAATAAAAAAATAGAACTATAAAAATATGGATATTTCAGTATTATCATGGTAGGATTATAACGCATATTGCCAGTGTGATCATTACAATTAAAACTATCCGAGTGTATCTAAATTATTGATATGCATATGCTTACTAAATAAATAAAAAATAATAAAGTAACGCACATGTAACATCTAAAGATGCATAGGCACGCGCCATTTCTAACACGAGGATGAACGTCATAATGATAAACATGGAAATACCGCTTACGAGAGAAAAACCTAATTTAGATGGTTTAGTTAACGAATAATACTCCCGTTTTTTAGATTAAGAATGGAGTATCATAAGAATAATCTTTAAAAGGTAGTTACCCTCTATTGAGACGATGTACTGAAAATCCAGCAGGTTCAGACACAGACAGACTGACAGACAGACAGAAGATGCGCTGCGTGAGGCGAGCAGTCTAGAAAAACGAGTAGCAGAACAGGACCTGCGTATAACACTCATCTGGAAATCCTTTCTAGCACACGCTGTATTTTCTCCGGGGTCGGGTTACTTCTGACGTCAATAGCAAACCACAATAGTAGTAGACTCTGATCTACAATATAGATCAGTGGTAGTAGAACGTGTTTCCATTGAAGACAGGAATCGTTTTGAAAGAGCGAAATTTTAAAATCTTGATCTGGCTGCATTTTGTAGTAAAAGCACAAGATGACACAATGATCAGTGTTTTAGAGTGTAAAATGTAAAACAGGAATCTTCTCAAACCATAAAGCATACTGTAAATTATATAATAATTTATTAGGGGAACCGTGAGACACTTAAGCAGATAATGTAAAAACATTAGTATCAAAATAAATTAGATTGAGTTACATTTTATTAACAAACTGTCACTTAAAAAAAAAAAACCCATAAAACTGCATTGAACTGCATATACATTTTACAACTGTTCGAACAATCAGAACTTTACATGTCACTTCTCTTTGTTTCTCTAATTGCAGGAGAGAGAGAAGAGAGAATCAGGGAGAGTTCATACTGCATAATGCAATTATATTCATATTTAATTGCAATCAACTCAAACATATGAAGATTTAACATGACATATGAACACTCAAAATTAAATAAATAATAATAATTAAAAAAAACATTTCAGAAATAAAATGTGTAGACATTCAATACCAACTTAAATTCTCTTCAGTTCCTCTATGCACGCCTCAAGTTTTTCGTGCAATGGTCCCCAGTTTTTACACTCTGTAAAAGATAAAAGTGCGCAAAATATAACAAAACCAAAATAATATTTAATAATGCAATGAACAAAAAGGGGGAAATTATTAGAGAAAAATACAAAACATGAAAACTTGGATACCTGAACGCAAACCCATCAGTTCTTGAATGACCCTCTCAAGTTTTTCTTGGTGTTGCAAGCAATTAACACAATCTGGGTGGGGGTTAAAAAGATTGACAGTTTTAAAATATTAGACATGGAATTGTAATGTACTGCATGGTCTCCAAGATGGTGAAAGTCATCTAAATTCACCTGGTTCATGTGATCCTTCAGCTGGATGCACAGCATCACTCTCTGCTGTAGACAGAGCGGGTGCTATAGATACAAACACAAGACATACATCAAAATAAAAAAGCCATAATATTTCAAATGCATTTGCTACAAAAGGTTTAGTCTAGTCGAGATTCAAGATTTTTGTTGAACAATATGGGAAAAATTTATTTTGTACGGTTTTATCTTTACCAGTCATGACAAAAAACATTTACTCCAATCTACTAAAAACAGTTCCAAATAAATCCTGTAGTACAAGAGAAAACTTTCATCTTATATTTCAATTATATTAGCACAGTTGAACAGTTTCATCATAAGATCCATGAAAAGTGTCCAATGTGATCCTAATGATAAGAACAACAGAAATTAGTTGAATTCAATAGTAATTTGCAATTTTGCTACATTTTATAATTTCTTAACTGTAATCATGTTTGATCAGTTTAATACAACCATTTTAATGCAACCCAACTGGTAGTGTATATTTAATAAGAGGATTGTTTATGCTTTATACTTTTGTTGTTGTTGTATTTTTCCATCTATAATAAATATGGTGCATTCTTATGGTGGCATGGACAATGTACCAGCCTATAATTGAGTTTGAACAGACTTGAATGAAAAGACTCGATGGGGAGACATGCACACACATCTCCCGTAGAAGCATTAATTAAAAAGGCTTTGGCAACAAGCTCCCAAATGCACCAGTCTTTTTTAGCAAGGCTATTACTGGACACTTGACAAAGACATCAATTAGTCTGGATTACAGCTAGTCAATCAGGAAGCTATCGGGCAAATAAGAAATGTTAAAGTAACCATTAGCCTTCATCAAAACACAATAACTCCTATTAATAATTAATGCTGTATTATCTTGCAGCCCACCAGCACATAAGGGAATACACCAGAGGAAAGTATTGTAGTTTTACTTCTGTTTGGCTTTTAGTTTGGTTTTAAGGTGTTGCAGACCATTTGAAAGTATTAGAGGTATTTCTGTTATCAAGTAATACCAAAGACTATGGAATACCCAAGACGTGTCACTCATATAGTTTTGAATGGGAAAAAATGCAACGCTCAATATGGCCGCACAATCACAGGAAACCTTAAAGATGGCCACCAAGTGACATGACTTGTCTTAGAAGGACTTTGGTAATACTCACTAATACACTTAACAACGCTGTAATTGATAACGGTAAACAAAAAAAGGACAAATGATCGCACCAATTCTTTTTCTCTTTGCCGAAGGCAAACCATCATTGTTCAAATGCTTTTGGTCCACACTGGGAAGCAGTGAATTCCTCGTCCTCATACCTTTCATAGATAAAATTAAAGGAAACAATGACAAAACATTATGTAAGATCAAAGCCCTTCATTTACATAATCATTTTGTATTTATTTACTAGGTATAAATGTTGCATTAAATATGAAATCAGCAAATGTGATATTAAACAAATTTGAAGATGCACATCCCTTTGAAAAGTACCTGGTAATCCTGACGGTTTACTACTAGGCTGAGTGTGAATGGTTTCTACAGAGGATCGTGTAGTCTGAGGTGTCTTGAGAGCCTGTCTTTTACGGGTTGGAGGCTGTAGTCCTGATGGCTTCATTTGCTGTATAGCACAGCTTGAAGGTTTCACACCTGCAACCATATTAATGCTTACAGAATACATCATTTTATATATGTATGTGAGTGTATGTACATCATTATTAATAAAAAACAACAACAACAACAACAAAAAGTTATGTACATTACGGTTCAAAACTTTGGGTTTGTTACGTCTTTTATGCTCAAGGCAGCTTTTATTTAAAAAAAAAACTAAAACAAACAAACTAAAAAACAGCAAAAACCTTAATATTAGTCTTTTCATATTTAATATTCTTTAACATTTAATCTTTTTGTGTGATGGGAAAGCAATTTTAAGCAGCCATTACTTCAGTGTCACATCATCCTTCAGAAATCATTATAATATGCTGATTTGGTGCTCAAGAATTAATGTTTAAAACAGTTTTTTGGGGTGGAAACGTAATATCAGAAATTCTTTTATTAAAATAAAACTTTTGATGCATTAAGGCATCTTTAATGAATAAAAGTGTTTTCAATTTGTACAAAAAAAAATTGACCTCAATCTTTTAAACTATATTCGAATTATGTATATAAATGTGTTTAAAAAAAAAAGTATATAAGCCACTCACCAGCAGTGATGTTATATCCAGTGGCAGAAGAAACCATAGAGGTCTGTTTTCAATCAATAATAATACAAATGTTCAATTTTAACCATACACAAAACCAATGTTTGTAACCAGCTGACTGATTTATAGCAACATAAAGCATTGAGTGTCCTACCTTAACAGTGCTAGCTGATGCTGCATTCTTGACAGGAGCGATGTTCTTCCCCTTGTTCATCTGTATGGTCTTCCTGTTGCCAAGCAGGGTGTTAGATGGTGTGTCAGGCTGATGCGGGGCTGGCGGCCCTTGGATTGTCTTCGGTTTGATTGCTACCAAGGAGTTCACTGACAACTGCTGCCTTGGAAGAAGACTGGATTTGGGATAACTCAGCTTAGAGGAGAGCTGGGGAAGCCGTCTTTTGATAGGAGGCTTTGTTGGAAGTTCCTTCTCATTTGCTTGTTCGGATGAAGTGCAGGTCGCCGAGACTTTCTGACTTTGACTCGAGCTCTCAGTCACCTGCACAGCATCAGCACCATCATGATTACTTGCACAAACAAGCTCATCATTCGACTGGGCATCGATGCTGTTGATCACAGACAGCCTCTTTCTCATAGGTGTGGGCTTCACGTCTCTCAGAATCTCAAATCTGGATTCTTTGCCAAAAACAATAGGTGTGGATGTGACCAGGAAGCTCGTCTTCATATCCAGTGTATCATCCAAACAAAAAATACTGTTTCTGCTGATGTTTCCCATATCAGAAGAGGGAATGGACTCAGCATCTGACAACCCAGGTCTTGGTGTTTTTTTGTGAGGCTCCTCTGCTTTAAGCTCAGGAGCATCATCAGGAGCATCTACAGAGCAAACAAAAGCTGAGGTGCTTATCCCAACTTCTGTTTCTCTGCTCTTAGAGGCTTGTTCAGTGATACCTACAGATTTATTTAATGCATCATTAACATGGTCAGCTAATTCTGTGCTTGAGGGTTTCATTTCAACCGTATTGTCTTTCAAAACTGGAACTTCTGGGGGAGTAAGATCACCGGTTGAATTATGCTTAGTCATCTCCGCTGGTTTTATAATAGCTGAGCTTGATAGTTCAACCTCACCAGAGGGCTGAAGAGGAGCACTGGCTGTTTGCTCCACAATATCAACAGTTACATTGACTTTTAAATCAGTTTCCACTGTGTCTTTTATTTTATCAACCTCAGTAGAGTTAAAACTACCATCTAGTTTTTCTCCCGACTGAATATCTATAGTTACTTCAAGCTTAGTAGTGTTTAATGGTTCATTGTTATCAACAGATGAATTGGTTCTAGAGTGTGCGCTGTCTAGGTTAGGAATGTCCACAGTTGCATTAACCCCAGTTTCAGGTCCCTCCTTAGGGTCATGTGACTGTACCAGGTCAACAGTGGTGTTTCCTGACTCAGTCTTTATATGAGGAATGTCAATATCCACTGTTGAATTAAGACTAGGGTTGGACCCCTCCTTTGGCTCTTGAGACTCAAAAGTGCTGTTCTTCTCTCTTATATTGTGCAGATCAACAGTCGCATTAATACCAGCGTCAGACCGTTCTTTGGAGTCTTGGGTCACATCGAAAGTGCTGTTCTTCAACTCAACACTCATGAATTCAGATTTCTCTAAAGATGAAGTGGATACTGTGGCATCATTGCAGTCCCCATTTGATTTGCCCGCTGTTGCACTGGTAATGTCTTTCTCATTCAGTGGTGATCTAGTAGATGTGCTTACATTTGCCAACTGACAGTGCACTCCAAGAGAGCAGTTAAGACCTGAGTCATTGCTAGCCTCTGTTCTCGGTGCCAAAACGCCTTCATCCTTATTTTTTGTTGGATTTTCTAATGGCGTGCAAGCAGGGGAATTCAACAAGTTTCCTGGTTCATTTGAAAGAAACGACGGGCCGACGGTGTCATCCAGAAATCCAGACACTTGGGGAAAAGGTTCATCTGCAATTGAATAGAAACTAGAACACAGATCTGGCAATTTGATAGAACGGTAAGAGGTCACAGGTTGTTGAAGTGATGAACCACCCAATACGCTGACACCGGCCTGGGCAAGCTTCCGCCTTAGAAAGCTCTCCATTTCAATAGCAGGGAGGATCTCTGAAAGGAATAAAATGTCCTTGAATTATAATTATTAGGTGGCTTCCTGAAACCTAATTACTGACAATTACACATCTCACAAAGGATGACACGCGTTACAAAAGGAAGCATCCGCTTGAATTCCTTGAATGCTGTTCTAAATTTAAAAACTGCACCACAACATTTAGCATAGAAGAATCCAGAAGTGTTATATAAACATGTCTAACGAAAGTTCTGGTTATATGACATTACATAACACAAAATACTAAAATAACCTCACTTTGTAACTGACAACTGCAACTAATGTTTTGCTATGGTAACAACAACCTACGGTAAATAAGCACTAAGCGATTTCAGAAAAGGAATTAACAAATTTTCATAGAAATTCAAATTCTACATAAATAAAAATATCATAATCTCTAGGAAGCATATTCTTACCAGATATCTAAACAGTATTGTTTGATTTTATTGCGAGTAGATTCGAAAACAGGGACATTCTAGTCATTGGACGTGACGCTCAGTCCCTCGACCAATCAGAGCAACGTGTCTGTGTGGCGCCAGAAAAATGACAGCGCCCCCAGGTGTTGGCAGTCAATATTAACCTATTGTTCATTTTTTTTCTTTTAACCAGTACAAAGTCCTTTTTTTATAAACTGTTTCTGACCAGTATCACTGTATATTCTCCAAATTTCGCTTTTGTTTTGAAACAAGAGTCTTACGTTGCTGAAAATAAAGTAAGAGTCTAGGAGGACACTTAAACTGGATATAGAATATGAAGCAAAATATGTACTGATAATCGCTGTCAAAAATAACTGTGAAATCGCGATAGAGGCAACGTAAATTTATTATGAATGGTTGGTTCCAGGCTGTTTCAACATAACAGAAAATATTTCATCTTTTCTTGTTACAATATCTTTATTAAATTAATATCTTTTTAAATATATATTTTTTTGACTTAATGAGATTTTATTCCATTAATGTCAAGAAAACATGACATATCCGCATACACTCAACATAAACAGTAAATAATAATAATAGAATGCTGGACATCACAAATTATAGGGATTGTATTTTATTTATTTTGGAAACATTCATACATTGAAAATAAGAAATTACTATTTGGAAATAAATAAAACTGTGTAGTAATTTTCTCCACTTTGACTGTTAAATGTTTATGTGACATCATAGGGCAAGTTAGGGAAGAAATGTCAACGTCGACTTGACGCCCGCTCTCTACTTCCACCACAAATTTATGATTCGCTATTTTTTTTTTACTATTTCACGTTTCTGTCATTCTTCTGTTATTGTTTTGTGTACTGATTGTTATGCATGAATTAAAGCACACACACAATATATATATAATATTTTCAATTTATCACGGTTAAAATAACGCCATTAAATAGTATTATAATGCGCATCTGGTCAAAATAAACAAACGTAGTCAATTAAAATGATACCTAAATAAATACAACTACTTAATCGGACAACAATTACTTAATCAGTTTACTAGTATTGACTTTTACTAGTAGTAGTGCCGGGCTGAAGAGTTGCATCATGCTCTGGAAAAGGGGTAAAGCCTGGGAAGGTCCTGTGGGAATTGTAGTTCTGGTGGCTGATCCATTTCGAGACACTGACTATGCATTAACAACATGAGCATTAGCTGAACTAGAAAGAACAATGCATTTACGATTGAGATTGTATTTTTTTAAATAATAAATTTAGATAAGGTTACACAGTAACTGTACATTATTTAATTTAATTTGAAATTTTAATACGAAATCAAACCACACGGTCATTTCAGATGATGGTAAGACTTCAGTCTAACACAACATAAAAATAGCTTTCATCCACTCGATCTTCGGGGGGGGGGGGGGGGGGGGGGGAATTTTATCGAGAAAGCATGTGGACAGCATGAGTTCAGGAATCTCGCACACACCATTCCACTGGAGATCCTTCAGGAAATAAGAAACTAGAGATCTTGAAATGACAAAACTAGGACTCACTCACTCTCTCTCTCTCTCTCTCTCTCTCACACACACACACCTTTAGAAACTATTACATAACATTAGATGTGCTCAGTATTTTTTTCGGGACACCCCGGTTCCCTCCGGTCGTGTTTACGGTGCACGAGCCATCACATGACTAACTGCAATTCCCATCAATCCTCTCGGCGCATGCGCACGCCGCGTTGTCTAGCAGTGGTAAACAGACGTCAGAAGGGAGTCTTCGCCTCGAGTCAAAACAAAAACAAGAAAGATCTACGAAGAATAGCTGTTTGTCTATCTCCATTAACAACTGAAGGGAAGCGATTTCGCGTTAATTTCAAGAGACGACCAAGTTATTGAAGAGAAGCGGGTTTCTTCGACTTTTACCGGAGGGATATTAACTCGTAAAAACTGGAGTTGGCTAACTAGGTGGATCTCTCAGTTGTAAAACTACGCTTGCGAGTTGTGTCCCAGAGGCAGAGTGGCCGGCGATTGAATTCGAGTTGTCTTTTCGAGGAACACATCGACCGTAGTGGGATTCGGGAAGGCGTCAACGGGACCGACACGTGCCCGCGGGAGTACCGTGAGTAGCCGCGTCTCGAGAAACATGGCAGACGGTGACACGCGCCAGCACATCGCGCGGAGGACCGGGCAAACTTGAGCGGCAATAACACAGATTTTTGTTGTATGGTAAAACGCCGTGAAACTACCCGTTATGATCGAGCACTCCTGTAAGACATTATCTTGGTCTTTTTTTAAAATGTAATATTTTGATCGTTTTTGATTAAGTTTCACGTACGGCTTTTTTTTTTTTGGCGATTTAACAATCTAGATGTTTTTAATTTGCCGATTAATAAAACAATTGTTGACTTTGACAGGCAGCTGTAACGAGTAATTCCCATTCACTTGAATTCGTTTACAAGGACAGTATTCTTACAAAGTATAGAAATACACTCAAGTTTTCAGGAAAGATACGCGTACGATTTGACGCTCTGATATTAAAGTGGTTTATCAATTTTTGTAGAGTTTGTAAATTGGTCTACTTATATTTTTCTTGGTCTAAAATCTAATTGCGAAAGCCAATCAACCATTCGCTGCTATAATAGGAACCAGCGGGAGGGGGTTATTTTAGCAATTACAGCCCATCTTATGATTGGTTTTTCAATTTCACCTACTTAACTGCCTCAACGACAACGACAATGTTATTATTATTATTTTTCTGTTAAAGGGTGTTTAATTATATACGAAAAGTTCACAATCATCCCTTCACCACAGCGCGTCCTCTTTTCCAGTGGTTTAACTCAGTAACTCTTGACAATCCAGCTGTTTTGATGTAAATTTCCTTTGTTCCTTCTCCATTAAACAAAGAGACCCCTTCTATCCTCGTTTGGTCTATTTAAATCAGGTTTATGTTAGTTACTATTAAGGAGATTATTTAACCCCATTTAATCTCCAATCTGAGGATTAACTGACGCTATATTGGTGTGTTCAGATTATTACGAATCTGCTCCATTACGCTTTAGACAGTCGCGGTTACATTTTGTCCGGATAATTTATATTTTAGTGTTTTTAATATTATGCAATAAAATCTAAAACAAATCGTTCCTAAACACGATTTTTACACTATAATTTTTTTATATAAACAGTCGAACTCTTAATCACCCTCTCTGTTGTTTTTTTAATCGTATTTTCGCATCAAAACAATTTCACTGAAATCCAGCCTTCCCCTGAAATTATCTGGATTGTATCGCACAATGGAGGAAGAAAACGTACCCCCGATTGACCCAGATTTTGAGCCGCAGAGCAGACCGAGGTCATGTACATGGCCGCTGCCTAGACCAGATATCTCAGCTGTCAAAGCTGGGGGGGGCGACGGCTCAGAGTCTGCTGCAGGAACTCCACCCACCGAGGAAGATAAACACGAGCTTCAGCCAATCATATCCGAGCCTGAGAAAGTCGCGGTCTCGGAGGGCGGGGCTGTCGCCGGAGTGGGCGGGGCCACGCCTCGAAAAGGCTCTTCCAGGCGTAATGCCTGGGGTAATCAGTCCTACGCGGATCTGATCAGCCAGGCGATTGAAAACTCGCCAGAAAAACGACTTACTTTGGCGCAGATCTACGATTGGATGGTCAAAACGGTGCCGTATTTTAAGGACAAAGGAGACAGTAATAGTTCTGCTGGGTGGAAGGTATGTATATAAAAAAGTAAAGATTAAGAATTATAATTAATAATAATAATCAGGGTTTGAAATGACTGACAATTCAGAACTACCCAAACAAAAAAATATGTAGAATTGGCCTACTAAAGTTAAGTTACTGGCCATTCAGAACTTCTAATAGCCAAAACAAAATGATCAGAAATAAAACGCATTAATAAAATCAGAACTTGGGCTTATATTGTTAAACGTATTGAAATATTTTTTACACAGTGAGGCCTCTCCTCTGACATTCTTGGAGGCGAAAAAGTGAGCCCAATAATAATAATAATAATTCATGCCCCAAAATATAATTTCAAGACACCATGAATAACGACACATAAAGATCTTGGATATGCAGCATTTACTGAATTAAAAAGGCTAGAGAGTTAAATTGTTAATATCGACACACAAAGTTCGATAGAAAAAAAGAAAAGAAAAACTGTCTAGTGACTTCACAGTATTGCTTGTCATTTTTGACTGGCAGGTGTTAATTTCAAACCCTGACAGTAATATTTTAAATCCTTTAAACCTTCTTATGCAGTAACATTTATCTATATTTTAGATTTGTAACATTTATCTCTCTTTTGATTTTTTTTTTTTTTTTTTCATTTAGAACTCCATTCGTCACAATTTATCACTCCACAACAAGTTCCTGCGAGTGCACAATGAGTCGACTGGAAAGAGCTCTTGGTGGATGCTCAACCCTGAGGGGGGCAAGACTGGCAAAGCCCCTCGCCGCCGTGCCGCCTCCATGGACAACAGCAGCAAATTGCTTAAAAGTCGTTTGCGAGCAAAGCAAACTAAAAAGCAGGCAGGAGCGGCAGGGATCGGAGGTTCTGGAGGTGCCCTGCAGGGTGAGGGTGCTTCTGGTCCTGGCAGTGCAGACAGTCCCGGGCCTCCAGGTCAGTTCGGAAAGTGGGGAGTGAACAGCAACAGCCCTTCCTCTCGCGGCAGCCTGGACGACCCGGATATGTGGACGAGTTTTAGGCCACGTACAAGCTCCAATGCCAGCACGCTGAGCGGGAGGCTTTCTCCCATTGCCACGGGGCAGGAGGAAGAGGATGACCTACCTGAGGACGGCCTTCTTGGTGGCTATTCCACAGGAAATCTTCCCCCAACACTAATGGAAGAACTGGATTTGATTGATGGGCTAACTTTAATGACTGGTTCGCAAGGTGGTGCGAGCCCAAGCACAGCTCCTCCTGCCCCACCTCAGCCTCTGCCCTCGGCGTCCACCCTGCTGCCTCGAGGGTCCAGCTTTCCTTCATTTCGGCAGCTGCAGCAATCGCAGGCTACGCAGGGATCCACTCCACCGGGCCCGCAGAGCTCGGTTCAACCCAGTGCCAGATCCAGCACAAGCCCATCGAGCTTTGGAAACTCACTTTTCAGCCCCCTGCCCGGTCCTGGTCACAGTGGTTTCAGCACTCACGTGCCCTCCAGCCTCGAAGTGCTCCTGACCTCCGATTCGCCCCCACCTAGCGATGTTATGATGACTCAGATGGATCCTCTCATGCCAAGCCAAGAAGGTGGTGGGCTTTTGGGGCTCGGGGGATCTATGTCCAGCAACCAAGCTAAGGCAGGTCAGATGTTGCTGAGAAAAGGCATTGACACAAGTACTGTGGGGCAGATGAGCCTCCGGCCTCAACCCCAACTCCAGCACTCACAGATGGGCTTTGGAATGATGCACCCAGCCATGAGCCAGGAACCGCCTCAGCTCGCAACTGTAAAGACCCAGCATCAGGTGCCAGGCGCTGGGCTTCTGCAGCACGGAACTGTCCTGTCACCTGGAGGGAATGGAGGCCTGCAAGGTCTAGGCCAGTTTGCAACACCACCCTTCTTCATGCCCTCCCAGGACCGTCTGCCTACAGACTTGGATATCGACATGTTCACTGAAAACCTGGACTGTGATGTGGAATACATTATCAACAATGATTTTATGGATGGAGATCTGGATGACTTCAACTTTGACCCCATCATACAGGGTGGACAGGGCTATACTGGGCCAGCAACCACACAGAGCTCCTCCCACAATTGGGTGCCCAGTTAACTCCATTATTAAACATGAGAACAGGTATATGAATTTGGGTTTGTTTTAAAAAGGCATAGTTCACCCAAAATAGAAAAAATGATTTACTCACCCTCATACTGTTTCAAACCAATCTTATGTTCTTCAAGAGAACACAAAAGAAGACATCAGTGGGATCCAATGTTGACTTTCATTTTAAGGGCAAAAATGGTTGAGACATTCTTTAAATCTGCTTTTGTTCTGCAGAAGAAAATATGTCATACAGGTTTGAAACATGAGGATGAGTAAATTATGATTTTTATTTTATTTTATGAACTTTCTTTTGTTTCAACTATGGGTTTGCATTATTCTTAATTAAATTAAAGCTGTTCCTTTGTGTCCCGATGTGTTACTCTTTTCTCTTTATTTAATTTTATTAATTTTTTTTTTTTTACAGGAATGTCCACCATTCGTAAAACAACTTTTTAGTTGTTTATGAAAACAACTTTTCATATTCTCAAATCTTCGCCTCTGCATTTGCCATTGTACCTCAAATACATAAACTGCTTTGGCTAAAGACGACACGTGCTTGGCCAAGAAGTCTCATGTCACAATTTTCAATTTAATGACAAAATCAAACCTCACACATGTCAAGTGCCAATGTCAACTGAAGAGTGTGCTGTTGGACACAGAGAACATGGTCTTGAAACATATATTTTTTCTCTTCTTTTGTCTTATATGTGCAACATTTTAGTTTTTTTTTTGATAGTTGCCATTTTTTGGCCAATCTTGGACTAAAGCACACCTAATAAACAGCTAATCTTGTTTATTACATTAATGCCTATGATGCGTACTGTAAGATGGAGATGGTACTCCTGCTTGAGCTTCTTCCCCCTTGTAATGGAACTCATTCGGCCAGGAGGATCAAATTCTGCAGCTTTTCTTGATGTGAAGTTTTGTTTGCTGAACAGCAGTGGAGAAGTCTGAGCATGAAAACAACATGGCAACACAGGAATGTTAAGTTGAGAACAACACTGACGGCGACGGTTTCACTGACCACAGCTGAACTGTTGAAGGTGTGCCCTCTCTCTCATCGGAACGAAGCATCAAAGTTTCAAGGTGGTTTGGTGACGCTGTGGTGTCAATGTGCAATTAGTTTGGCTTTTATGACCTCTTCCCTCACGAAGGCGTTTTCTTATGATGTGCTGAAGAGGCTGATAACTGAATGATGATTTAACTGTGTTTGTTAGTGATAACAGTATGAAGAAATGTGATTTTCCACAGGGCATTTTAATGCATTTTTAATCCTGCCAACAAGTTAAATGGTATAGTGTTATTGTTGGAAACTTGGAGCCCTTTTGCGGAATGCAATATCTGAAGATTTTTTAGGTGTGTGTGTGTGTGTACAATTGTGTGCATTGAAATATGTTTAATGCTCCCGAAAAAACTTGATTCCAACACACTGACAACAGAATTCAAGGTTACGCTGAATCATTTCATTTATGCACAGAAGAAAGTTTGTTTTCTGAGATTTACTGAGATTTAGTTTGAAGCGAATCTTGAAGATACGTGGCTACAATAATGAGATGTTATGGTTTCTCTGGCTTGTTTGACTGTGTCCACACTTGCACAAATGAAAAGATCTATTTTCTCATTGTTCAGTTTTTCATAAAAAGCACTACTCATATTTTATAAAAAAAAAAAAATTAAAGTACAAAAACAGTTGGATATATCGACTATAATTCTAATTTAGATTGGGGAGTTATTAACAGACTAATAAAAAAACATGCTGTTAATGAGCTTTTTTAAAAATCTGGGCAGAAGCTATTTCAGATCATTTTTAACGGTCATTTTCTGTGTAATCTTTTATTTTTGTAAAAGATGAAATGCATATAGATTTTATACAGTAACCAAAGGAACACTAAGAACTGCATGTTGGAGGTATACATTGCAGTGTGGATAAGCTTTACAAAACCTTTTTGAAAAATCAGTGTAAACTAAATCCTAATTTGATTGGTTGCATGAGTACCTGTAAGAGAATACAGTACTTCTAAATTTTAAATTTGCAATAATTGTTTGTACGAAATAGAAAAAATTATAAACGCTTTTCTAAGTGTCTCTACAATTATTTCATCTCAAAGCGCAAGACTGGTCCAACTGAAAATGATTAATGCAATGTTTCACTCTCAGGGTAATGATAATAATAATAATAATAATAATTAAAACAACTTCTAGAAGGAAGATGAGATAATCATGTTATGACTTCAATGCTCATGGCCTTTTCTAAATTATGAAAATCATTTATGCAAGCCAACATCACAGATATTTTAACATTGCAGAAATATATCTAATGTTGTTGCAGTTTATTATGAGAGATGTATCTAATGTATGCATTCGTAGCGTTCCTACAAAACTTTGTAAACTGCCAATGAACACTATAGCATGACGCTCCAGAGAAAACAATAGTTTTAAAATCCTCTTCTTTTCAACTTGTACCTTTTCTGTAATCGAAGGATTGACTTTTATTCAATGATTCGTTCAGATGTTTTTTACGCAGTTTAAAAGCAGTATTCTGAAGTTTTTATGGGTGTATAAATTGGCTTTAATTTGAAATCTTGACATTAGTAACTCTTACCACTTTGATTTAATGGTCTGAGTGCATAAGATTAATTGATAAAGCATTCTTCCTTACAGAGGAATAATTTTATCCTATTCATCGGTGCTAGATATTAAATGGGCCATATTTGATCGGTGCACATATAGATATCAGGGCCTTTGATAATTTTATGCAACGTATATTGAGTACAATTTCTTAATGTAGAACATAGTATGACTAAATAACCCATGTTTTAATTCCCAAAATCAGTTTTTGTATATTATAAAAGAAGCTGTGAATGGGGAGGGAAAGGCTGGGCGGTCTCACCATAAAATGTAACACTGCTCCTTGTAATGGTGTAATGTTTGATACAGCGATTGATGATTTTCAATCATCCGTTTACATCAATGTTCTTGTCTTTTGGGGCATCTTTTCTCATGTTTTTATCTTTGTACATGTAACGCAGCTCCTTGATGTCTAAGAGTGATTGGTATACCTGCGTGGTACAACTTTCAGAAAGTGTCAGGGCTGACAGTCACCTTTGATATTTTCTTATGTGCTTTGAGTGTTGATTTGAAAGTGATTTTTTTTGTGGTTAACACCCTGGCTTTGTTTAATTTCTCATAGTACAGATATTGAATATTGTATTCGTCCCATCAGACTGACGTAACAGGGCTGCTGCAGGAAATGCAGGAATTCTACACCTTTCCAAATCACTCTCACTTTCCTTGTTTGATATTAGCCTTCTTTTCCTATAGTAGTCATTCTTTTAGTTCTTTTAAGTTTCCAAGAGCATTTGCTAAGTATCCCAGTTGATAACACAGGACATTAGTTTATGGTCTGGGTTGGATTTTTTTTGTTTTGGGTTATGATGGGATGTAAAACTGACAAGTTGTGCATAGCCAATATACTGTATATGTACTTGATTGCTTTTTTTTTTTTTTTTGGATCCATTTATTTTGTCCCCCATATTTTGTTAGTCAGGGTTCATTAAAAGCAGTTCAGCATAATAGAAATAAACCTAATCTGTTTAACACAGACTGTTTTAAGTTCATTTTGTTTCGTTGGTCCATTCATTTGACATAAGCAACTGTGCTGGGCTTTCATTAAATTGAAAGCAACTTATTAAGTAAATAAAGTAGTACTAAACATTCACATAATTATGTAATAACCATTTAGTGTATAAATGTTAATATAGCCTACTTCGAGTAGCCATACATACTAAATGTGAAATTAAATGTTCCAGATTCAGGATAAATTATCAACAACACCTGTGATATTAATTTTCCGGGTTGGCACCAATATTGAAAACTGTACGTCATTTTCTAGTAGGCCTAATCCTGAAGGCTTGTTCAGATGAGGTTATATCAAAAACAACAGACCTCCAGGGGGCAGTAAACTCTAAATGTTTAACAGCTTGTCAGATCAGACAACACAGACTTTTACCAAAAGAGTTCACATGGCCTAATTGCGTTTATAAAACTACAAGCTTCACATACTCCAAAACGCTAGTATTAATGCTGGAATATTTTCTGATAATGTCTGAATTTCTGGTGTGATTTTCCACAAAGAAATATGAATGGAGATGTGGCACTAGATGGCAGGATTGCACTAGTAGTTTCAGACGCCATTATTAAAAATGGATTCCCAAATGATTGCCATGCCAACTTAGTGCTCAGTCTGGCACTCTGACAATATAAACCATTCGAGTTAAGAAATGAGTGAATTATTTGCAACCATAAAGTTAATTTTCCAAATCCAAACTATAAAAACATTTCTTTGTCAGACTTAGTGACTAAATAAAGAAAACAAGACACATTGATGGTATTGCATGTCTTTATAGAAAAAATACGCTTTCACATTTCAAAACTTTTTTTTTGCTCATTTTTCAAGTTTTTTCGTTTTTTTCTTTTGTTTAGTTTAAATTTTTATAGTTCCTACATTTACGTGGTAAATAAACATTTCGGCAATAGCCATGCTCGTTCAGTCTCCAGCGCTGAGGCACAGTCTGAGATGGAAGTGTCCACGTTTCAGGGATGTGGCAGACCACCGTTCAAGAACAAGCATTTAAGACAGTCCCGCTTAAGGAAGAATAGCCGTGCTACAGTTCTATTCTGCTCCTGATGAATGCCTCCCGATGTGCATAACCGGATGATGAACATCTTCCATTCTCAGCTTGAATTAATGCAGTAGCACGAGGCTTAGCTCGGAGACTTTAGTCCAGTTTAGCCATACTGATGAGCAATGACTCATCAGTAGTCAAAAGGCACCACTGCGGCTCCTGTACACATTTCTGCTGATTTACATACCTTGGTTTCTTAATCTAAACAGTTCAGACATGAGCAAAACTGACACCAACAACATCCCCCTCCCTCAAATTGACAAGATGCTAAAACAGGAACAGAAGTAATGCAATAATGTTCAAAAATAAACATACAAAACCAACTATAGGTGTTGCCCAAGTCATTCTGCCAACTGTAATTAGGTAACCAGACCGATAAGAGTTTAACACAGTACAGGTATTTGGCCTTGTCAACAAAACTGGACACTGAATATATTCATGGCATCAGAGGGGCCATCATTTCTCCAAGCGTTTTTGTAACATTAACAGCTGCCAGCTGCAACCACACTTGTAGGGTTTTGTGCAAAAGGTTCAGTGCAAAAAAAAAAAAAAAGGCTGACCGCGAACCTTTATGCGTCTTATAACTCCTTCATATGATCTACACCAGCGTGTCAACATTAAAATCACATTTTAAGCTTATTCTGAGTTACTTTTTCACATTACAAGGTGACTTTTTATTTTTACATGGTAAAATATTTTAAAACAAGTCCTAATTGTTGCTGATCCAGATGTTTTCACTGGAGACTCCAGCACAACACTAACCTAAACGCTAAATGCTGGTCCTTTCAGAATCACTTCAGTGGGCAAATTACCTGCCGCCTATCAAAATTAAAGACCTACTTTTAAATAGTATTTGAACAGTTTTCCAAATTAGCATATGATGTAATAGAGTTAAATACATACCGTGTTAATTTGGCCATTTTTATAGAGCGGGTAAAACCGATTGTCCACCCTAAGTAAACTGAGAAACACGACCACAAAGAAAAGTCGTTTAGAAAAAGCAATTCCATTTCACTGCTTTGAACCCGTCAAATTTAGATCTTCACATTATAAAGCGGTTTAGATGCCTGCTGAGATGAATCGGATGATAATTATGGACCCTATAAATGTAGCCATTTTAATCACTTACAACACCCATGCAGAGAGAAGAGCGAGTGGGAGATTTTGGAAGACAACATCAATGCTAATCAATCTAAATGAGTGAAAACAGTACTTAGATGACCTTCTTGGTGCTGATAGAAGCCACAGCTGAAAGCTTATTGAGATATTCTATAAATAGACACCACATTAAAAGTGCTCATTTAAAAAGAAAGTTGCAGCCGTTGAAACTTCTCGTACTCTTTGTTGAATTTTGCTCTGGTTTCACAATTCTACATTCAAACGAAATATCTGGAAGCCATGTTCAGCAAAGCGCCTTTGTCCACTCACTCATTTTCTGTAAACAGTTACTCATATTGGCCATGACCAGTTGGACAATTTCTCTCTCACTTTGTCAGTCAATTGAATAGTAACAGCAAAAAGCAAATGGGACAACATTAATAACAACAACAACAACAACAGAATAAAAATAATTGCACATTAACCATCAAAGGTAGAAAAAGAAGAGTACGCACACAAAAGAAACGAAACGAAGTAGGAGAAACATGCAAAGGACAGTGAGAGAGACTGCTTTGCACCTTTTTCTTCTAAAGTTTCACCTTTGGCAAAGAAATGTTTCACAGCAGTACCTTACGTCACACCGGTAAACTCAAAGGCAATAAATACAGAGACGGAGAGACAGAGCTCTGCTTGTATTTCGTTGTACCGTGTCCCTCTGTGGCGCTGAAGGCTCTTATGCGATCATGTATTGAGTGATGGCTCTGAGCGCATACAGCAGCTCGGCCTGCAGACGTGCCTCCATCACTAACAAATTTACATGAACCTAAAAGACAAAAACGACAGAAAGATTTGTTTTAAAACACTTTAAGCCATTTTAAGTAAATGGTACATTTTATTATTTTTTTAACACCATGTTAGTAGCACTTTCATGGCAAGCTCAAAATAACAAAAATGAAATGGAATGGTTTAATAAAACAAAAAAAAAGGTTAAAAGCATGTGTTGTTGAGTATCATATTTTATACATCAGGCTTTCTATAGCTCATTAGTAAGATAGGATAATATGGAGCTCCCACTCTACAAGGAAAAAACACCTCAGATCTCCCAATTATATATCATAGCTAAAATGATGATCAAAGCTCTGTAGTTTTTATTGTGGGGGCAAAACACATCATGCAGTGCAATACATTGATGACAGAGACGAACAAATGAATAGTTAATAAATAAATAAAAATTAATCTGTAAAAACTGTTGAAATTTTACTAACAATAAGATTTTACAGCAAAAAGACAACCTGAAGATGTTTTTAGAACTATACCAAAAGACAGTCAGACGGATGCATGAAGTAAATTGTGTTGAACTTTTTCAGTAAAGTTGATCATGATTAGTGGTCAATGGAAAAGGCCGATATTTTGGCATTTTTCAAATATTGGGCTTTGGCCAATAAGTTTTTCTGCTTGGCCAATGTGTCCGAGGAGAGACTTTTATTTTGACGGCGCTGAGAAATGCTGCCCCTGAGCGCACACAGTGCTCACACTCTCTTCTCTTGTTTACTGTCGTGGAATCCAGCTGTGAGATCTTGTGAAGTGTGCATTTTTATCCAGCATGATCGCATGTTCTCTGTGTGATGGTCGGTCCGTGTGAATTAAATGGTTTAAACTTTAAACATGATTTCAAATGATCCTGCGCTTTATGCATTCACCTGACCCGTTGATTACAGTGGTTACATCCTTTTTAATTATATTTTTTATTAAATATTTAATTATTTGTGAAAAATACTTTGTCATCTAAAGTATAATTTTTTTTGACACATTTATTTTTCAATCCATTGTCAAATGATTTTAAATTTCTTAAATAAATTTATATATATATATATATATATATATATATATATATATATATATATATACACACATATACATACATACATACACACATATACATACATACATACATACACACACTGTATATGTATATACACACACCCACAGCTTTATATCGGCTATTGGCCCCCCGCGTTCCAAGATAAAAAAAAAATACAGACAATACAGAAAACCAATACTGGTTGAAGATAATTGAAAGAATTTGTGCATCAAATATGACACATTAGGCTTTAAGTAGATGTTACTGAAGTGTACACAGCACAAGTTTGGATAGAAAATCACCTTGTCTGAAGCTTTGACAGGAGCCCAGGACAGTGGGCATAGAGGGGTCTTTCTGGAGTCAGGATAGCAGGCCACAGCTTTAATATAAAGTTTCAGTCCACGCTCAAGTAGTCGGTTGACTTCCCCATAATCGTAGTCATCATATCTGAGGGCAAATGTGTCAATGTAAGTGCTTTGTTTTTGTGCCTTTTTTAAGCATTCTCAAAAGTAGTTGATGAGTCACAAGGAGTGATTATGGAGTTGAAAGCTTGTCATTATATTTAATTTCGTGTTTCTTTTGTATTCAGAATGCAAACTGGCACCAAAATCCAAAATTGCGAAAAACCAGGGAACCAAGGTACCTGATGCCATAGATACAATGAATGTAGTTCCAGATGGCTCGTTTGAGATCGGGGCTGTGAGGGAAAGGGAGGGAGGCCACACTGCGGAATCGCTCGTCTAACAAGTGCCCTATATCAGAGTAGAGCCTGTTCACCAATGAGAAGCCGTGATCCTCCCATGAATAGTCCTGCACACAAAGACAAATAAATCAAGCATTCATAACATCAATGTACTGCAGTATACTTAAAGTTTGTTAAAGGTAAAGTGCATCATTTCTGCATCATTAGTGTAAATTACCTTTTTAAACAGGTTTCTCCAAATGTTTTTTTGGGGAGAAAATAACAAAACAAAAAGAACTTGCAGTTCTTTCCATATATAAACTACCATTCAAAAATTTGGGGTCATTGGGGTCAACATTTATTATTATGAATATTATCATCAAGTCTTTAAGTTTTTTATTAATTGAAAAGAACAGCATATATTTAAAATATTTTAGTTGCACTATAAATGTGCTCTTAGTTTTGATCAATATAATGCATTCTTCTTGAATAAAGGTATTTATTTATTTATGACCCCAAAATTCAAAATATAACTTGTTATAAAACAAACTATTTTAAAATATATATTTTTAAACACACACACACACATATACATTTCACTATAGGAGTGGCATACAACTCCCAATCCAATCAAATGTAGAATATGTAGCCAGGTTTTAAGAGTAATGTTAAGTGCTGACAGTCTTGAGAAAGGAAGGCCATGAGCTGTAATTCTGACCCATATTACCCTTTTATGCTACTTTTGCTAGGTGACACCCAATGCAAAGTCTCTGTCCCCACCTGCACCCGGAATACTTGGAAATGGTCCTCCTCCCGTCTGGCAAATTCCTGGTAGCCGAATTCTGGGTCTGAGAGGAAGCGGGAGGGGTCTGCGGAGAACACTGCCTCGTCCTCCTTCTCCACATCTGATATGGAGTTGCATTTGAGAAAGAGAGAGGCAAGTTACGAAAGAGGGTCCATGAGGGAGTGATATATACACAAGAAAAAGCCCTTGTGTAAAAATAAACTCTCTAAACACTCAACCCAATCCAAAATTACACATCCTGTTTACAGCAGCATTGGGAAACATGGTTACATGACACACTGACTTTAAACTGATGAACAACATCTTACCTGCATGTAGGAGTGTCTGTGAATGGAGTCGGTCTCCTTTTCTTTCCTTGATCTCCTCCTGTGATTTTTTTATTTGTTCTAGAAGGCAAGCAACTTCACAGCTGGAGTCTAAGGACTAAAAAAGAGCAAAATATTAAGAACAAACCATGCAGGTCATGCCTGTATTATAAAACTGACTTAACAGAAATTGTTAATTAAGTACCAAGCTGATATGGTACACACATATACATTATTTATATATATATATATATATATATATATATATATATATATATATATATATATATATATATATATATAGTCAGTATATTATGAAAATTACAGAAGAGCAGGAAGACGTTTTTTTATGTATTAATTTTTGTAGAATTTGTTTATTTGTAGTTTTTGTGATATAACTGAAGTAGTTTATTTTACACTACCATATTTTTTTATGAAAGAAGCCTCTTATGCTCACCAAGGGCACTTGAATTAATACTTGAATTGTTTTGTTTCTTTTCTCTGTTATTACTGATTGTTTCTTTTACCTAAAATTTTAGGCAATGTTTTTGTAATTGAGAAATTCTTAAAAACTACTATTTTATATTAAATGCTATTTTATTAAAAAAGTTAAGACAGTAATATCACATTTAAAAGTAATGCTAAATAACAAATTGATTTGAAATCTTCCTGGTATGAGTAATGACTACTGACATTTTCATACTGTGATTTTCAACTCTTTGCTGTACCATGTATGAGATTAGTTCTCCACACAACCTTTATTTAGAATCAAAACCTCTTTTAAGCAACTGAAACTGTTGTGAATGATCATCTGTACCCTTCGTCGTGGTGCCTTCTCTGTGGGTCCAGCAGGGGGTGGCGAAAAAGCGGTGTTGCCATTGGCAGCGTCACAGAGACAGTAGCCAGGAGGAGTGCCGTGATGCACTCTGGGAGTGGGAGTGGAGTCCGAGTCCGAGTCAGAACCAGAACCGAAAACGAAACTGCAGAGGGAGTGACAGTGGGCCAGCAGAACCACGGCCTGAACCAGCTCTGCCAGAGACCAGCACTGCTCTCCTGTCTTGAGCAGGGCCTGTATGTGAGAGCGAGCCGTGAGCCAAGGCTGATGGGCCAGGACCTTGTTGATGTGATCAAGGTGCTGTAGACGCGGGGGTGCGGCCTCCAACCCCTGAAGCCATAACGGGTCTCCACCAACACGCAGAAACTGAGCCGAGTGCAGAGACACCAGGTACCTACAGTGATGCCGCGCTGCAGCCTGAAACACAAATACATTTTCATCAATTAAACTGAGATATTATTTGAGCCTGAGATTGACTGTAGAGCATGTTCGTTCTGTTCTTACCATGATGGCAATGTAGTGGCGGTAGGGCTGGGGCAATGGGCCATCCATATAGAGGATGTAGTGCTGTGTGCGAAGGAAACTTTCCAGATACTGTGGGTGAGAGGCCATCTGCTGAGACACTGTGTCCAGACGCCCCCTGTTGGCCAGAGCCTTCATACACAAGAGAGAAGCACGCTCTTTCTCGGAGTTCACCATCACCTGCCAAAAAGAACAAAACAGCTATAAGAATCTGATAAATAAAAGGGAGATAAAAAGTGGATTTAGTGAACGGAAAACACCTGTTCAGTGCGTTTCTTTCTTTTTTTTTTTGTAGAGCCCTAAGATTCCGCGATGTGGAAAACGCATAAAGAATCTAGTCATAAATAAATTAGCAAAATTGTGGATGAATAAATCTAAAGTAGGTAGGCTCACTGAAATCAGATTGTGATATGAGCTATTGTTGGTGAATACTTTTGACAATCTGTCAAAATAAAAGCCTGGTCAAACTTGAAGAAATTGTGTCAGAAATATATTACTTTTTTACAGTATAATGTACATCTTATAATAATACTACTACTAATGAAAAATGATAACAATTTTAAGCAATAAATCACAATTTTTCTTCCATGTTTTAACAGTTCACCTGTTGTGCAGCACAAAAAAGGTTTAATTTTTACTGGCTTACAAGAAAATTTGTTTTAATGTTTTATGCCTTCATTTGTTTATCATGAAAAGGAAAATAAGACAAAATAGAGCCCTGAAAAAAAAAGTTTTATTTTTTATTTTTTTATTAATAAACTCATTTTGCCATTAAAACGGAGTCCAGAAAAATAAAAACAGATTTCATAGTCAATGTAACCAGTTATTTTAACCACCTTAAAATAACATTTACTAGTATTGCAGCATTCATCATAGTAGCAAACAAACACAGCGGGTCCTGTGGGTATGGACAGTAATAGACATTGTACACTAACAGCGACCCACTGCCATTTCAGCCTTCTTTAGTATACAGACAACTAGACAGACATCTGTGCACCTCAATCTCCCAATTTTCCACTCCAAGATGCTTAAAATACATCCAGATTATAAAAACGTCTACTGACACCATACCCATGTATAAATCACAGGCACGACTTTTGCACGTGAATTGTGATTTAATTGTCCATATTTAGCAAAGGGAGTCTGTTTTAGACAATTTGTGGAAGGGAAGTCAAAGTGAAAATCACAAATACAGTGTCCTTGATATCCCTGTTTGACTGGTGTTAAGGAGATCTGCTGATACATGTCTTCATGTTTTTAAATGCTGACTGTGAAGGCCTTGTGCTTGCGCCTTTGGCCTGCTTTGTGTCTGACTGTGGGATTATGGAAATCCTGCGCACTCCCCTCCTGTCCCCAGTGCCTCACAGAGAGAGAGAGAGCAGAGGAAAAAGCAGGAGACTGGAGACTGAAGCAGACTGGTGAAAATGGGTTTCACTGGACTAGAGGAAGAGAACATTTTTAATCATTTTTTGCCATTTTTTTTTTATTATTGTGCACCAAACTGTTACAGTCTCGACTTTGAAACTACTTCATTTTTCTGATGATGTAACAAAGGCTAAGTGGCTTAGGATAACATGGGAATTACACACAGAAATATGTCACATTATCGAAGTTCAACGGAACTTGAAGGCAATTTTAAAGGTGGTTCTATGGTTCGCTCGCAAAACTTCTGCATCCCCTTGTAAACTTGTTGAGGTCGGACAAACACTTCCTGTTTATTATAAACCAGGCTATACACCCAAAGTGCTCGCAATGAAAGCGCCTCTCTTCACGTGATCTGTGAAATCGGACTGTGCTGTGACTCTGCAGCGTGCGCTGTATGGAGCAGAGCAGGCGCTTTGGAGCAGCCTAGACCATGCACTCGCACAAATGTGACCATGTCAAATTTTAACACGCACATTCTCAAAACAATTGTTGCGGTCTAGAGCCCTGATTTGATATTGACATTTATCACATACCATTAACACTGGAAATTCCAAAAAGGAAAAAGTGCACTTCAAATACCTTGATGAGGTACTTAACCAAAAAGAATGAAGTGTGGAATGTTGAACATTTCATACACTGCTGCATCTTTTCATTATGAAGTACATGGGGACGGGCTATTATAGTGTTGGATGAAAAAATAACCTTATAAATGTTAATATACTAGTCAGCAGAGTACATAGTGTGTAGTGTAGTGTGTCATTCGGCACACAACAAACCTATGGAAGTTATGTAAAAATAGACCGTGATAGGCACTTGATCTGGAGTATCTAAATGCCAGACTTTCTAGGTTACTGTAACGTTAGTCTGTGATGCTTTGTATGGCATGTTTTGCTTGCACATATTTCGCAAGCCTCAAGTCTGTTGAATGACAAGACACCTGTATCTCGGGCAGAAACATATCGCAGCTTTCAGCTCCACGTTGACCCAGATCTTTTTCCTTGATAGAAGACCGTCTTTGTTCCTTTTTCATTAAGTTGCCTCTTTTAAAATTAGTCATTAACCAGATGCAGTGTCATAAAAAAAAATAAAAAAATAAAACATTGTAAATATCAAATGTTAAGTTTCAGGTATTCAAATACCTCAGTAAATATAGGTTAGGCTGACACATTTTCCAGAACAGTTACAAACCACTGTCTGCACCGCAATGCAGAACTACATTTCATTGGAAATGCATGTTAGACTGGGTTAAGAAGTAAATATTGACCGAGGGCTTAGTCTAGTTTTTAAGATCATTTCTTTTCATGAATATTTACTTGAGGAACCTGTCTGGAGAGATGTTTATGAAGTGCTAGATAAGAAATCAAAAACAAAACACTGTGATCTGTTATTTTCTGGTGTCCCTTTTCTTTCTTATCTATGCACGTGCTATCTCAGCTGTCCTCCAGAACTATTTATAACCCTTTCCTTTCTGTCAGGCAATCCATAGGCCTGGGTGCAATTTGTTACCCACATATTTTCCCCAACAATAACGAATGAAGAAAGTCAACAGACTTTCAGCTGGCTAAATAATATCTATTCTTTAATGTGATTTTAAGTGGTATCTGGAGACACAAAATGTATAGTGATTTTTGGTGCAGTATGTGCCGTGCTGTCAGTGTGAATCTTCAGTGCTGTCAGGAAGAGTTATGATGGCCCAAAGCTGTTTTGGCCACAGCACTCAGTTGTCCCTCGTAACTATGTAACAAGGAATTCAGTCAATACGTGACCACTTTCATGTTTGCTTCAATCAGAGCTCATCCTCTTCTCTCCCCCCACCCCAGAAAGTGTAACCGACCCCCTCATCGTCATGACTAACTCCAGCCAGCCCCCCGGAGCAGCGGTTTACTGGAAGGAGGTACGGAAGACACCCTCTCACAGACAAACACTATAACTGATCTAATATCACATACTAGGATTGTTTCCCACTATACTGGGAAACAATCCACAATATTGATAATAAACGTGAGCAAATTAATATTTAGCCAATATCTAGACGATCAGGTCAGTGTCACTAAAAGCTCTGCATGTTCTGTGTGTCGCTTCACCAACATTTCGCCTTCCTTCCCCGTTAACATACTACTTTGAATTTTTTATTTTCAGATAAAACAATAATTATTATACATTTTACAAGAAAATGTTTCAGTATTTCTACTTTAAAATGTCATGTTAAACTTCAAAAGTGCATTACTTGTCATTTCTGTAATCGTCAAATTTAGCTACTAGCAATTTCGGAGTGAAAATTGTTTTAAAGTATTTTTGTTTAGCGCACTCGCTCTATTTATTTTAAAATGGCATATAATAGTGCACGAGCACGTGAACTGGGAAACACCTATTGTTTAGATACCCTAAGCATTTTGCGCTGAATACAGAAGTGAAAATACGGTCAGCCAAGAACCAAAATGGCAATAAAGCACAAGCCACATCGGGACAAGTCATTTCAACAAGACTAAGATGTTGAGGTCAGCCTCAAGCAACAGTTCAAACACTAGTCTCCAATGGGATACTGGTGCACTTTCCCTGGTAAACAGATCACATGTCTCAGAGCCCAAAACTCCTCAGTGGTGACCCAGAAAAACAGGCGACTCCAAATACAGATATATTCATCATGCTATTGTGGTTCAATACAGAGTGTTAATTTCAAAGCCTGTATGAGCAGCTGCGGAAAATCGCAAGAGGGAATCTGTATCCCTGGAATGAGACAGAACAACTTGCAATTAACTACTAATGAAACTTCAGAGGGAAATTAGAGACTAATGCAAGTCATATGAGACGCTCACACACCCACACAGATGTGCCTCAATGAAACCCTGAAGCAGATGCTGTTAACCAAGGTTTTTGTATATATAAGCTAGCAAGATGCAATTAATAGATGATGTTGGTTCGACTTGTCAATTAGGGTTTATAAAGTTAATAAATAACAACAGCACACAGCTCATGGTCAACAGTGTTAGGTTGATTTGAAAGGAGGAGATTTTTTTTTTTTGTCAATACAGGAGGCCTCATCAGCACCAGTAACATGCCACGACGTGTCTTTACCAAAAGTCAAAACGAAACAGGAAGTCAGTCTCATTTCCTCTTGGCGAGTCCCTCAAATTCAGCTGAAATTTTGTTTATTGGGTAAAGGTGCCACTTTCGGCAATCATAATTCCTGTTTCCATGAACAATGAAAGCATACATGGCCTTTACATAATAAATCAGTTATTTGTTTGATTTAATACAAGTTTAAGTGCTACAGAAAGCCACATCTGTGTGAGATATTAAAGATACAATAAAGCGCAAGATCTCTCCATGAACAAACAAAACAGTGTTTAGATTTGAATATATTTACATGTACTCTTGCGTTGAGATTTGAATGAGTTCATGTGTTTATTCAAGCTGGTCAAACACAAACACACACACAAATATAAAACCTTAAAGTGTGATAGAGGCGTTGAAGGGATAGGTCACCCAAAAATTTCATTTTATCATCATTACTGCACCCTGTTTTATTTTTGTGTCTATACAATGAAATTTACTGACCACCAAAACTTTTTTTGTTTTGTTTACCTGCAACATTCTTTAATATATTGTCTTCTGTGTTTTGCAGTAGAAACTAGGTCATACAGACTTGAAACTGATGCCAGAATTTTTTTTTTGTGTGGATGAACCATCCCTTTAATTGTGGGACATATCACCACTTAAATAAAACAGATAAACATAAGCCTAGCGCTCGTCTTTTGTCATTTGAGGACACTCTAAACATGAGGCTCTAAATGACAGGGGGCTTCAGTTCAGGGCCTGAGTCCAGAATAAGAGCAAGATGCGATATTCAATCTGCATTCTCAGAAGGCCTGAAGGGCTCAGTCCTTGACTTGCGCAAATGTCCCAAATTCCCAACTGCTGTTGCACAAACCCCATCGCTCTCCCTCTCTACAAAGGAAACTCTATTTAGGCCTGCCAACCTGGAAGCTAGGAAGAACAAAACAGCCAGCTGCACCTCACTGGGGGTTGGACTGAAACAAGGCCGGCAGCAAACACACACACACACACACACAGAAACGGATGAACACGGCAATCCACATATGGATGCAGTCAGACGACCAGGAAGACTGACATTTACATAAACAGACAGTATGACATACATTCAGCAGCTTGCATATGACGAACAGTGAAGTGAAGGCAGATTATTGATGAATCACATTTGCATTTGGAAAGCCCAAGACTTGGTTTGCTAGTGAAATCAGTTATGTCAGATATTTTGTTATCTTTGTGGTCTTCAATTCCAGAAGTCAATCATAGTCAGTTATGCCTCAAACATATGTGTGTGTGCGTGCACGCGATAAGCTACATAATAGGTTGCCAATGCATTACATATTTTAAACTAATTTTACCTTACTGTTATGACGAGGTTACAAAAGCAGCATAGTCGGGAGTCAGGGCATTAAAAAAATGCTCTCTAAGTGAAACACATCAGGGAGCTTTGGAACACATACAATGCTATTATAATACTTCTCACTTACAAATGGACCAGTGGTTAGTTGAGGGAAAAAACAAAACGATTTTATAATGTTAACATTCCAAGAAAAAGCCTAGGGGATTTTTTATGGGCTGGCAAATGAAAGCATATTTCTGAGAAATGTTTAAATGACACATTCCTCTATTGTTCTCCTGGATGCGGAGCAGCGCCGTCACAACAGCGGCCCCCGCAGGCTGCGGGGGGTACTGCAGGCGAAAGGGGAGAAAAACAACTTTGATTGGCAGTACATCAGCATCACATCATACAAAACGGGAGAAAGAGAAAACACACACAAGGGTAAAGCATGAAGAAATTTTAATAAATGCATCTTCCCTGCAGATTGTCGTGTAACGGCTTACGGTTGTAACGACAAAGGGCTTTGTGTTCTGCGAAAAATTACACTACGACAGCGCTACAGACAAATTACAGATTTTCATTTTCATAGAAGCTTATACGCAAGCAGATTATACTTAAAGAGGAGTAATAAATACACAATGAAGGAAAAAAAGAACGAGTTGAATATTCAAGAAATGAATGTTCCTTCGTCGATACAACCCGAAAACACTAGATCAGTTGTCTTCGTGTGTAAAAAAAGGATTCATCTTAAAAACAACTCAACAAAAGGCTCAGACGTGACGAAGTGTCTCAAACCTACAAAACTTCAACATGCCAGAAGCAGCATCGGTAGAAAAAGCTTGAGGTCATGTAGGTTTAGATCTCTGGTAAAACCAAAACCAAGGTTTACTCTACACCAAAAGCTTTCGAGATTGTCCCAGACTGCAGTCTTAAATCCTCGTGAAGCTTTGCTTTACATATTCAACAACAGTGTTTTCAAATCCACAGCTTTATGACTAGTCAACATAACAGTTGCAATATAAAACAAAAGGTTATCAGAACACAATAGAAGTATGAACTAAGCATATGCACGCCAAATAAGCTTATATTACTCTTTGTCATAAATGCAATAGATTTTGCGAAGCTTTTCATTCCATAAAATACAAAACAAAATAAAATGATATGTCATAGGATCACTATTGCAGCTCAAACGTTGTTAAGTATAAATAAAATTAACACTAACTAGCAGCTTTATAAGGTGAAAACACTTTTATCTTGTCAAAAATTAAGTTGATTTCAGGAACATTAAATAATTAACTCAATGAATCGGCGTTGTGAATCAAGACATTCGTGTTTGAAAATAACGGTTATTATTTACTGCGAGTATTTTCTTTCATTGAGGGACTGTATATGTATATGTTGAATATGTATTATAAAAAATGATACAAGTAAGTTGTACGTTTGAGTGCGTTTTAAACATGAATGAATGAACGATATTAAAGAGTCGCTGCTTTAGCTAACTAAGTTAACGTTAGATGAACAGTCAACTTTAAAACTTCCCAGCAAGAGTCTAGATACAGCTATGGTTTAACGTTAAGTTACATTTATTATCTTCACTTCAGTCATATAACTATATATATATATATATAACGTTATATGTATGTTACCTGATTTTGAATGAACTGGCACTGGGTTCCAAAGCGATAATCCATTTTTTTCGTGCAGATGATCATTTTCCTCCCTGTATGTGCATGAATGCGGCTGCTCTGGCTTCCTTGGTTCTTCTCACCGACTCGCTAACAAAGGCCAAGCCGCTGTGAGCTCTACATGTCCGGACAAACAGCCGCAGTGTCACTAAGCGAGAAAACTATTGACTGACGCTTCCACAGTGATGCCGTCCAATCAGAGCGTTAGGGAGGTGGGTCTCAGAGTTGAGCGAAGGCCAATCAATTTTTGTGACGGCTGTGATAGTCCGACAGCCGAGCCAATGAGCGTGGGCATGTGGTGGAAGAGTACTTCTGTTAAAGCCCTTTAAGCCCGCCCACTTTAATGACGCAATGCTACCTGACAACTGTTTGCGATAGCGCACTTATTTTTTATTTTTGGTTTACACTCTTTAAATATTGGATTAATAATAAAACTAAAGAAGTTAATAAAAAAAATTGCACACAATTTGTCCTGTTAAATTATAGATGATGTTCTGATGTTGATGGTTTATGTTCCTTTTGTATAAGTGTGAGAGAGCTGTTGACTCATTTGTTCTTTGAATGTAAAACTGTTCCAAACTTCTGGATGGAACTGGCAAATTCGTTTTTTTTAAATTTAGTAAAGGTTATAAGTTAAAGGATGTTATTGTGTATTATAAAAACAAAACTATTTACAGTCTTGAACTCACTATTAATTTATTTACAATGCTGGCAAAAAAGCAAGAAATTTTAAATTCACCCCTATTGTTAATGTTGTTTATTGTTGAAGTTGGTTGTTTATGCCTTTTTTTGTCATTAATATGTATAAAATATTATGATAATATTTTTGGATCCCCTGTTACCCCTTCATTCAGTGTTTATTTTTTCCTTCAATAATAATAATAATAACAATAACAAAAAAATGCAGACTGTCTGTGAAGATAACCTAGTTTTATGTTTAGTGACTGGGAGAAATCCACTATCCCTGTGTCCCAATATGCATACTAGTATTCAAGATTATTCATCTTGAATAGGTTACTATTTAGGGTTGATATTATGCAAATTGGGATGCAGAGTATTATATATATATATATATATATATATATATATATATATATATATATATATATATATAATTTTTGGTCTCCCATTTTGCTCCAGTTGAGACTCTCACAGCTATCAAAAAAATGCTTGAGTATTTTGAAAATTGCAAAATAATGCACAAACAGACAATTCTGGGAGCTACAGAATTGGCCCATACAGTAGGCCCATTGCCTAATTATGAAGCCCTGGACAAACTTTTACTAGGTGTAACCCTCTCCCCAACTGCGTAGGCTATCATACAGGACTTTAGTGTGCTCCTTGACACAGAATCCATGACAATGTTCCTTGTTGTTCCCTCCCTGAAAACAGCCATACCTTCCATAAATACTTAAAAACACTGCTTTTAACTCAGATTTTGACATTCAAAGAGGATAAATCTCCACATCTTTCAAACATAGACAACATGTATTTTATATTCCTCCTCAGACTATTAATTTACCGCAGGGATGGACAGTTCAGTCTTCAGTCTTGGAGGGCCACTGTCCTGCAGAGTTGAACTCACCCAAACCCTAAATACTGAATATGTGAACTATTGAATAAAACCAGATTTGGACTTAGGCTATCTATCAGATTTTATGTAATCTATACACGAATGCTGTTCTAAAAGTTCACAAGGTGCTCTGAAATGATGGTCTATAGGTCAGGGAACATAAAGATACTTAAACTGTCCTTACAGAAAAAAAAGTTATTTCCATTGTAAAAATTAACAAGAAAAATAGGTAATGAGTTCTGTAGCATATTATGAATTGTGAGTATCAATTAAAAAAAAAAATAGCATATAGCATAATAATGGAGGCTGTTTAAGAGAAGCTGAGTCAGTAATGTTTTCCAGTTCTGTTTTGGGAAAGGTCTTATTATTTGGAATACAGTCAATTCTGTGCTGTTAAATTGAGTGGATTTGCTTTGGATAGATGCATGTGATACCTGCAAATCCTACAGTTAAAGTGCATCAGATCTGACCCCAGACACTGAAAATATCCTTTCATTCTTCTTTTTATTAATGTTTGTAAAATAAGCACCAGAAAATCTTGCAATATAATATTTTAGGAGGGTTTGAACAACAACAAATATTGTATTTGATTTTCAACACTGTTTGATAATCTGAGCAATGTGTAACAAAACATTACAGTATGTGATACAAGGTTTCTGCTTTTGTAATTGAGAGTGTTTGCATTAATGTCCTTTTAAAGCTACAAAATAATTTATTAAATTTTTTTTTTTTTTAATGTAGCACCACATCTGAAAAGCATTAAACGATTTATGTAATATCAAACGTTTTACTTCTTAGCTCTGTGTGTGTTAAAGCAAATGGCACAGAACACACTTTGTTTTGTAAATCACCATATATTTTCCTAAATGGAGGGTGCACTGAAAACAAATACAAGTGTCTTTTGCTCTATTTGAGGCAGAACAAGCAGTCGATTCAGCTGCCTCACTCTACTCAAACCCTCAAAAGTGCCAGTTACTGCATCATAAGTATTGAGGGTGACCCAGAGTGCAGTGAATGCTTAAAAAATAAGAGCCTCTGTCCCACAAGGAGAAGGGACTCGTGTTGTGTTAACAGTAAATAACAGACTATAGAAAATACAGATAAGATAAAACATACAGAAACCCATAATGGCACAAACTAATGCATAAAAGCAGCAATGTATAAAACACTTATTTTATAAATGTACATTACAATTAATTAAAGTACATTTGTGCATATGATTAAATATACAGCTTTTTAATGATTGCAGTGAGGAGTAAGATTTATATATTGTTTTGCAGCAGATTACTGAGAATTGGGGAATGGGGGTGGGGGGGGGGGGTAATGAGGTTAATTATCATAAAAAACGAATACAAGAAATCCTAAAAAATAGGCTTAATTTTCCTAATGCCAATCATAACATTGAAGATAACGAATATGTTAAAACTATACATCCGATAAACAAAACAAAAAAGGTAGAGCTAATAATAATATTATAAACATATGCAAGTCTAGAACACTATACATTAATAAATATGCTTTTATTTTCACTATTACTGCAGTTTCTTAAAAGTATAACCACAAGGGGGCAATTTATACAACTTCATTTTGAATAGTTTTATACATTAAACATTTATACATTATTGCTGTTTTGAACATTTATAAAAGTATTACAGTTTCTTGTCTTGCATGACAGTTAATATATAACTTTGGCAATATTCAATAGAGCTTATTTAAAATACAGTAAGAATGTGGATCCAACTTGAAAATATCATCATGACACTTCTATTTTATATCAGCACCATCAACTAGCATCTCATTAAAAATCCCTCCCGTATACATATAACATCTGAGAATGTTGACTGATGAGAATTTAGACATTAAATATACGAAAGAAGCCGTATAAAACTATAGATATTCTGTAGTTCAAAAAGGAGGAAGTGAGGCATTATACTTTGATCGCAGACGCGCTGGCAGCTGCAACCTTCGGTATGTAATATAGGCCAGTAAGACAGTTTCTGTTCAGTGCTGTCAATTTAATTCAGTCTCATCACACAGTATGACTATAACTTCCAGAATAACTAACATTTGACATTTTCAAATTTCACAACCAAGGTTTTAAAAGGAAAAAAATACAAATAGGAGATATGTGTGCTGCTGTACAACATATAATGGCCATAGGCGGTAAACGGTTAACTAACATTGCACCCACTCGTTCCTGTCTAATGGCTGCATTCCACCCACATCCAGCTCTGGTGAAACACTGAGAAGAAAAAATCTATGTGCTGAGTAACACATCATAAAGTCCCTGCTCCTGCAAGGCCTACGTATGTTTTGCTGAAAGTCTGCAGCTGCATGGATGAGTGAGTCAAACAAGATAGTGATCTTGAATTATATATCAAGATATCTTCGTGCCTCTGACATAAAACTTATTGCAAAAATACAGTTTACACCCACTCTGTCAGCATTCAGACAGCTTGACTGCTTACCAAACATAGATCCAAGCATAAATGTGTGTTCAGTAACTACACAAACACACCAAGCTATAAATATTCCTTAGATTTTCTCTCAATTTGCTCCCAGCTGGGAAAAGCTTGGTAACAAACAGGTATTCATACTAACCAATCAGAGGCAAGGATGACCTCATCTGTTGCTTAATTTCAAGGGACCAGTGGAAAATTCCCATATTTTTATCAAATCAGAAATAAGGACAGACAGACAGATAGATAGAAAGACATACATTTTCACTGTTTTCTTAAGAAATTAATCTGTACCATCCATCATTCTTCTGGAAGATAATAGTCACTGAGTTTTATGTAATGTTATAAAATCAATGTAGAAACTTTCCTGGATCACTGCGTAAAAAAAGGTAAAGAATAATAATAATAATAATAAAAAGACAACAGCATTTGTTGATGAACATGTGTGTAATTTGAATGAATTAAACTGGGACTCATGAATGCTGAATGCTGGGATGTGAGGGCGTTTGTTCAGTTCCTGCTCTTCCTGTCCTCTGTGTGGTGCTGGACTTCTTCATCAGGGGTACTGGCATGTGTAACTTTCTTGCGCTTTTTAGTCTGCAGAGACACAAGAAAACAATACACAAGATTATTATTCACATTTAATTATATCCCCATATCACAAGCACCAAAGAGTCCCCATAATGAATGAAACAGCGTCACTCATATGTAGTGCAGTGTAGCCGAATTTTAGGCTGAATAATACACAAGGTGAGAGCAGGTGAACAAATAAGAGAGAACTGAGGTTCAGATGTGGCTCTAGGACACTCACAGATTTAGTAGCCAAAGCCTGAGCATTGATTTCCTCTGATGTAGCCACACGAGCCTCCACAATATGAAGCTGCTTCAGACGGGTTTTCTCAAGATTGTTAATCTGAGTCTGCAGGGACTCTGGAAGACATAAACATTACACACATGCACACATATTAAACAAGCAGTAGTGTGAAAGCAATACATAATACAATGCAAATGATACAAACAATTTAGCTTAATCAGTAACTGAGAATGATATTCATTAATGAATAAATAAACAAGATTACTTTGTGTTTATATATATATATATATATATATATATATATATATACACACACACACACACACACACACACACACACACACAGTACTACTAATAATTATATATACAGAGTTTCTATATAATATTATATTAAACAATTTAGATTATTCAAAAAGATTAATTTAATAATAAATTAAATTAATGTGTACATATATTCTCTGAAAACAATGTATTTAAAACTGTTGTATTAAAATTGTATTATTTCTTCTAAAAAGTAAATTCTGTTTAAATATAAAACTGATTTAGAAAAAAAAAACAAGTATTTTTGCAGCTTATGTGCAATGGTACCTGTTAGAGCAGAGTCAACAATTGACAGTAGAGATGTGAGAGAGGTATAAGCCCCATCAGATGTACCTGTACATGAAAAACCCACCCAGACAAACATAAAAAATAATGCCTTGACTGTTTCTTTGCATTAACTTTTTACTATCAGACTATACAGAAACAGTAAGCTTCAGCTTCTCAATAAACATCAAGGGATAAACTCAAACCTACGCTTAATAATGCAAACAGTGAATGACTCTTTTGCCTTTAGCAGTCTACGAGCAGATTCCTGTGAATATTGGAGCTGAAAGAGGAATTTCAGAACTCCTCGTTCATCACACAGGTCTACAAGCTCTGAAACATACACACACACACACAGATTTGGGTGAGTAACCTCAATGGATGAATATTTTTGCACGCACATTAGGAGAAGGACTGTGTTAATGACAGTGGTAATGAGTGCTCCATTAGTGATGGGCTGATCCCAGGTAATGTTCCTTACTTCATGCCACAGATGTAATCAGACACTGACTACAAGGAGTATGTGCTAGAGAGAGTGTGAAATATTAACGCCCGAGATCCACAACCTCATGCACTGAGGTCACACCGGGTTTGAGGGCCACGCTGGGCTCAGCTAACCTCCTCTGACCTGAGATCTCTAGAGAAAGTCAAGCACAACCCGCTTGAGCTAGAATATTTTAAAATATCCTAAGTGGCCATTCACATAGAACATGTTTTTGCATGGAAGTGGGGGGGGGGGGGATCAAAAGTCTTGTAATAAGTTAAACTTATTTTAACCTGAGCGCTGTTTTGTCTTGCATGAGATGTTGCAAAAAGGACAAATACCTCATGAGGTCTAGCAAGTGTTTACACAGAAAAATTGTGTAAAAATAGCACAGTGGAACTGAAGACCAGACCACTTCTTTGATGTTGAATGTCCACTTAGAATTTGAAGCACTTGAACAACTCTGGAATGACTGTAAGTATCCTTAAATGTTTATTCTGCTGACAATCACTATTTAAGTTTCTGTTAAATTAAAGGCTTGAACTGTAAAATAACTATAAATATAGTTACACTGATTCTGGCTTCTGATATCCTGATGTATGAAAAATACCCTGTACATACCTGACTCAGCAAGTCCCAACCTGGTTTTTATGTACTTCATGAGCACAACGATTGGACAGTTGGTATTAACCAGGAACTGCCCTTACGAAAGGAAAATATATTTACCAATATATTTCTTAAAATATATTGTGATATATTGTAATATATTATTTTCCCTTTTTATTTTCTAATATTTTTATATTTTCGAATACATTTAATAATATATTGATGATACATATATTATATAATATATTGCAAAATATACAAATGATTGCCGCTTTCAATATATTGCAATATATTGGAAAAAAATAAATATATATAAGAATATATGCTAATATATTACATGATATTTTCCAATATACTGCAATATATTTTTGTTTCATAAGAGTGGTTATTACCTAAACACACAAACATCACATTAATATCAGCTTTTTGTCGTTTACATAAACAGATCAAATAGAGAAAAAAAATATACATTGTCAGTTACTAAGCCATATATAGATCTAAACATAGAATGCACATTTTGCACAGATATTTAAGCAATTTAATACATTTTCTCATCAAAGACATGACTGAGATCCTTACTTCCATGTTTAATGTAAATAAACATTGTGGCAGAAGAGAACTTGACACCTCGCTGACTGCTGTTCAGTTTTTAAGATGCTGTCTGCTGTAGCCGGGCTAAGAAACTAGCAACAGAGCAGACAAAGAGTAACATAATCATAAAGACTGTGATGTCACAATGACATGGAATCAGAACGAGATGAGGAAAAACACATTTAAACTAGGGCAAGAATAGAAAACTGCAGTTTTATTAATCGTTATGTACAAATGAAAGCTACCAAGCATTTATTTTTTGTGATAAACATTTTTTAAATTTTTTTATTTAACAAAACAACATAAATTCAAACAAACAAAACAGGAAAGGGAAAGCAGGAGACGTCAATAATTTTCCAATCTAAAAAAAAAAAAAAAACAAGCAAAAAAAAAAGGCGTTATGGTCATTCCTTTATATATTTTTGCACACATGTGCTGAGTAAACCAGTTTTGTATTATTGTCTTGCAGCTGTAAAACCAGCAAACAGCATTCTTTTCTTTAAGTAACTTATACATGTATTAGATTGAGAAGACATAAACCTGGATTAGGCATGCAATCAATTTGAAGTAAAAACGACAAAACAGAATTTACATGAGTCCATAGGTTGACAACAATTGGACATTCCCAAAACATGTGGAGAAAAGTACCTGATGATACAGTGTTACAGATATGACAGTTAAAGTTCGATTGCAGTTTTCATTGTAAACCTCTTGTAAGGAGTTATGTATGCTGTATAGATAACTTTGAAATGGATAAAACGATGAGTCAAGTTTTTAGAAGTTAAGACCACACCCTCTCCCAGTCGACTGATAAATCAACATTTTTAATAGAAAGAGGCTTTGCAGCGTGATTGTTAAGATCGACAATATATTTTATTTTGAAGTGTATTTTTAATGTATTTGTATCAAACTCTGTTATTATTATTCATAGTGGATTTATAAAGTTAGCTTGGTTCAAGTTTACGTTTATTCAGCAAGGACACATTTAATTGATCAAAACTACTTACAGTTAAGACGTTAATAATGGCTAAAGATTTCTATTTCCTATAAATGTTGCTCTAATAAATGAACTTTATATTTATAAAAAAAAAAAAAAAATTGTTATTCTGATGGTTACGATTTACAGCTTAGGAAAATTAAAAATTCAGTATCTCAAAAAATGTGAATATTTTCTTAAAGATCATTGATTTCAGATGATTTACAAAACAAAACTGTTCAAGATCTCCAAAGCAGGTTTAATTATGCACTCAATACTTTGTTGTGGCTCCTTTTGCATATATTACTGCTTCAGTGTGGCGTGGCATGAAGGCGATCAGCCTGTGTCACTGCTGAGGCATTATTGAAGCCCAGATTGCTTTGATAGCAGCCTTCAGCTCCTCTGTATTGTTTGTCAGATGTTACTTATCTTCCTCTTCATAATACACCATAGATTCTCTGTGAGGTTCAGGTCAGGCATGTTGGCTGGCCAACCAAGCACAGTAATATCATGGAAGTGGTTTTGGCACTGTAGGCAGGTGCTAAATTCCTGCCGCAAAATGAAATCAGCATCTCCATAAAGCTTGTCAGCAGATCTCCTTGTAGATGGCTGCATTGACTCTGGACTTGATAAAGCACAATGGACCAGCACCAGCAGATGTCATGACAACCCAAATCACTGACTTCAGAAACTTCACACTGGACTTTCGATTCTGTGCCTCTCCAGTCTTCCTCCAGAATCCAGACCTTGATTTCCAAATGAAAAGATAAATTTACTTTCATTTGAAATGGGGCATTGGACCACTGAGCAACAGTCAAGTTAGTTATCTCCTTAGGTGAAATGCTTCTGAGGTATTTTCTGGTTCAGGAGTGGCTTGGTTCTAGGAATGTGACAGCTAGAGCCCATTTCCTGAAGACATCTGAGCATGGTGACCCATGATGTCAAGTTTTTCAAGGCTGTGGTCATCCCTGTTGCTTGTGCACCTTTTCCAACCATACTTTTTCCTTCCAGTCAACTTTCTATGAATATATTTTGATACAGCACTCGATACAGTACGGCCAACCCTTTCAGCAATTACCTTCTGTGGCTTAACCTCCTTGGGTGATGGTGTTGATGATTGTCTTCTGGACCATTGCCAAGTCAGTAGTCTTTCCTATAATTTTGAAAGACGTACCCAGTATTTATACTCAAAATTAAACTAATAAAGCTGTAAATGGAATATTAAATTTTTTTGAGATACTGTATTTTAAAATTTCCTAAGCTGTAAGTCGTAATGATCAGAATAAAAAAATAAAAAAAAACTCTTGAAATATTTCTGTTTGTATACAATGAATCTTGAATATAAGATTTTTTTTTAATTAAATGACAAAAATTAAAGACCTTTTCCATGATATTAAATTTGTTGAGATGCACCTTTACTAAGCCAAACAATGATGCATAAAAATTCAGCTTTGGCATTACATTTGATAATTTATTCAGAAAGAAAAATGTAATTGTATTTTACAATATTACCATTTTCTACTGTATTCTGTTCAAATAAAAGCAGCCTTGGTCAACATAACAACCCTAAACCTTTGGGTACACTGTAATATTGATTTAGAAATGTCAACAATTATTTTTTTCATCCTTATTATACATAAACTCTGCATACAATTAAAAATGAATGAGGTAAAATAAACGTGCAAAAGAAAACATTAAAATGTTCAGTAAGAATTAGATGACAGTGCAGGTGAATGGTTAGTGGCACTTTGGCTTATAAGCTCTGCTGTCCTGCATGCTCTCCTTCATTGCTTGGTTCTTCTGCATGCTCTTTTTCTTTGTTTGGTTCATCTGCATGCTCTCCTTCATTGCTTGGTTCTTCTGCATGCTCTTTTTCTTTGTTTGGTTCATCTGCATGCTCTCCTTCATTGCTTGATTCATCTGCATGCTGTTTTTCTTTGCTTGGTTCATCTGCATGCTCCCCTTCATTGCTTGCTTCATCTGCATGCTCTCCTTCATTGCTTGCTTCATCTGCGTGCTTTTTTTCAGTGTTTGGTTCATCACAGTTGTCGGTTTGAGAAGCAGGACAGGTGTCACAAGAAGGTGTAACCTCACACACATCACAGGACTGCTCTGTGTAGTCAGGCTCAAAAGCTTCCTTCAGCTCTCTGGAGATGTGAACCCAGCTCTGAGAATAAAACGAGAGGGTTACAGCGTATCCAAATCTGAGAAGTAGGAGTAGGAGTGTTAAAAGAATGGATACCTCAACATTTCCATCATGTTTATGAAACAAATCCTGTAGGTTTTTGCTAGGGTCAGGCACAACCGGAAGAAAGATGTTTTTCCTGGAGGTAAATAAATAAATAAATTATTGAATTATTATTACACAGGATTTCTGAGGGTAAATATAAGCCTTTTCAAAAAATTTAATTTTAAGACCAAGTAAGTAAAATTTAAAGCATAAGCCAAAGGGAACACAATACATCAATATGTTCTCTATGTATCCAATAAATATGTTTTAATTGTAATTATTAATTTTTTTTTACTTATAACATTACTTTTAAGTTCATTTTACGAAAACAATTGATTAAGGCTTGAATAATTAAGCTGTCAACCACTATATGCAAATACTTTTTACTGTACATTCTGTAAGATACATTTACTTAGGAAGCAAAATTACATCATACATTTTTGTTCAGTTTCTCAGAAAACAGGACTTTATAACCTCCATTTTGTATCTCAAGCAAATGTGTCTTGATAACATAAATTTAATATGAAGTCTTATTACAGGAGTGACCAACATCGGTCCTGAAGAGCTCCAAGCTGTGTTAGAAATCACATACTTCCCTGCTATATAGTATGTGAAAAAAGTATGTGAGGCAAGAAGAAATTCTGAATTCATTACATTGGAAAAACAGAAGCCGATGACCTTCTTCCACCTGGATTCTGAGGTGTACATTTGATGGACACTTTATTATCCCATGAGGCCACAGGACAGGAATTACGAATGCAAATGAAGCAGGTCATGTGACAGTAACAATACGGTGGAAATATTACGTCTGAATTTCAGTCATATTCTATGTGACGAGTGGGGCAGGGCCGAGAGCCGTGGGAACGGAGCGAGGCCGGTGGAGTGATTGGAAATCAGCGACATTTGCGACACTCACCGGTCTCGTGTCCCACGGAGGAGATTGGAAGGATATAAAACAGGAGCGTCGAAAGTGAAGGATGAGAGATAGGACCAGGCCTGGATTTTAGTTGTGTTTTGATTTTGTTTTTGAGTGGCAGTCGTCCGTGAGGGGCTGCCGCGCTGTTTTGTCTTTATTTTGATTATTAAAGTAATTTTATTGTCAAAAAAAAAAAAAAAAAACTAGTTCCGGTTCCCAGACACGCTGATTTCCAATCAGCTCTGTTCCAATCGCTCCGTTTCCACGGCTCTCGTCCCCGCCCCACTCGTCACATTCATAATATATAGAACACACTTAAACAGTTGTGAAGTAAATTCAAATTCAAATGACTCAGCTTCACTGACAGTCCTGCAGACACACCTTATAAAAGCTAATCAAGATTTAAAGGGGGGGTGAAATGCTCGTTTTTACTCAATATCCTGTTAATCTTGAGTACCTATAGAGTAGTACTGCATCCTTCATAACTCCAAAAAGTCTTTATTTTTATTATATTTATAAGAGAAAGATAGTCTGTACCGATTTTTCCCGGAAAAACACGAGCGCCTAGAGGCGTGACGTGTGGGCGGAGCTAAAGAATCACGAGCGCGAGTAAGCTTTTGAGTTGAGAGCATGTGGAAGCTGTGACACAGATCCAGAGGCTGAAATTTATCAAGAGCAGCATCAGCAAAGGCGGTATGCTATGTGGTATGTACTGAAACTGTATATATTTGCTTAGCGGTTTTGGAAAATGACTAAGTTCCACTTTATGTCCTCTTTTTTTTTTTTTTTTAAGCTGTACCTGTGGAAAGTGCAGTTTGATGACAACATCGCATGTTGTTTACTTGATGTGCTTACGCGCCGATAGCTAAGTTAACAACACAGAGATATTTGAAGCAGTTTTACTCACCGCCTGCGGTTCCAACACACGATCGTGACCCTTTTTAGTTGGGACTGCATTATCCTTAAGAAATAAACGATGTGCAATCCGAAATGCAGGGAACAAACAAAAACACTTGCACAACTCCGTTGATGCTCTGTAAAAATAAACTCCATCCACTGGTCCCTTAATGCTGTTTCTCTTTAGGTAATCTGTGCAGGGTTGTCTTGCCCTGGCAACCAAAAACACACTCCTTTTGTGACATTTCGCGACGCTCTCGCTCTGATCAGTGATTGTCTGTGCTCAGCCTCTCAGTGCTCTGCTATATGGGAGCGCGCTCTTCCGGCAGAAGTGCCTTAGGACCCATATAAGGAAATTCCGCTCCATCTAACGTCACACAGAGCCATACTCGAAAAAAACTTTCCGAAACTTGTGACAAACCGGAAGAGGTTTTTTTGGAACAAAAATACTCCTTCAAACGTACAACTTAATTTTTTAAAAGGATTACTACAAAGCTACAGTCAGGTGAGGTTAAAAAATAATGACCAAGGTTGGCGAAAAACTCTTCAGGACTCCAGTACCAACATCGGTCACCCCCGTCTTAATAAATTAATAACTAAAATTTTATGTTCTGGACAGTACAAGTGAAAAGTCTAAAACATTTCTCACCTCTCACAATAACACAACAAAAAACACAGGAGAAACAGCAAAAGGACTGGAACAATAACATACGACCAGTCTTGTCTGCTGCTGTTCCCTACATAACACAGAAACATGGTGGAGGAAAAACTGTAAAAAGACGAATGAGAGCAAATCTATCCATGTCCCTCACTGTGTGTTTATAGTATCTCACCCGTGCTGCCCCACTCCACCGGAACACTCCAGTTACTCCAGAAATCTGAACCACCACAGGCTTCAGCAACTGTGCTCCGCACTTGGAAAACATAGTGCTTGTTCTGTGAGACCTGAGACAGAGTGTATGACGTACCTGTCACGTTTGAGGACTGGGAGAAAAAGACAGAGGAAGATGAGACAGTTGTTCAGTTCGAATGTAAAATGGTAATATTATATCTCTTGTCTCACCTGGCTTGTGTCTTTCTGGTTGCGCACCATATAGACAACACATTTAGTTTTGCCGGGGTAACTACTGTTCCACTGCAGTAAAAGTGTGCTGTCCTGCTCATTCCACATCACTGAGAGGTTACAGGGAGGGTTTAGCTGCACTAAACCAATATATAACACAAACAAATGAGCCACTGGTTTGGATATAATAATGTCTGATACGACATGTTAAATTGGCCAAAAAACGAATTAAGTTGAAATTATTGTATTCAGAAAAAAAAAAAATGACAAGAGGACATCTAGAACTACTGTAGCACGGTTGAAATCTGTTTCCTGGGAGAATGGCTATAGCTTACGGTTTGTTGCTCATTATGAAAAATATAATGATAGGGAAGGGTGGGGGAATTCTGCAAATTGATAAACTACACTACTGCTCAAAAAAAAAAAAAAAAAAAAATATTTTGAATGGTAGGGTAGATTCACAAGCATTTTTTGACAGACCGTTGAAACGTTATAAATCTTTTTTGTTTTCTTACCTTTTCTTTTGAGCGATTCAAAGGTTTTTGAAACAATGTGGCTTCCGTCACTGGATACTTTCGTATAAAATCGATCAAACTTGTTATCAGCGTCTCGAAGAGGAATTCTGCAGCCTTCAGTGTAATTGTGCTCCATTATGTATTCTCGACAGTCTTCGACAGATTGATTGTTTTTAAATCTGACAAAAAAAAAAAATATTGCCATATATTATCTCTGATTTATCAACTACCACAAAACAATAGTCATTACATATATATATATATATATATATATATATATATATATGTGTGTGTGTGTGTGTGTGTGTGTGTGTGTGTATATATATATATATATATATATACACACACACACACACACACACACACAGACACACACACACGCACAGTTGGGACAAATGCATCAGAGAATGTGAGTGAAAGGGCTGTGACTTACGCACTGCTGAAGGTATAGTTCATTGTTGGTGTGTTTGGGTGCCAGAAGCACTCCACATACTGAAGGTTGATGATTTTACACTGTACACCTACATGGGCAAACATGATTGAAATTCATTCACGTAACAACTCATTAATAATTTTTTTGCCATATTTTTTTCACATTTTTTTTTTATTTTGAACTTGTTTCCTGCCACCCACATACACATAAACCTTATCAGTATCATAATCTCAAACCTCAGCATCATCACAACCACCATAGACACAAATGACACATGAGAGAAAAACCGTGGAAATCCCCACTAAAACCTTCCAAATGTATCTCTCAAACATTTTGCTCTTAGAAAACCAACTCTAAATGCAAACATACAATCAGAAAACTCTTAAACAAACTATATTTTCGGTAAGAATTATAATCCCGATTTTATGATAACTCATGATAATTTTATGACAATTTGCTTACCTTTAGTTTATAACATCATTAACCACAAAAACTCTATTCAGGATGGTGTTGTGTGTAATTATATACTTACTCGGATCACCTGCTGAGCAGCATCGTAGAAAGGTCAGAATTAAGAACAAAAGCCCAAAATGTAGTCTTGATGTGTGAATGTAAGTCATGCTCTCTGAGCGTCTGAGTAACAAATGACTGTGGTCTAATACTACACAGGATGTTCACTACAGCAAGTTTCCTTAACAACTTCCGCTTCTTTAAGCAACCTGACAGTTTCATTGTCACTTTATAGGAAAAAAAGTCAAAGGAGGACCACTTGTGTCTGTACCATCATTATACAATCCTCCAGGACAATTATTAGTTTAATTATACAAAATGAGTTAGGCAAAAAAAACTGCTGTTTTCAAACAATCATCTCCTGAGGGGTCGAGTGCGGGATTTCCCAGTAAGCCTTGGCCCAAATTCTCCTCGGTAATCGTCCCGGTTCAAGAAAGAGCTTTCAAACAAGTCCAACAGCCTTGTCTAAAAAGTTGGCGAAGTTCTGCGGTTGACCAGGCACATAGGTGGTCAGAGCAGACAGATCCATATCCCTCAAAGTCTGAGACAGAGTACTGCGATGAAGAGTTAAAAATGCATGACATGTGCAGTCAGCACATCCTTTTAATAATAACAGTAGAGACAGTTGAGAAAGTGAATGCCCATGAAACAAACCTGCATGTGCAGTAGATAAGATGTGAATCATCCTGGAGCTGCTTTGCGAGCTCCAGCTGGTGATTGTCCATTAATTTATCATTGACCACCACGAGAAGAGCTTTATTTGCTCTGAGTGCTTCCAAACAGCTTCCTGCTCCTAATGGGGACACAGCAGGTATTATGATCTAAAACTAATTTCTAATCCGAGTTCAACTTTAACAAATGTTGTGTTATTACTATAGATTAGATATAAGCAGATTAGTGGTACTGCACTATTTGATGTATTGTTTATTTGAAAAACATGTTTTAAAACATATGCCTTTATTTATATCAATGTGTCATATTTGTATTTATTTAATATTTTTATTCTAACCATTTCCTGTGTCCCTTAGCATTACCTTGCAGCCACCAGTTTGAAAACTTATTATATTTATTATATAATACTTTTTTTTACAGACACAACTAATGCAGATATCACACATTTTAAAGTAAAAACATTGTTTGACATTTATATTCGTCAAATAAATTAACCATTGATGTGTTATCAGGTGATTATTGTTAAGTTTTCTTAATTTGGCTGCATCAGAATTAATCTAAATAATTAACTGTACTGTATTTAGTGTTTGGGGCATAGGGGGCTTCAACACACCAGCATGACTGATGACCAGATCTGAGTTTCTCATGTCCTCGGCGATTGAGTCTTTGTAATGAAACACTTGAAGTGAAAGTCCTGGACATCTGTCTGGATCAGGAACTGAACCTCTGCCGACCTGAAGCACCATGTCTGTGTAGCCACGACCGATTAATGCCTTCATTCACAAACATGGACACAGTCATTAAAGTGTAACAGGAGATATTATTGCTTATAAGAATAGCTCACGATCACTGGCAAGTATTTGTGTCACACTTAGCTGACGTTTACTTTGCACTTCTTCTCACTATGCTTGAATGACTTTCTTACCTTCACGGATTCATCTGAAGTCACAGAGCCAATCAGATCATCAAAACTTGTCGTTCCGACAGTTACGAATACAGTTTTCATTTTATCAATAAGGCAGGCTTTATTAAATGTAACAGACATGAACATGAAAAAAAAGACTCTTAAAAAGGTCTCTTAACATGACATCATTCAAAATAAAAGTCCTAAACGCTTATAATGGAACTACTGAAGAATAAGGTGGGATTTTTCTCTAAAATTATTTTTTTCTTTCCTTTTCTTCTTATTTTGGTTTTAAACAAATTATTTATTTGCATTTTGTAAAAAAAAAAAAAAAAAACTTAAAAAAAAATATTTTCAGCTCCCCTTCACATATCTTTATAGATTACAATAAACACTGCACTTAAAAAAAATATTACAATCATGTTCTATTATCAAAATATCATAATTACTGTAGGTGAACATGGGGTGAGTTTTAAATTCACTTTAAATATACATTTTCATAGAAATATGTCCATAAAAACAGGCATATAAAAGCTCACACCGTACTGCATAACTCCAGTAACTCATTAAAAACTATTAAAACATTTTCTATTAAAACTTATTCAGCACCCTTTTGACTATTAAGTGGCTCTCAGACAGGGACCCTCAAAAAGATTGCAAGCGGGTAGTAGGATGATTTAAAATAATTTAAATGAATATATTATAATTATTAATAAAATTATCATTAAAATGTATAAATTACTTCAGTAAAAGCAAAGATTACAAGCTTTTATAGCAGGTAATTGCAGTCTCAAATGTATATATATATACACACACACACACACACATTTATATAAATATATTCTCTAAATCAGTATTAGACTGCATAGAGAAATCTGTTTTTTTGACCCATGGACATTCAGAGATTCCAGATGGCATATATATATATATATATATATATATATATATATATATATATATATATATATGAGATCACAAGCCTTTATCAAAATGCAACCTTTTTAAATGGAATTTAATGTTTTAGTTGGCAAACACCCATTTCATCTGAACTCAGCAAGCAAACAGACTTTTTTCAAGCTCATCACAAGATCTTCACATTTCAGACATCGGATTTCCACCACAATAAGACAGATTGTAGGGAACTGATAGATGGCTGATTTCCAGGCAACTTAAAGGTCATTATCAAAAGCCTATTGTGAGGAATTGCAAGCATTGATTTCGAGTTCTTTGTTTAGTTATTTTGGTTTAAATGTCTCAAATGTCATTGATAACCAACTTTGGCATTTGTACATTTTATGTGCTTACAGTGATAAAAGCCAAAAGTAATATCCGCAACACTGTGCTGAATGGACTATTCATATTTTAAGTTTCTATTTAAGCAGTGGTGGAACTGTGTCCAATTGTAACTTGTTGGGCACAAATAATATGCAAGAAACATGAAAATAAAATTCAAGAAAAAAAGCACGGACTCAATAGGGGTTTCAGACTGTAATCATTTAAGGCATCATCAATGCTGTACTTCAGAAACAATGCATACTGTAGTCACAAAAAGCCAAAACAGCCAACAGAATATAAAAATGCAATATTTATCTATATTGGTAATTAAAGACTTTAATAAATAGAGTATTAGGAGAGAAAGCAATACATACCAGTAGTTTAAAAAAAAAAATCAAAAAAGGGGGGGGGGGGGGGTGACGTTAGATATTGAGGTCTCAAACCTGCATAATGGCTGTTACAGCTTAATAATTAGATATCAAACTTAATATGTTAAAAGAAAAACAGGGAACATTTTCAACAGGGCATCTCCAGGGGTATTATAGCCCTGAGCTGACCTGCTCGTCATAACCCTTATCCCGATTCCCTATATAAGAAAAATAGCTATTAATAGCCCTGTCACAGATATCCCCATTCCCCAAAGTTTTCTGTGCTCCCATTTGCAGACTTGACTTGTTTCCAGGTAACCAAAACATAACTTGAAGATATTGTATATGTGCTCTACCATCCAGACCCAGCGGATTTGAGTTTTGAAGACCCTGCGATGATTTATTTCCGGACAGCATGTCCGAAGTGTCAGAGTTCAAGGGGCTCAGTGGCACAGGTGTGGCTCAGAGGGTCATGTGATCAGAGGCTGGTTCAAGAGAGCATCCATCTGGATCATGTGTCTAAGAAACAGAAATGAGAAAAGTGTGCTGTGGTCACAAGAAAAAAAAAAACATTTTACATTTTTAAGTGCTTCTGGTGTCATCCGCTTCTGCTTATGTTATCTGTACAAAAAATGTTGTTATTCTCTTAGTTTTTTTGAAGAATGTTGGTAACCAAATAGTTGCTGGTAGCCATTGACTTCCATAGTATTTTCGTCCATACTACTGAAGCCAATGGCGACAAGCAATTCTTTGGTTACCAAAAATCTTCAAAATATATTTTGTGTTCAACAGAATAAAGAAATCATGTTTCTAACAACACACAGTTTTGTAGACCACAAACCATACCTTTTACTGCACTTTTGTTTTTCTAAATCAGAAGTCTTGCACATTCACAGAAAATAGCTTTCTTTTGTATTGAAAAATAAGGTGGAGAACATATCTATAGCATTATGATACTACCCATTGTCTTTGGAATTTAACTTCCAAATATAGGACGTTTAAATAAAGATCATCTTCAAATCGACCAAAATATTTTATAAGGCTATAAAAATTGTTTGCATAAAGACACCACTGAAATGGCACATCTAGGTCATTCTAAAGTTCTCCAGAACACCATTTCCTGTTTTGCGAGATCACTTTCCATTCAGGATGTTCGGTTTTCCTCTTTATTCACAAGGATTGGCCCTGTTCTCATGCGTCTGACTGCTAGTCCAGAGAGCGCAGTCTCTTCATGCTTCATCTCACTGGTATTGGGATTAAGCAGTTTTATTCTTCACACCACATTCTTGGTTCATTCCAATGATAACAGAGATGAGTCAGTCTGAGAGCTGTCATCAATTTATATATATCTCACACACAATTATATGTAAATATATTTCAGTGTTTGTATCTTGAAAAGTCAAGCATCATGCACTCAATAAGAATGCTGCACTAGAAAACCTAGAGTTTTTTTTTTTTTTTACACACATTGACTTGCACTCTCATACCTGGACTGCAAGTAAGGCCAGGATTCTCACTGCACAATGCAGGCATTGCAGCACTGCTCTTGCTTCTCGGGCAAAGTGGTGTAGTTCATCTGCCTCACAATCTCAGCGAACAGCTCATCAACCATGCTCTTGCTCTTGGCTGAGGTCTCTATGAAGGGGCAGCCCCACTCTTGTGCGAGGGCACGTCCGTCAGAGCCCGCCACCTCCCGCTCTGACTCCAGGTCCACCTTATTCCCCACCAAGATCAGAGGCACCTTCTCGAAGCGCTTCACACGAACGATCTGGTCCCGCATTGGTCTGATGTCCTGCGGAGCCCAGTCAGAGATAAGATAATGTTTAATATAAAACAGTTTAAGACTCCAGATAAGTCAGTTTGTGGAGAAATGAACACTCCTAAAGTTGAAAATGAAATGGAAGAGGTGACAGATCCTTTCTTCCGTATTGTGACATGCATCCAAGTGAAATGGATTAACAAATTAAAACATTGGGCAGAGCCTTGGTTCTGTGTATTGCTTGTTGATTGGATTCTGAGGCTCACAAGTGAAGGCAAGGAGCGGGTTTAAGCTGACTAAATAATGGGACTGATTAAACAATTTCTAAAAATGAAACATGAACAGATGAATAGAAGGCTTGTTAACAAATAATCATATTGTTTTACTTTTTTGTATTAGGATCCCTTCCAGTGCTGTTGTTCTTTATATCGTATTTTTCTTTTTCTGATTTTAGATTAAAACACTTTTTCTTGTGATCATATGCAATACAACATATTATATAGTACCTCATGTGAACAACATACGTGCATGCATTGCTTATGGCTGATAATGGACATTGTGAAAAAAAGGGTGGGACAATAAAGATAAGTTGAAATATCCATCATAAAATGATAAAAAGTGGGTGTGTGAGATCACAATGGTTGGGAAAAGTGTATTTGAATGTAAGTTTTAACCTGTTGCATATATGCCATAAGCAACTTTTAAAAGAGGCAATTTAAGATTTTCTGTCATTTTCAGTTTGGCTGAGAAGGCTAAAGTTTGGTGCACTACTAAATCATAGGAGTTATCTTGCTAGAGTGATTTTCTGACCTCACTTGTGGTAATATGATAAAAGTGGTAAGCATGTCCTAATTCAAACTTCAAAAGTCTATTTGTGAAACTTATATAGCCAGACGTGGGATGCAATACTCACCTGAAATGACTGCTGATTGACAAGGCTGTAGACTAAAATGAAGCCTTGGCCGTTTTTGATGTACAGATCTCGCATGGATGCGAACTGCTCGGTCCCAGCGGTGTCTAGGATCTCCAGCACCGAGGGAGACGAATCCACCTCGATCTCCTTCCTATAGAAGTCCTCAATGGTCGGGTCATATTTCTCTATGAATGTCCCGGTCACAAACTGGACCGTGAGTGCGGATTTGCCCACGCCGCCGCTGCCCAACACAACCACCTTATACTCCTTCATTTGCTCTGGTACAGGATTAAGCTACAGCTAACTTTATCTGCTCGGCAACGGCCATAAAAAAACATAAAAACCCCGCAGCACTTGTTATTGAAGAGCTTTCTGACAAAAACAACAACGGAGGAGCACTTTTATCGGGTTCGAGGGAACCAAAGCCCACAGATTCAACAGAGGACGAGTGTTTTCTCTGCGTGAATGTCTAGCTAAATCCACAACGCCCCTCCATTTGCACTCTATCGCCATTGGGATCCGTTCATCCTAGAGTTTGTTAGCCACAGAGGCGATGTAAAACACAAGTATAGTGTGCAGTCGTGTCCATGTTTGGCGTCCGTGTGAATGGATCGCTACATGACTAGCTTTAGCTGGCTAGTGCTTCTCAAAGAGAGCGAGGCTGTACTATACAAACGGCCTTTTTCCTGTTTTAATACCGCTTCTGAGCGACGAATATAATCACCGGGTTCAGGTTTCTTGCTCTTGCTCTCTGAGATCCTTAACTCATACACGCCGCCTCTGAATCCAGCATTGCTTTCCTCTCTTGTGTCTGTTTTCCCCGGCCCGCCTCTGCATATCGGCCCCAGACAGCAGCAACAGCGGCCCCGCAGCGGAGCTCCTCTCTCACGCTAGCGTTAACGAACTGTTCGAATGAATCTCGGATCTGTCATTGAATCGGTTGAATTGATTCACGGATTAAGCGAATCGGACTGAAATGGGTCCAAATGGTTCTCGGGTCAGTTTAAACGGGATCCGTCTATTTCGAACATGTTTAATTTGAAAGAGCATTTGGAGGCAAGTATTTGATTGGCGTTGAGTTAATAGCCAATTAGCAGAAATGTTAAAAGAAAAAAAAGGTCATAAGTTTAAGACTTGATAGCATGGCAGTTTTATTAACAATTCATTGTTTTTACTAACTAATATTTCCCAACAGACATTAAATAGTAATTTTAGTACTGATTAATGTTATCTTTTAAACAACTTTGCTTTGTATTCTTAATAATGTCTGTAACAAACTGCAATGACACGCATGAAAGAAATTGAAACGAACTGTTCGAAAGAACCGATTCGCTAAAATGATGACGGCCCCGGAGAGGAGCTCCTTTTTCTCACTCCTTTTTCTCACACGCCTCAAACTGACCAATAAACATCCGCCGGAAATCACATCACCATTACAAAAATTTGAAATTTACCCACCGTCATCTGAAGGGAAATTTGTGGCAAAAACTTCTCCAATCTTTGCCAAATACTGGAATCTAATTACTGCATATGACATAAAATAATTGATATAATTTATAAAAATATTGCTTTTTTATGTTATTCTTGTTCTTTAATCGCTCTTTTCATATAAAACCCTCCAATATATTTTAGATATTTAAAGACTGAAACAATATTTACAGACAGATAAAGTACAACTAAGTATAGATTATAAAAAACTCAGTTGTACTTCATCTGTCTGTAAATACTGTTTCCGTGTTTTCATATGAGAAGAGCATGTTTATTTATATAGCACATTTCGTACACAATGACAATTCGGAGTGCTTTACATAAAAGAAAGTAAAATAATCATGAAGAAAAATAATAAAAATAAAAACAAGCCATTTTAAAACTTTGGAAATTATTTAAAAATTGACTTATTTAAAATGAATTTAAAACAGTTAAAAATAGAAAACGATTTATATAAAATACAGTGAATGCATAAAATACAGTGCAATCAGTTCGTACATCGCACAGAGCTAATTCAATAAATGCACAGCTAAACGGATGAGTTTTGAGTCTAGATTTAAATGTGACTAATGTTTTAGCACATCTGATCTTTTATGGAAGCTGATTCCAACTACGGGCGGCATAGTAACTAAAGGCGGACTCCCCTTGTTTTGTGTGAACCCTTGGTATTTCTAACAGACTTGATCGTAGTGATCTCAGTGCTCTGTTAGGTTTATATTCAGTGATCATATCTGCAATATATTTTGGTCCTAGGTCATTGAGTGATTTATAAACAAGTGCTTTAAAAATCAATCCTAAATGTAACGGGGAGCCAGTGTAAGGACCTGAGGACTGGTGTGATATGCTCAGATTTTCTGGTTCTAGTCAGAATCCTGGCAGCAGCGTTCTGGATGAGCTGCAGCTGTCTAATGGTCTTCTTGGGAAGGCCGGTGAGGAGACCATTTCAATAGTCCACCCTGCTGGTGATAAAGGCAAGGCAAGTTTCTCCAAGATTCCTGACTTAAAATAATGTTTAACCCCTAGAGTCAAGGTATGCATTCACCTTGAAAACTTCATCTTTGTTTCCAAATGCAATAACTTTTTTTGAAAGTTGTATTTGAAAAAGTTGTTTTCCTTGTATAACTGAAGAGTTATGGCACATCCAACTATTAATTTCATCAATACAGGTTGTAGTAATTTGGAGATACGGCTATGTAAATCTGTGTATAATCAGTATAGCTGTGATAGGCAATTTGGTTCTTTCTCATTATTTGACTTAGTGGGAGCATATACAGGCCTAACAAGAGCGGTTCAAGAATTGAGCCTTGTGGGACTCCGCATGTCATGGACGTCCACTTAGACTTATGCTCTCCTAGACTCACATAATAACCTCTGACTTCTAAGTATGACCTGAACCATTTAAGTTCCATCACAGAAAGCCCGACCCAGTTTTCCAGTCTCTCTAGTAGTATGTTATGATCGACAGTGTCAAACGCAGTACTGAGATCTAGCAATACCAGCACTGATATTTTGCCAGAGTCAGAATTTAAGCGAATATCATTTATCTTAATGAGTGCTGTCTCTTTGAAAATTGTCCAGGTATCCATTTGAGTTTAAGTATTTGTTCAGCTGATTAAAAACTACCTTTTCTATAATTTTGCCTATAAAAGGAAGATTAGATATTGGTCTATTATTGCTCAAAATGGTGTTATCAAGATTGCTCTTTTTCAGGAGGGGCTTTACAACTGCAGTTTTCAGGGAGTTTGAAAATGTCCCAGAAAGAAGTGAGGTGTTCACCAATTCTAAGAGATCTGCTTCTAAACAGTTAAGCACAATTTTCAGCTTTGTCTTTTCATAGTCTGAACTGCTGTTGATCTTCTCCAAACAGATTTCTGTCTGTTTGTATACATGCATACATGTATGTATACATACATATATATAATTGGCCATTTAAAACATGTAATTGTGAAGTGGTCAAAGAGCTGTCTCTGTTCGTAGACTCACCTTGGGCATCAGGAAAAAGTTACAACTAATGACATTATCATAGCATGTCCAGTGATTCAAATAGTTTTGAACAGTTAAGAATATTTACTTAAGACACTCTAATTTTTAAATCCGATTATTTGTTTTGTTGACATCTCTAGAGCAGTCTGTGAATACTACCGAGAAAAACACACACCAAACAGTCCAAAACTGCCTTTGAGTGCTTTATTAAAATGTCAAACAAAAAGAACAGAAGTCTTATGTATATATTCCATACATTTATATATCGCAAAGGGATTGACAAGAAGCACAGTTCTTGAAGCACATACAAGCACAATAAGCTAAATAGAAAGAGAAGCATTTCATATAAAGAGTAAAAGCATTCAGATTTATCTTGTCCTACAGTGGGAGAGAGAGGAATCTATTACATATGGCTTTGAAACAATGTAGACATTCTTTGAACGGTTCCACACACACAATAGCATTTACACAGGCATCAGCGTTGGCCACCAAATGTCAGCCGATGCCTTTAAAGGGACATAACCTCTGCATCAATGAGTGATTTCATTCAAAACTATACAGCTTTGTACAACATTAATGTGATGCTCCAGTCTCAGTGACTTCTACACGTTAAAACACGAACCATTGACGTTAGGGTTCCAGTCATAGAAATGATGAGGACATGACTGAATGTAGGGCACAGTTAGGTGGAAGTCTAACCTCAATGGCTTTCTTTACAGACCAGTCCCTTCACATCACACCGAATGTTTAGGCACAGGATAATGGACAGCAGAAGAGTGTTTGTCGATTTTCTCTGTCAAGCACAGTGGTAAAAGGAGCATCCCGCATGTTCGCATTCAACTTCTGGATGCAAGCTGGGACCCCTTAGTCTATGCTAAGTCCTAAGTGCTACCTCAGCTTTACAGTCAAAAGGCTGAGGACCATAATCGATTGGTCCAAAGGTGCGTCTATATGCAAGAACCTACAAAAGACTCAGTCTCTCCCTCACTAATAGGGCAAGTGCCATGGCAACAAAATCATTGGCTTCCAAAGCAACTGTAGAGCACAGAATGTACAAGTTTTCTTCAACAGAGTGTTCTGTCTGGCGATTTCACGTCGGATTTTTGGAGCAATTTTGATTGAGGATATCCTGTGAGATTTTCAGGTTATTTGTTGGTCTTGGTGAGTGCACAAGAATGGAAAATGTCCGTCAACAACCAAACCAAAATGAAAACTGAAATAGGTTATTTTGTATAACCTGCAGCAAAGCTTTCCAGCTGCAGTCTGATCCTGAGGTGCTCTTTATGCTACCATCCTGGTCTTCCTGTAGGGGGCAGAGTGTTATGAAACTCCCCTTTTTCATAGCATCCCATAGGACTACACAGAAAACAAAACTGTGAGCCTGAAGCTCACACGACGGAGAGGTAAAAGAGAAACAAGCTGACCGTTCTTTGGTTTCTGGACACAACCACACCACAGGATCAGACGCAAGCGGATGCAGAGCTCAGGCCGCAGCGCTTTTGTAAGCTATGCAAAACTACAAAGCCTTTTTTGACATCATGTTCTCTGCAAAATGCAATAACATGCTTAACAATGAGAACGTGGGCATTGGCAAACAGAACAAACAACAATTCCTCAACAACCCAGCAAAACAGCATCTATCTGTTTGATGACCCTTAAAAAGGATAACTGTTTACCTGTATTCCGAACAATACAGAAATTTGATTTGAATCTGCTCTTCTACACACACATATATATATATATATTTATTCATCTATGTATATTCAAAATAAATTCTGAATATTTTGAATCAGTTATGTACATAAGTGCAAACAAGGTGAATAACACACATTCGTACACCGATGGGGTGACGCGAGTCACCAGGTCCCAGCACAGCTGGGGTGCAGTCTGGGTGGGCCAGAGGGGGACAGAGACATAAATCAGGGGCTCACTTATGGCTGATACCATCCTGTTACTGACATCACCGGGCTGCGTTATTTATAAAAACCGCTTGTTTTTTTTTTTTTTTGGAATGCACCATTGTGAATGCATCGCCAAACCTTCTCGGACCAAATATGAGACTAAAAAGTCTCTTTCTCCCAAATGGATCCATCAGATTAGTTCAAAAGCTCAGATGCTGTTTACATAAAGATCTGTTTTTTTATCTAAAAGCGATCAGCAACCCCAATAGAAAAATAATAATCATTAAAACAGAAATAACATATGATGTCTCCGAAGGGCCTTTGGACTTAAAGTATCTCACAAATCTGTATATACGTTTATATATATATATAATTTTACAAAATAGTCAATCATCTCTTTTTCCAAGACAACTTAAGAACACATTCCCTTTCTGAATAAGTTAACGTTGTACATTATTTCACTTGAAGTGTGAAAAAATTCACAATTAAGATATACAAAGGTAGCCATGTTGTAGTTTTGTTGCCATAGCAACAAGAACGTACTATCATAGGTAACAATGAATCTATCATTGTAATACATACAAATGTGTATATTGATATATAGATATACAGATTAAGTATTTTTTTAATCTTAAACCACTAACTGCACAAACTATGATGTAGATTATTCAGATTATTCTCATTTCATGCGATAACAGAGTTTACGATGTAAGATAATTAACCAAGTAGCGCTAATGATCAAACTCAAACTACTATTGACAGCTGTGTCAAAACAACACACCGTAACGTGACTGAAGTGGTGAGTATAAAGTTAAAACAGCTACCGTTACGAATACAATAATGTGTTTCGATAAAAACTAGAATGACGATGATGATGCGTTCGTAATACATACACATAGATTATTCTAGCTAACTACTTTATGCAGGTATGCACACTTTTTAAAAAGTGAGTTCTTAAAATGCTAAAGCCCCCGATGAGGCACATTGTTTTTTCTTTATCAAGTATTTCGTTGATTCCAGCTGGATTGCAGTTGGAGAAGGCATAATTCTTTATATGAGAGAAAGAGAGAAAGAGAGAGAGAGAGAAAGAGAGAGAGAGAGAGAGAGAGGAGCTTCTAAACCTTGGCTGGGCAATGGAACTTGATTACAAAACACAATCCAACACATCAATAAACAGTAGAGTTCGTTCCTAAAGCAATCCGCACATATTTGCCCCAGTATTTCTTTAAACAACCTTAAAACACATGACCATTATACAGAGATGTTTACAATACAGATACTGTTTCAGTTATAGCACAGTATAGTACCATCTTGCTTGGTTTAGACCACCATTGTTTATCGCTTCACTTGCATTTGGCCTAGATAGTGTGTGCTGATCAGCAAAAAAAAGTTGCAATGATGTTTTTAGGTCAGGCTATCACATGAAATCAGCTTTATGGCTCTCTTGGGGTTATGCTGTTGAAACAACATGGCTGTCCCAAAGGAGACAACGGTTTAGAGAAGGGTCTTTGAGACAAGTGATGAAAAACGCTTTTTTTTGTTGTTGTTTTTGTTTGTTTGTACATCAACAGTGGATGGCATTGGGAGGCTTTCACTTCCTTGATATGTTGAGAAAGGTTGTAGTTTAGTTCGAGAGAAATGGTGAGACAGTCATCCAAAACCTCTCGTGACATTCTCTCTGTCTTAAATGTCACATTCATATATTCATGTAAAGGCCCGTGATGGGCGGATAAATGTCTTGTAAATGAAGCTTTGGCTGACGAGGGCCTTTTCTAAGTTTCCAGTCAGAAAATAATCTTTTTTTTTGTTTTTTTTTTTAATTGTAACATGTCTACACGAGAGCCGCAGCTTCCAGCTCACAGTCCAAACAGATAATATCCAGATGTCACACGGTCATCTACGCCCTTGCATTTTAGAGTCTGCCGACTTTTGAAAGTAAGGACACAGTCAGTGATTTAAACCTGTTCACACTCTGCACATGAACACGACAAACACAAGAACAACTTAAATAGTTAGAATTCAATCAGCCTCGATCTCAAAGTCAAAATGGGCAAAGAAACTCCAGCAGGACCCTAATGGATTGCAGACCTCTGTGTGTCATCTGTCTGACGCAGTTTTCATGTTTCTCCATGGATAAACTATCAATAATGTATTACGGCAATAATCTAATCGAGCTCTTGGTTGGCAGAGACCGGAACTCTATTAGTGGGTGCACACGGCATCCACTGATGCAGTAATAAAAACAGCTGCTGAAAACCACCCTACTGTGATTTTCCCAACTGTAGCACTCGCTTAATGAACGGTAGCAATAACGGAGATGTTTCAAAACAAAGCACAAGATTATAGCTTGCTTGAATGGACACATAGATTTAGATTTGTTGCTTGGGTGGGCACATTTGCAATATTGCAATTTAAATCCATCTGGCTCATGACCTTGGCATGTCAAGGCCTGATTGTGCAGTCTGAGATCTCCAGTGATTGGCACAGGGTGACCTGTCTGAGAGTCATTGGCACAAAGGCAGTGCACTTGACATGTCTGCGCAGGGGGTCGCATATGCTGCTGAATACAGCAAACTAATAGGAGAGACACTGGATATTCAAATCAGGTACCAGTTTGTGACTTCAAGAAATGATTTTGCAGATCTCCTTGTGATTTTGATGTTCAGGATTTAACGTACGTGTGCCAATCTGTTATTAATGAGTGTGTAAACCGCTAAGCAAGCAGTTTAAAAAATCATTTTGGCAACTGACGTACACTAAAAACTGGGGATGCACCAAACATGGCTCAACAAAAAGTGGAGACGAACAGACTGTCACACAGCAGGTGGGGCAGAGCTTGGATTTTGGCAGAGACCGTCCAGCCATCAGAAAGGGTTTGTTTATAAGAGATAGACATGGTAATAGGGTGAATCTTAAGAAAATATCACATTTAACACCAAAATCAAAATAATGAAAATTTGATTTTGCATAAAGAATATGAAGCCTCTTTTTTAAAAGTTTATGACAATTAAACCACATTTCTGTAATGCACTGCATGTTTTTGCACTGGAGCAATTGCATGTTTTTTTTTTATTATTTTCATGAGCATATAGTGATTTTTTTTTACTATATAATTTTTTTTTATATATAATTGTTTACAAAAAATACAACCATGACACATTTAAATGTAGTTACTTATTGTGTATAAGTCATAAAAGTAAATTTTTTTTGCATTTTGGCAATGACAATAGGAGTGCTTAATTGTCATAAAAATTTGTTTTAGCACATTTTTTTCTTCTGCTTTTGGGATGTAATATAAATATAAATATATGTATTTTTATATGTAGTTTTTTTTGTGTGTGACTGTTTTCATGAAATTCACCCAGTAATAAAAGAAATGTTATATGCTAATAATCTAAAAAGCAAATAAACATGACAAATTTTACTGAATTTGAATATCCAGGACGTCAAGCTATAGCTGAGTAATATATATGCAAGAAACATTAATGAATGAAGACCAGCTGGAACAAAAATAAAGTCCAGGTAAAATTTCCTTTTACACCCAGAAGGCCTGCAATCAGACCTTACCTTTCAGTGTGCATCACACTGTGCAACATGAAGTGCTCATATTTAGTCTGCTTAAGGCAGTTCTATTTTTAAAATGGAGGTATGTGTATGGGAACCAATCTTCTGTTTGACCATCTCGATGTGGAGCTTGAAATGCGAGGTGAGATACTTCAGGCATGAATAGTAACACTTATCTCAGTAGACCAGTTTTAGCCTGTTGGACAGTCATTAAATAAATAATACTCTTTCAAGAAAACCTCACAACAACACACATCCCTAAGACGACGGATGAACGACACATTAATTCTGAAAGGCTACACAGGTATACTTTCTGAGTCGATGATAAAATGTGAGTCAGAAGAACTGGGGGGAAAAAGATGTCCACAAACTTGTAACTCAAAGGCACGAACATCAACATTTTGAAAACCTCTTAACAAAAAACCTAAATCAGTATCGTGTATCAGTATCAGATTATCTTACAAAAGCATCAATCATTTTCAAATAACCTTTTTTTTTGACATTTTGAAATGTAAACATGAAATAAAACGTGCCACGTTCATTAATCATAATTAAATGTGAAAGAAATTACCACCACCACCACAACTATGTAAAATATCATTAGCATTAGGAGCCACTCTCACACACTCTGGGTTTACACATTCTGTCTGCTGATGATCTGCAACGACTCCACCTCTTACCATACATTAGATAAGTCGGTTCTGAAATCTAATGTTCATCTCTAGAGAAGTCATTCTTCTCAGCTAATTGGTTTGCATGTTTTCGTATGGCTGTGAGTTACGAGAGCGCTCCGTCTCCTGATTCAGCATCCGCACGCTCCTTACGTCTCCTTGCATCGAGATGGCATGCTTCCTTAAACAGTTGTAGGTCCAAGCTTAAGTATTGCCTGTTTCAATATCAACAAACCTCTGTTGACGTCAAATGAAGTGGGAATCTCTGATATGAGGATGAATGTATTGCCCGTTAAGGACGTACTGATTAGGCACACGTTTTGTTGCATTCATTTTTCTGTTGTTGGGGCACATGTTGCATGAGAGATGGGCCTGATTAGGTTGTGGGATTGTGGGAGAGGCTTACTGGATTCAGCGTCATTGGTGCAGCCACCAGGAGTTTAGGAACGGGACAGAAATGGGCCTCCATGGGAACGCACTGGAGGTCCATGGGGTCGGCGCTCAGTACCTCGGCGGCGTCTACTGGAAGACAGGTACAAACAACCCAGAGATAAGGAGGTGAACCTCTTACGGTCAAACAAGCAATATGCAAAGAGAATATAATCAATTCTTATCTTATCTACTGGAACATCAAACCAGCATTTCATTTCAAAAATGAGAAAAAGAATTACAAGGGAATGAATAAATAACGTGCAATATTGCATTAGTTATCTTGAGACTGTAGGCACAGACCTGCAATTCCATTGTAATTTTGCAAGATGTATTTCAGCAAAATGCAAGCGAAGCAGGAAATGAGAGCTGACATCTCAGGTCTGTGCAACATTATTAGTCTATACCTGTACTCCAGAATTACCATTAGATGCTAAACTAGAGATGAAAACCACACTGAACATTTTGCAGCTTACATAATGCTTAAAGGCAGGGTAGGTAAAAAATTTGTAAACAACTTTCTTCCAAATTCGTTTAAACTTTCTATATATATCAATGCATAATTAAAATGTAAGTACTCTGATAAAAAGAGTATAAAAGTCGAGTGACTCTAGACCGTTTAATCTGTATTAAACACAGCTCATTATTTCCATTCGGGACGAAACATAGGATTGGCTTAGGCGACTGTCACTCTCTCGCAACCATGGCAACCACCCTTTTGCCACACATGCAATTAGTGAAGGCAAACCAGGCAAAAAAAGGAAGACAGTAACAGTACAAGAAAAGGCAATGAACAAAAAGTCTTTGGATAAACAAAGAAATAAAACGTGAGTTAATATCGGAATGGCTTTCCAGCGATGCGAGAACTGAGGGAACTCAAGGGGCTGAAAAGTGACTCCTTGATGGCTTTATTTCTGCTGGACAGGTAAATCTTTATTTTTGTATTTTGATCATACATATTTTTTTGTTTATTTTTTCATGAAGCATGTGTCATTAGCACACGTAGCTGCATAATATAGCTAACATAACATTACATAGCGAGCCGTAGTAGAGACGATAAATAATCTATAGGCCTAGCTCAAGATGATAGCTATAGCGTGGCTTTGGAAGGAGCCCAGAAGGGCGGGGGTGGAGTGAATGGAAATAATGAGCTGTCTTTAAAACAGTCATGAGAGGTCTACAGACACTCAATTTTTATACTTTCTTTTTCACAGTACTTACATTTTAATTATGTATTGATATATAAATAAAGTTTAAACAAATTTGGAAAAAAAAATTTTTATATATTTTTTACCTACCCTGCCTTTAACACAGGGTTCCTCCACAATTTCAAATTCCAGACTTCTCTGTGGATTTTTTTGGACCACAATTCATAGTGTAAAATAAATTATTTAGAGTAAAACGATTAAAAGTTCAATTCTCAATATTGAATTCCCAATTTGATGCTATCACAAAAACTAATGTCACCAAGTCGGTACCAATATCAGTAAGATTTCCTGGTTCTTTGTACCAGAGCAAAAACTACTGGAACTATTTGCAGTGTGTACTTAGAATCATAAAAACTGAAATAAATACTTAAGCATTTTGCTACAATGCTCAACGCTTCAAAAACACATTGTAAACAGAAACCTTTGATGCTCACAAATACGGCAAGCACATGGGCATTGGTGAATATAGATATTCATAATTCTGCTGAGCTAAAAATATAGCATTGTGTTTGACACACTTTAACACTTCCATGAAAAACAGAATTGGGCAATAGTCTGGAAACACAAACTTTTTCAATAGTCCATTTTCTTTTATTTTTTTTCCATAAATATCCATATGTGGAAATGACTAAAATCAATTATATACTGTGTAGGAACCCAGTAAACAATCCACAATGTAGCTCTTCAAGAAATGAAGAGGCAAGCAAAAGATGTCCTTTCTGCAAAAAGTTTGGCCTGGTCAAGCTTGTTGCTTGCCTGTTTAACCGTATGATTAACTCATTAACCGAACAGACTAAATGGTGAACTTTGTTTCCTCACATTATGTATTCTGAATTCAAACAATGAAGAAGAAAGGACAAACAAAAATCCAGAGGACTGTCATCTAAAAACATTCACAGAAAAATGCAGAGGACACATTTACCATCTCACTCTAATGTGAGCCACAAAAACAACTTGCTCCAGTTCAAAATTCTTAAAACACGGTGAATGGGGGAGAAAAGACAATGAACTTTTGAGCTTTAGCACTTAAGGGAATAATTTGTAAAAAAAAAAAAAAAAATAAAAAAAATACATCTGTCATCATTTACTCGCCCTCTTGTTGTTTCAAATTTTCCTTCTCCTGTAGAGCACAAAAAGCAATGTTTTGAAGTATCATTATACCGTTTATTTCATACATCAACAGGTCATAGTGACTACATTTGTTAATCTTCAAAATTAACCCACTAACACCAAAATAATAATCTATTAAATCCACTTGAACTGAACTAAATGCACCAATTCATTAATCAATAATTCATTAATAACCATTACAAAATTAAATACATTCAAAATAATAATAAAGTCGTTTTGGAATCTAATCAAACAGTTAATTGAAAAGAACTGATTATCTCTTCATATAAACTATCATTTAACTTCAGATGAATTGGAATAAAATTGTAAGTGCCTTTTTATTTATTTTTTCCCTTTAATGTGGTCACTATAACCTGTTGTGGTATGGAAAGAGTTGGCTAATGATTCATTATTAATGTCTAATGTTGTGTTCCATGAAAAAAATAACAGCATACAGGTGTGGAACGACAAGAGGGTGAGTTATTAATGACAGAAATGTCTTTTTTGGGCGAACTATTGCTTTAAATGTAGCTGTTTTCTCTCTAATACAGTGAAGACACTGAAACAGACTGACAGAGATGTGAACACACACACACACAGACACATGGCGAAACTGGGACATTGTGCTAAAGAGGTAAAGAGACTCCTCACTGGTCCATAGAGAACTCAATGACTCAAGCCCGTCATTTCTGCCATTTGGAATCAGAGAACAATTTCATTAACATTCTCTGAACTCGGATCGCACCTTCAGACATTGCATTTAAATTTTCAAGTGTTTTGTTAAAGTTTTTTATTTATAAAAAAATAAAATAAATTAAAATTATTGTTGTCTATGGACCAGAGTCGGATGCCTTACAGCTGTAAAAAGGAGAGGCCAAAATGAAGGGGCAAACCTGGTTGGAGGTGGCTGATTCAGCAAAAGGAACATTGGTGACTGGGGTCGTAGCCGACGAAACAGTGGAAGTGGTGGCACCGTGCATCATGGGAACTTTTTTCAGGCGAGTCAGACAAGAAACAGGGGAAGGGGAAAGGTGGAGGGGAGGAGGAATGTTATGAGTACCATGACATAATATCATGGCAACAACGTCTTCATGTACTGCAAAGATGATGTATTCACTTAAGAACAAACATGCAAACAGAACTTAAACGTAAAAACATTTGGTTTCATTACGTTTTAGCTTAGAGAGTTTTATCTGATCGCCATTACATTTAGATAAAACTATAAGGCAACCTCTAATGGGTAAAATAAAAACAAGGCCATCATCAAAATCACACACATTTGAAACAGACAGGAACGTCTGACTGTCATATTTTGATGGGGGCCGGAGAATGGATAAATATACAGATTGGGGAAAAGAAGGGGAATGCAACGATGCAGTTCATTCCCATTCAAATATTGCCTTAAAATAATATGACACTTTACTTCTTTGGTTTTGAGTTAACCTGATAATGAATGACATATAATTCTAGAACACCTGTAAGCTAAAGATAAAGAGATAAAGGTCATATTATAGGGAAAACTACAAATTAGCACAGCATGATATGTAGACAGCATCACAGATGTCAAATAATGTCATAAAAATAAAAAATACAGACATGCGTACAGGCACACAATGACACACTGGTTCAGCACAGATCTAGTGTTTGATCTGATTGTTACCCAGCTAAATGACTGTTAATTTAACTATTCTAGATAAAAAATAAAAAAGATCCCTATTTGTCTATGGGCATGGAAATGTGTGTGCAACTGCATTTCTGCTAAATTTAGATTGGGAATATTAACACTGAAAGTGAGCAGAAACCTGAGGGTTGATGTCTACCTTTCTAAACAGGTAAATGGTGAGTGTGTGTGTGTTTGTGAGGGGAGGGGACCTAGACTCTACCCTCACCAGTATGTCCAGGCCCTAACAGGTAACGGCTTTGGGGGACCCTGCAGCTGGTCCAGTCCCGCCTCTCCCAGCGGCCATCTGTCATAGGGCCTGGGGGTTTGAAAAAGCCTATAATAGATTTTAGGGGGTGAGGGAAAGGAGAGGATGAGAAGGAAAGGGCACAAAGAAAAGGAACCAGTCTTAATGAGTCTCTCTGAAGGCTTTTGGCCTTGCTTGTTTGTGCCCACACTGTGCTGTCAGCTGCACATAAAATCACACGCACACATGCATGCACAAATGCATACGACAAGCCAAAATAATGAGCAAATGATAAGAAGCGGTGAAAGCAGACAGGTTGGGTGTAAACGCAGTGACGGACAGGACAGGTTTGGGCCTCTAGTTTGAGACCTAATGAGGAAAATGACTGTGTAGGGTGCACATGTTAAGCTGTCCTCGTCATTTACCTTGATTTCATTATATATTTATTATTTATTATTTTTTTACTTGTATTTATTTAATAAGTAGCTGTAAACAATGCAGTCATAATGTGTTAATGATTCATAGTTATTTCCACAATTATTTAGAATTGAAATGGAAATGGTTCAAGGTAATTTATTTATAAAGGTTTATAATATTATTTCTTTGTTTAGATTAATCATACATGAAATGTAATATATATATATATTTTTTTTCATTTTATGATGAAATGTCATATTTTGAATTGAATTGAATGGGAAAAGAGTAAAAAATGGAATCTATACATAATAGACATGTGAAAAATAGCAAGATATAGGGATGGTACATTTTAACAAAACACAAAACCAAACAAAAACAAAGAAAAACCAAGCCAAGAAAAACAAAAAAAACACCAAGCCAAAGAAAAAACATACTAAACCTAACCAAACCAAACCAAAAATCAAAACAAAACACGAATAAAAAGTAAAGGAAAAAAAAACACCAAAGAAAAACCAAGCTAAACCAAATCAAACAAAACAAAACACCAAACAATAAACCAAAAAAAACCCCCCAAAGAAACCAAACCAAACAAAACCTAACCAAACCAAAACTAAAAGCAAAAATCTAAACAAAACATGAATAAAAATGAAAGGATGGTAAGTTTTAACAAAAAACTAAACATAACACCAAATTGCACCAAAACAAAACAAAACATAAAAAAAAAAAAAAAAAAATAAACCAAACCAAACAAAACCTAACCAAACCACAACTAAAAGCAAAAATCGAAAAAAACATGAATAAAAAGTAAAGGATGGTACGTTTTAACAACAACAACAAAAAAAAAAAACACCAAAGAAAAACCAACCTAAACCAGATCAAACAAAACAAAACACCAAACAATAAACCCAAAAAAAAAAAACCAAACCAAAGAAACCAAACCAAACCAAACAAAACCTAACCAAACCAAAACTAAAAGCAAAAATCTAAACAAAACATGAATAAAAATGAAAGGATGGTAAGTTTTAACAAAAAACTAAACAAAACACCAAATTGCACCAAAAAAATCCAATCCAAACCAAATCAAACAAAACCAGACAATAAACCAATCCAAAGAAAAAGCAAAACATGAAAAAACAAAGAAAAAACAAAACTACACCTAACCAAACCAAAGCTTAATTAAAAACAAACATCAAAACAAAACTAACCTTGAAAAAAAAAAAAAAAAAAAAAATAGAAGGATGGTAAAAAACAACAACAAACTACAAAATTCAAAATCTAAACAAAACAAAAGTGTCCCAAGCTAAAGAAACACCCCATGATACACGGCTGGGCCTGCTGGGAGTTAATATTTTGGATCACCTTCCTGTCTGTCACATATCTGAGATGTTGCTGTAAGGTGACGGCTGAACCAGAAAGACTGGGAAGTGACCTACCAATGCCTCCAGATGGAGCCATGCAGAATACGGAGCCTGCAACACCATGCACAAAGAGCCCAGGAGAAGAGAGGCCGAGGAGGATGGAGGAGTGGAAGAGATGTGGAGAAGGGGGAGTGAAAGCAGAATGAGAACAAGACAAAACAACTTTAGAGTTAGTGACACACAGTGAAAGAGAGTGATGACCGTCATTATGGGCAACATGGTGGCGAGATGGAGACAAGGACACAGAGCTGGGAGAAACCAAGAGGAAATGAAACCTGCTAGTGAAAAGGTCCTCATCAGGAAGGGGATGTTAACTTGGATGCCAATTTGTTGTTGTACTGATACACTTTCTTGTCTTGTCATCTGATTAGCCTAATGCTAACAAGTTCGGCTTGATTTTTGCAACAGCATTCACAACACATTTACATTTCGAAATGTGCCTTATATTGTAGTTAAACAGAAAATTCAGCAGGATAAAATCTAGTATTGGGATTCATTTCATCCATCAGGATTTGATTGAATAAGTAAGGTGCAAAAATTTCTAAGTTCGGCTATGATACATCTATTGTTATGCCAACAGTAAAAAGCAATTTTACAAGCAGAAAAAAATATTTTCTTGGTTTAAAATAACTGCATCATCAAGTAAAAACATTTATTTAAAAAGTTCAAAGGGCCTATTTTGATTTCATGTTGCCTATAAAGAATCATTAAATGGGAGTTTTCTTTCCTGTTTTAATGTATTTGCTACTGAAATAAAATGTTCAGGTGGGGTATTTTTTATACTGCCAATATAACGGTTTATGTCACAGCTGTGAACCATTATTTACTACACTGTAATATTAGTCAATGGCAGGTGGAATTAGAGGAATGGTTTTAAATCTAGCCAGCATTTTATTGGAAACAAATCTGTGTAGCACAAATTAGTCATTCATTTTTCTGTTTGGTTCATTTTCACAGAAGAAAATGTTAGTTTTATCATCTTACAGGAAGCACTAGCATGTAGCTATTCTTAAAAGTAATCGAGTGCTGCAGGGATGACATATTTTTGTAGGCCAAAACCCAGAAACTACATAGCATTTTAGCACAGTTCCATCATCCTGATGCAGTTCATTTTTAGCATATGTTTAGCTTTTTATTTCTGATGATTGTATTAACACTTCATATTTCTGATGATTATCATGATGAACAAGGATCATATATCACTGTTGGTCACAGAGCTTATTTTTTGCAATATTCCCAAACCAATTGAAAAATCCTAATGAGCTTGTGTCAAGGGAACCAGGGTGATGCTAACTTACAGGTTGGCCTACATAAATATGTCAATCACTGCAGCACTCTATAGACTTGGAATTAAAAGCCACAGAGCTCCTACTTTGATTTCACTGGTCATTAAAACTCTCTGCTGGGTGGCAAACGTACTGTAACTATCCTCTTTAGAATTCCAAAGGGTCGCTGCTACAGTCATTTAGGCAAAATACAATGTAGCTTTTTTACTTATTATGTGAGAATAGTGAGCAGAAAAGAGTAGCTAATGCTCAGGTGCAGGTGCATGAAGAGACGCAAAACTGTATGCATCATGGGAATAATTAGCATGACATGTGCATAGTGTGGATTACTATGAAATAAAGAGAGCAAGTGGGCCTACAGGGAGAGAGATGGCAAGCAGAAAATTGCTCAAGTCCTCATCTAGCTAGGCACTTTGTCTTTAAAGTGCTGTATGTATGCAAGCCAAACTATTACGGGAATATGGTGATATTAGAACGCAGCTGAGGGGGGTATCATCCGTCTGCGTGAGCTCACCTGTGGGAATGAACGCTGGCTGCTGCAGCTGCATGCTGGCCAAAGCCTGCTGGTAGTGGAACATGCTGGGGTTGAAGACGGCAGTGGCGCCGTTAGTCTTCTCCAGGGTCGGTCTCTTTGGTAGCTGTTGCATGGCTCCTGGTGGCAGGGCCTAAAGTGATCAGGATGACAAAGAAGAAAGAGGGAAAAAAAGAAAAAGAAAGATGGTGGGCAGAGGAAGACATAAAAGACTTGCAAGATACTTAGCTACAGGAAATGTTGTACTTTGTGTGTATATATATATATATATAAGAGAAAGATCTATAAAGCAATATATTATGAATGGGACGTGCGTTAACGTGTCCAATACAACTCTAAATAATAAACCACAAAGTTAACAAAACAATGCACTCCACGGTACTGAGCAAGCACTTCTCTGCTGTCTTCACATGCTATCGGAATCTTCCTGTTAATGAAGTCATGATTATGAGCTCGTTGCATTACTTTCTGTAAAAAAAAAAAAAGACAGTGGACTGTGGTTTGTGAATCCTGATGCTTAGCCTAAATAATCTGATTGGGAGCATGTCCTCCTGTGACCCATGAGTAAACAAGCCCAGCCCAGGTGAAAAAAGTAACGCAAAAGTAATGCAATGCATTACCATAAAGAGTAACTCAATACTGTAATGCATAAAAAAAGTAACTTTGCCCAACAGTGCTGTCAGTATATAATAATAATAATAATTATATATATATATATATATATATATATATATATATATATATATATATATATATATATATATATATATATATATATATATATATATATAGTTATGGTCAGAATTATTGCCCCCCTTGATAAATATTTTCAAAGAAGGTTGAGAAAATAAATCAATATCAACATGAATATCAAAATATACATAAAAATCTAGCCTTTAATTGATGCAAAATAATTTAAATTGGGGGGAAATTTGATTATAAAATAAAAGTTTTTGGCCACAATTATTGGCCCCATTTTATTTACAATTTTTTGCAACATCCATTTGGTGAAATAAGAGCAAGGTAAGACTCTTCTCCTATAATGCCTGAGGAATTTGGAGAACACCTGGCAAGAGATCAGAGACCACTCTTCAATGCAAAAGCTCTCCATCTCCTTCAAGGTTCATGTTGGTACACCCTTCTCTTCAGTACACACCACTAAATGTCTATAGGGTTGAGATCAGAGGACTGGTGGCCATGGCAGCACGATTATTTTAAGCTCAGTGACCCAGTTGTGCTCAGTTTTGGACCACTGTCATGTTTGGATGATCTAACCACAACCCTTTATAAGATTTCTAGCAGAGACAGTCAGGTTTTTTTTAATCTATTGGTATCTGATAGAATCCACGATTCCAATAACTGAACAAGATGCTCAGGTAGAAAAAAAGGTGCACAACATTAAAGATCCAGCAGTATATTTAACTGTGGACACTGGGTATTTATTTTCTGACCATATCTGACCATAGAACCAGTCCAGTCATGTTTGACAATGGAATATGCTGGAGTTCGTTTTTGATGAGAGCAGAGGATTTTTTCTTGCAACAACGTGGTGATGTAGGTGCAGTTGAACATTTTTTGAGGCTTTCTGACCTAAAGACACAACTAATGTCTGCAATTCTCCAGCTGTGATCCTTTGAGAGTCTTTGGCCACTCAAACGTTCCTCCTCACTATGCATTAGGATGATACAGACACACATCCGCTTCCAGGAGGATATGTAACACTTCCTGTTGATTCAAACTTCTTGCCATAATGGCAATGGAAATTTTCAATGCTTTAGCTATTTTCTAACAGCCAGTTTTTTCTTTGGATTTACTCATTTGTGATGGATGATTAAGGGAATTTGGCCTTTGTGTTCCTCATATTTATACTTCTGGGAAACAGGAAGTCATGGCTGTACAATTTATTGTTTATAGTCACCCTGGTGTGCTAAAAAAAAAATATGGACGCAAAGCATGCTCTGCTTCTTCTCTGGAAAATATTTAGGTCTTCTTCTCCATTTTTCTAAAAGGGGCGTCAGACACATGCAGCCTTGCATGAGGAAGAGCGATATCAGAAAGAGAAATTGAGGTGAGGCGTCCTTATCTGCCTCTGATAATTAAACACAGAATGCTCGGTCTAGATGAAGGCATAAAGAAGAGGATGTATACCAGTTTTCCACTGTGTAATTCTGTCTGAAGACTGATATGCAACAAGATAAGAGCAAGGTCAGCAGGAAAGAGGATATCTGTGATTCACTAACTGAGAGATGATTGGGGAGCAGTCCAACCTCATGATTTACACGAGTGAACTCAATCCAAAAAAACCAATAATAATCCGCTATACTCTATAGAGCTCAACACTCGGTTCCTGAAGTAAAAATCTCCATCTAGGTCTGATATTAAACAATAATGCATAAGCCTTCCAAGAAAGACCACCTATGAGCACTAAGGTAACTAAGACGTTGATGTATGTTTCTGTAGATTACATAAGCCATTGATTTAAACTGCTGCTTAACTGCCAAATTAATTACAGATGAGGTATGGCACTACCCACAATTCCGTTGTGAGATGATTTTTTTTTGTATATCTATCTATATTATTGTTCCGTAGCCTACCTAACCTTACCTTGTTAGTTATTAACAGATGTTGTAGTGTAAGAGCGGAAATTTTCTAATTAGAAAATGCATAAAAATGTAAATCAATCACTCACCCTCATGTCATTCCAAACCTAAATGGATTTCTTTCTTCTGTGGGGCATTTTTTGAGAAATGTCTTGAGTGTTTTTTGTCAATGGTCACCAACCATTCTATTCCACAGAAGAGAAAAAGGTTGGGAATGACACGAGGCTGAGTAAATGATGACAGATATTTATTTTTTTAATCTCCTTAAAAGAAAACATCATTTCCCTGTAAATAAAAAAAAAAAGAGGATTAATTAATCCCTTATTAAAAACAAGACAGGATATGAAATTTCTGGCCAATACTTAAGAGCTGAAAACTATTTTCATGTAATGGCATATTTAACCTCTAAAACGATGATAAATAAATACATTTAAAAAAAAATGTAAATAAATGATTAAAATCAATCATTTTAAATACAATTCAAATTTGCATCACATTATAATGTACAGAATGGAAATTGATATTTATTTTGAAATTTGCTAAAGATTACATTTAACAGTGTTAATTTTAAGTAAGTGATAGATGAAAGCAAATGTAAATGTAAATGTAAAAATAGAAGAAATTAGCATGATGAACAATTAAAAATCCAATATTAAATAATACGTAAAGAACTATTATTGGATGACAGCCAATATGGAATGCATCTAAACTTTTAAATACATTCAGAAATTCAAAATGTAATCAAATGACAGTGATTCCTTTCTGAGCTAGTTGGTTTGATTCAAAGTTTCTGAAGTTCCTGTGAAGAAAATACTTCTAGAACTCAGACTACTAAACTTATTAAAGTGTAATTTCTCTTCTGACACGGGGATTAGTTTACACAGAAATTGTTGCTGGTTTCCTGCAGCATTTACACTTTCACCCAGATAAAAACTAAGCTATTAGAAACAAACAAATCAGCAAATTATATGAAAAAAGACACAAAAGTGGGTATAAGATGAATGTACCAGATTGAAAGTTGGTTGCAGGCTGCGCTTTAGAGGACGTTCTGAGGACTGGGTAAGCGAGCAGTGACCACATGATGATGGCAAACCAATCAACGACAGTAGACATAAACACGAGACAAGAGAATGAGCCGTGAAGGAACAGATGCAGCTGAGGTTAGAGAGAAAGCTGGGTAATAAGCTTGTAGGACAACAAAGAGAGCTGTGAGGATGTTAAGACAAACAAGCAGTGTTCAAAAAGAATGACAGCATGAACCGAGAAGGAGTCAAATATAGCCAGCAAATGATAAAGCCTCAGGCAGACCAGGTGACTGCAGGCAGAAGAGGAGGATTTCTAGAAAACATCCCCACATCTGTGCACTGTAAATAAACCTTCGTAGAAATGCTACATGATAAGACTTGGGAGCCAGGATAAAAATGACACATTATTAAAGAGAAATTGTCCGCAGTAGAGGTTTCTGTTGACGAATTGCTTGTTTTTTCCTTTCTTATCGTTTTTCTCTCCTGCACCTGCACTGCAGACATCGTTTGCAACCGATCACTGTGCCCAGGTCTTCATGCATCACACAAGAGACAAAGAGCTCGCCTGCAGACACACACATACACCCTCCTGCCGGGGATCTGAATTATTTAATACACTCATGAACCTCACATTGAAGGTGCGTGGAAAGTGAGTTATAAATACACACACCTTCATCTGACACTAGTAGAGCTTACTGAAAATGGCATACTGGCAAAAACGAAGGCTTCTGGTCACCGAACTCTAGATTACTAGTGGGACTGTTTCTAAAATATGTGTAGTGAACACGCTGACTTGGATAAAACCAGATGCTAAAATGGCCCAGAGTGACACGAGATGTGATAAATTACTACCCACATATTACAATATATATATATATATATTTTTTTTTACATATACCTCATTTTCCAGCAAAGTGGTGCAGTGACGATCTTACTACTTATGTAATCCATTGAGGTCTTTGTTTGTGAGACTTACGAGTTTGAAAACAAATTTGAACATCACACGTAATTTGATTATGATCATTAGCTGCATAAGCTGATGCAAGAGTGAGAAGTTAAAATGAAATTAATTAAAATCTAACTAATACAATACAAATAAATGATCTTGATGCATACATTACAGTTAAAAATGTGGGGGTCAGAAAGTTTACTGTATGATATATACTGTATACTGTAAACAATGTTTTCAGCACTGATGATAAAAAATGTTTCTTGAGTGAATGAGAATATTAGACTGGGATCATGTGACCCTGAAGACTGGAGTAATGATGCTGAAAATTCATTACCGTCACAGAAACAAACAACTTTTCAAAATTTGCTCACATTATTGTCAATTGTAATAACATTTCCATAATATTACTGTTCTTGTTGAGAAGAACCAACCTTTGAATGGTGTGATGCAATATCATTGAATAACGAATGGTAATCACGAATGTTATTAATAAAGAATAAATTATTAGCTCACTCTTGATTCATTTTAACATTCATTCATAAGTTTTACACATTTTGATTCAGTTTGATTTATGCCACAACAAGCTGCTTTTAATAAATGGTCAGACATTATTTAGATGTGTAACAAATTAACTTTTTTTACAATGACTTTTATATATGATATTTGTAATTAAAATAATTTTGATTTATATGTATTAATACAATAAAAATACAAATCACAAATTATGTAGCTTAATTATCAATATGACAACTAGTTCATGGTGTTGCCATATTGTCTTTACACAAGGCATTTTTCCACAGAGTATTATCTTCTGTACTGGGATGTGTGATTGTCATAATTATGGGAGTTAGTGCTTGTGATGTCATCGTAATGGGATCGTCTCTGTAACTCACCATGGCAGCAGCATTCTGGCTGGCTTGGTGCTGCGCCGCCTTTATCCGGGCCTGTAAGTGAGCCGGAGGGTGAAAGTACTTGCATTTGTCACGGGTGCATCGGCCCTTGATGTAATCCATGCAAACAATGACGGAGTTCTCACTGCCATCCACCATGGCGGCCTCCATAGGGTGGGCATAGCGGCAGTCGTTCTCCCCGCGTGTGCAGTTCCCACGCTGGAATTCTCGACATACCTGGGACCAGGACAACAGTGATTTAACATCACCCATTAGTCCGATTAAAAAGCAGGCTTTGTTAAAAGATGTGTGGACTTCTAATTCTATTTCTATTAGGGTGAAAGATTCTTTTAGCGTGTTACTTTGTAGTTGCTTTGGTTGGTTGTTAGGTGTTTACTCATGGCCCAGCCCCAATGTTGTTATTTTTGACTCATTCAATGCAAGTCTTTACAACACTATACAATAACAGTACATGATTAATCATGTACGAATACCTAAATTAAATAAAAATAGTTAATTGTAACCATGACATGAGTCATACGAATTGATGTGTGAATAAAGATTATGATTATAATAATGAGTTAAATAACACTTTGGGCACATGAATTCATATGACTCATGTCGGACTTAAAAAATAGTTCTTGATTAGTACATGCCTTAACTCATCAATATATTATATTAAACTAATATTTAATTTAGGTATGTATTTAGGTACAATTTAGTATATGATTACTCATTTACGGCTATTGTGTTACAGGATTGGTTCACCATTTACGCTTGTTTTATCGGCAAACATTGGCTAAATATGGTCTAAAGTCTAATGAATACAAGCTGGAATACACTTCATGACTTTCACACAGATTTTTGCCCTGATCGACAGTCTGGAAGAGTCAGCGATAGATGGCAAAAGCCAGAGCCACACTGCAAATCTCGTGCAGTTAGATGACAGATTTCACAGATTTCTTTAAACTTCAGAAGATGTTTCAATCCTGTCTGAGGATATCAGACACCTTTGATATCATGAGCTGATTTTAGAACAAATACTAATTTCATCTGTCATGTGTCTCCTAACTTTTAGAAAAGTCACAGCACACATTTTGAAATGCTTTTTAAGTCTTTATCACAAATGGTTAAGAATGAGTTGCACGCCGAATCAATTTTGCAACCGTTATAGAGATATTTCAAGAGAAAAAGCAAGTTGTTAACTGTGTTTAACACCTCAAGCTTGTCTGTGCGAACATGTTTCTGCGTTGAATTTCCATTGCCCATGGCGATGCCAGTGGGGCTCCCCGGGACCAGCACGGGGGCGCTGGGCAGAAGTTCGGGCATGAGACTGATTCCCGGGCTCATGTGGCTCAGGTATGGGCTGAAAGCCATGCTCGGACTGTTGGCCAAGGAAGGCGTTACTGGGAACGATGTCTGGATGAGAGACAAAAAGACAACAAGGGATAATAAAGCAATGCTTTCAAGCCAAGAGAAACGGTCGTGACGTTATTGGTTATTAAATTCAGATCTCACTATTGGCTGCAGCTGAGCTCCAGGCAGCATGAACTGCATCTGCTGGGCCAGCATGGCGGCTGCGGTCTTCTGCTGGATCAGGTTGTTCCTGCCGTTTATCTCCAGCTGGGTCTTGAGATGAGGCGGAGGATGCAGGTACTTACAGTTATCACGTGTACAGCGACCCTTAGAGGGGTTGAAGAGGGAGACACAGAGAGACAGGGACAGAAAGATGAATTGCACTGAATCTCAGCTACTAAAAGATCCGAGACTGCGTGACAGGAAGATAAGGGCGCCATGATTGAGAGGATAAATTAAACAAGAATCCCTTGACATTCAAGCGTAATGATTCCAACTTTCAAAACCCCGTCAAATGAAAAGAAAACGGCATAATCTCAGGAGTGCTGGAAGATATAGACTTCAAACGAAAAATTTCCATACCTCTAACTGAATTGACGGTGATGGCTTTTCTCTCTTTGTCTGTCTGTTTGCATCAACAATCTGCGCGTCTGTGCGTCTGACAGATTATAGAGCCCTTGTGGCTGTTGTACATGCTCATACTACATATGGGTCGGACATATAGCTTTGTTTATCACCCAGCTGTCCGAGCAACATGTTGAACAGTAAGCAGCAGACGCGGTTAAATACACACACCAAACGTTCATGAGCGGGGTCGATTAGCTGCGAGACAAACTCAATGAACCCATGGAGCGACGCCATTTGTTCTGCAATGTGTAAGGTACTGTAATAACCCAGAAGGGAAAGATGTCATTCCATCAGTTCACGAGTTAAATACTTCTGCTGATGGTCTGTTGATAAACTGTCTCGGTTTCCCTTAATACACATTTATTTTGTTCCTTTAGGCAATTTTATACCTTTTACAGGTCAAGGAGCTCTTGGGGTGAAGCAGGAACCCCTGTTGTGTACGGTACAAAACTGAGAATTGCATGTTTAATCTAGCCTGTAATATGTAGGCATTGGTCAGAATGGTTGAATAATTGACTAGCTGTTAAATCATCTAGATTGTTTTTTAAATAAATAAATGGTTTAAGGGGAGGGGTTAAGAAAAGTAAAAGTCACTGGCGACATCAGCTGAAAAAGAAATGTGTTTGAGAGTTGGAGAAGTACATTTTTTGAAAAATAATAAACACAAATATAAAAAAAAGAAAATAAAAAAAGAAAAGGGACAGTTCATGCTAAAACACAATATCTGTCATTACTATTGTTTTTCTTTATGATTTTCTTTCTTCTGTAAAACACAAAATACATGATAAAGCAGAAGCAGGATTTAGATTCAGGTCTAACTTCTAACGGTTTATTCTTAAAGAAGATTTGTAATCCTTATGCTACTTTTCAATGCTAACAAAAACTGCACTGCATGTCTTCCTTTAATACATTCAGATATTTGTGGCAGGAAGAGTTGAAATATATAAATGCTTAACATTGCTCTTGCAAAAACCACATACCAGAACATAAGGCAACGATTACTTTTTGCTGTTAAAACTTCAATTATTATTATTATTTTATTTTATTTTATTATTTTGGGGTGTAAAATACTTTTTGTCTCATGTCATCACAGTTTCACAAACTGAACTGAACTGCTTATCAAGGAATTCATGGTTCCAACGGGATGGAATCTGAATGGAATCCCAATGCATTCCATGGAATTTGAAACAATGAATCCCAATGGTATCTGTTCAGATGGAATGCCCAAGTGTCACTCCATATGAATGAGATGTGTAACCGTCCACCAGCTACAGCAATTTAAACACTTTCCTGTGTCTTCAACAACCTCGGGGCAGCTTTTAACAGTGATGAAGCCCTAACAAAATTTTAAGTGAGCGAGTGTGGGGGTGTCTCTTTGCTGGCCAGGGTGATGTGTTGCAATTAATGAAGATGAAAGTGGGTGTCTGGAGTGTCAGCGTGCAGGGACCGTGTGATCAATGTGTGCTGTCGAGGACTTGGAGATGGTTCACCATCTAACTACTGCATCATTCAGTGCAACTCCCACACATGTCCATCTCCATATGACACCTAGTCACACGTAGCCAGACCTTTGACTAATCGGCATAAAGTGTGGTCCACACTGCAGCCTGTTCTGGCCAAGAACTGCCCAATAAAGCAGGCTCAATATAATCAGAGTTGGAGTGTTTCTCTATAATAAAGATTTCATTCACTTCAAAAACTGATAATGTGTTAAAGTACAACATGACAACAAGCAATGTTCATATGTTAGTCTCACAGCATCATCCAATCTGAGAATCATGCTAGTGCTCACTGGAAGAGTATGCATCTGAGAATCTCACTTGAAGTATGCTTGGTATCCTTTAACTTCAATTCAAAGTCTAATGTAATGTCTAAACATTTCAGTATTGTATATACACAAACATTGTTATAAAATGCATTAAATAATCATTTAATCAAACAAAATGAATACTAAACAGTTTAAATGTTATAAATTTGTAATTATACACCACAGTTCACAAGTTTGGGGGCAATAATTTATTAGGTTTCTGAATATCTCTCATGCTCACCAAGGCTGTGTTTACTTAAAATGAAGTAAAATCAGAAATGTTATCAGAATTTAGAGAACTGTTTTCTACTTTAAAATATTTTAAAAATCTATTTATTTCTATGATTCCTATGATTACTCCCGTCTTCAGTGTCACATGACCCATCAGAAGTCATTCTAATAAGCTGACTGCTAATATTAAAATGTTACTTGAGCACCAGTGTTAAAAACAGTTGTGCAGCTAAATATTTTTTATGGAAACAGAACTGTGTTTATTTGAAATAGAAAAAATCTTCATTTTAACATTTGGAAATCTTTGCGGTCACTTTTGAGCAAACATAATGAATCCTTGCTGTATAAAAGTATACTTTCATGCTTAAATCTTACTGACACTTAATTTTTTGAGGAGTGTAATTACCATATTTATGTAACGTTATTAAACTATCAATAGAAACATGTATATGTGTTTAAGACACATAATGTATTAAAATAAAAAATATTGCAATTAATAAATGTTTTTCACATGCATTTGGCTGTATTAATGTTAGTGATTGATTATTAACTTGACTGCAGATACATAACTCATAAATTTTCTTTTAATGAGATTGGAGCTTTTCAAACCAAGAAAGTATTTTTGTGGCTAATATGCATCAGCCAGTCTATGAACAGACTGGGGTAGTGATTGGTCACTGGGTGTGGCGTCCGCGGCTGATGCAATACATAACAACACATCACTACAAGTCTTCTTAATAAAGCAATCACAGGCAAGACACTCGCATACAGAGATGTCACAGATATGAGCAACATTTGTTAATTGTATGCCCTGACACTTGTACGACGCTTTCACACACTGACATTGAGCGCAATTGCATCAGCGGCATGTGTTGTGGGAGTGTGTGGGTAATGAGCAAACCGTCTCAAAGGAGCAGACAGGTGATCCTGCCAAAGCACACATGAGAAACAGCCTCACAGCCAAGCTTTAATATTCGGGAAATCAGTGAGAACACGCCGCTCATTTCAATAGTACACAATGATACTGAAAGATGCGGGAAACTTGCTGAGGGCTCTGACAGAGTCCCCACGAGCTGAGAAACACGGGAGATGAAAAGCTGTAAGTCATGTCATGTAGGATGGACTAGGTCAGGGATCTCCTTTGCGTAGTCATGGTTACACACCCGGCAACAGAGAGTAAGTTTTGCCTCATACGGTCTCCTCGCTAATGATTGGCCAGAGAAGAAGAAAGGGAGAGGGAGGAAGAAAATGAGAGAATGCACAAATGAAGAAAGCAGACTGCGTATCTGATTAAACCACAGTATTCTTCAATTAAAATCTAAGCGCTGAACCTTTTCGTGGTGAATTCTTCTGTACAAAAAGCTAATTCTTAAACAGACTGTATTCTTGATAATTCTATTTGTCCTTCTTGAAATCAGCTTGAAAGCCAATATTTCTAGTGCACAAATTGCATTCAATTGACCAGAAATGACAGTATAGACGATTATAAATGTTCCATTTTCAAATAAATGAAATATTAGGGGTGTGCAATGTTTATCATCTCCGATAACATTGTAAATGTTGTTTTAAAGATGTGCAAGCTGACATTATTGAGCATGTCGCCCACTTTGCAAAACACAAACAAAAACATGTCAAAACAGCATTTACTGTGTGATAATCTCTATTTGATTTCAGTCTGAATGCCCCAATAATTTAATATAAGAAAGCAAAAATATCCCTGTATGGGTTTTTGTTTATATTTAAAAGATAAAATATAGTTTAGTAATATCACACAAGCATAAGTGCAGTTTTCCTCAATAGCAGCATGTGATCGCAATCGTTAATGTGATATTGATTTTACACAGTTCAACAAACAAGAAGCTAATAGTGAGTAAATTACATTTTACATAATATTATCTGTTAATTTTTTATGTTTCGACAACAAATAGAGCAGAATTCAGAGCAGAAAATTTGTTTGTCTCAGAGCAATAATGCCGCGGTGTTTTTGATCCTGAATGAATCAGTTTTTTAACAAATTATTTGAGTCAATAATTCAGAAAGTCATTCACCTGCTTAATTTATAATTAATCAGCCATTTCGAGCAAATTGTTTAAATGAATGATACAATCAATCACTCATGAAGACAGAAACTTGCTGCCACCTACTGGCGGTTAAAGTGACACGTTTATTTATTCATGATAGGCCTAAATCAGCCAAGGTACCAGCACAAAAACACACTCAGCAAATATTGTTGAATTATAATTAAAGACAAAATCCCAATATATTAATCCCAATATATTAAGATATCATGTTTGGTCAATATCGCACACCCCTACTGTCTATTCATCAAAGAATCTGAAAAAATTGTATCACTGATTCCCCAAAAATAATAACAGATGTTTCCTGAGCAGCAAATCAGCAAATTAGAATGATTTTTGAAGGATCATGATGCTGAAAATTCAGCTTTGCCATCACAGGAATAAATTACATTTTAAATTATACTACAATAAAACACAGTTATTCTAAACAGCAATACTAGCTCACAATATTACTGTTTTTACTGTATTTCTGATCAAATGAATACATAAATTCTGCAAAGAGTATTCAGTTTTCCATGATATGTCCCCATTAAATGTACTTCCTGGAACAGTGTCTCTTCAGTGTCCATTTAGTTGTCCTATTTCCTAAAAATAGCTTGTCAACTCATGTTCATGTGAATTAGACGTAGCCAATGACAGAACCTGCCGATTTAGTTTTTCAGACAGAAGCCTGTGCCAGCACCAGTGTTACTTCAATATCTGAATCACATTTACATAGACTAGCTGACTGCCTAATTTATGCATCTATTATATGTTTTCAAGCAAACCGAACCAGATTAATGGCCAATGAACAGCAAAAAAGCAAAAGCAGGGACTGGTTGAAGGAAGGACACAGTAGTTGCCATTAGGGCATGTCGATAAATTAGCAGAGATATGGTGGAAGGACACAGAGGACAGAGAGGCCTGGGGGGGGGTGAGTTTGGGTCTGTAGGTACATGTTGAAAACACTTATTTAACATAAAACAACCAATGATCATGACTGAAGGAGAATACACCTGAGATCTTAAATGAGATATACATAAATGATAAAATATAAGCAAGTTTTTAGCACTAAGGTTTTTCTGCAAATGCCGAAAAAAAAAGATGTTTACATATTTCTGTCCTTAGTGGCAAAGAAATGAAGGTTTTTGAGAAAACTATTCCAAGTTCAGGTTTAGGGGTAGGTTCGGAGTTAATGCTTAGCTATTACAAAGTTATTGCAATTACTATAATAAGTACATAGCATGGACATGTGGAACAGGACTATAAAATAAAGTGCTACTTATCATTATTTATTCATGAAAGGAAAGCGACAACAATCCAATCAATTTCAGACAGACAAAATCAAGTCCCCCGCTACATTTTTTCTTGCTCAAGAATGCTTTTCACTCAGATATGTCCTAACAGTGGAGAAAAGATGATCACAATTTCTGTTTCATGCCGACTTTAAACGCACCTCTCCTCAGCACTTCAGCAGGCACCATTAAATCTCCTCAGAGACACACACACACACACAAACATCACAAAGAATTTCTCTCATTTATTTTCTATAGCTTTTTTTTATCTCCCTCCCTCTCTCAGTCATAACAGCAATCTAACCCTGAGTTTTTAGATAGTGACGGCTGGCTGCGTTTACGGTTCTGATAAAAACAGTCAAACAATTGGATGAGTACATAATCTACACAGGTCACTGGCGCCCAGTGCTAACAACTGTAACACGGTTCAGAGAGATTACTGTATCCAGTCGGTCGGCACTGTTGCTAGGCCTCATGTAGCTTTCTTTCTCTTTCACTCCTCCTCCTCCCGAGCTCCCCCTCACATGCTGCACACAGCCAAAAAATGGCCAAATAATACATTCTAGCTCAATAAAGGAGGAGACAGCTGCTGCACTCAGACAGAGAGGGCCTTGTCTGGCTCATTCGCTGCACATAAACACATACGCAGAGATATAAACACACAAACACATTTGAGTCCTGATTGAGCCGTCCAGTCCAGAGTGCTTCTGCTTCCTCAGATTAACATGGACAAATCAGAAAATAAAAGGTATAACGAGCGTGAGTTTATAAATTGATGAACTGACAAAAGATCCTATTTATGAAAATTCATCCAATTTTCTTTGTTCAAAATATAATTTAGAATGGCCATCTCATTTTAAACCGAGAATATTCACAAAAGAGAAGTTTTCTGATGTTCTGTTTGTTACTTTTCATTCAGTTCCAATGAATGGGGACTGAGGACTGAAAGTTCCAAAAGTATTCAAAAACATCACTGATGCATCATAAAAATAATGAATATGGCTTGTGTGCCTTATTTCAAGATGTCGTACAAGGAGTATGTGGAAAAAACTAAATTATTTTTAAAACTTATTTTTAAAAATTATTAAAACTTTAATTATTTTATTATTTTATTCTTAATAAATTAAGTTTTTACATCCACCATTGACATTCAGACTGACAGCAGAAGGACTGGGGACCTTGTCTGCTTTGAATGGCCAAGGACTAGGGGTGGTAGTATGACCAAAATCTTGTTTCACGATAACGATATGTACATCAATAAACATATATTTATTTATTTATTTAATATATATATATATATATATATATATATATATATATATATATATATATATATATATTTAATATATATATATATTAAAATTAAGGGAAAAAAAGCAAATTACAAGCACAAAAACACTGCATAGTCTTCACTCTATCAATCAAACATGATTAACATTAATAATGACAGACAGCAGCAGGTAAATAAGACTGCTGTCCCTTTAAGACCTGCTGCACGGATCCAATATAGTGAAACACATCCGCTTTTCACCCAACTGTTTTACATTTATTTAACATACAACCGACAGTGTTTTCTTAAATACTCCACATGACGGGCATTATGACATTACTGTGTGCGTATTTGACCATTCAAGCACAATAAAACACAAAAGAGATTTGTTTTCGCGATCGCATCCTGTAGAGAGAGGGGCTTTTAGTGCGCACGCTTCGGCTGCATCGGACCGCATTGAGTTCTTTTCCACTGCTTATTGCAATTAATAACTCTACCAAGCGCGTCCCACTCTATATTTTCTCATTCATGAATGTTTCCTTATTGCTCAAAAGGTGAATAACGTTTAGGCAGTACTGTGTTAGTCAGATATATTTGCATACCGTAGAACACATGATATAGCAAAATCTCTAAAGATAGAAACTTTATTTTGTGGTAATGATATATACAGTCAAACCGCCCTGCCCTACCAAGGACCACTCAACAGGCCATTTTACAGACAGGTAAAGCATCCAATCATGTTGTGTTTTTTGTGCTTCATCTATTCCCACAATAACAGAGTGGTGTGTAAAACTCTTGTACATATTTTAAAAAGTCTATCTCGCAAACTTGACATATTTCACATACTTTTGAAAATCCAGTATTTAGTTGATCCTGATACGCGCTTATTGTCGACAGCTTTCTTTTTCATTGAGGGAGTTTGGCATTATGGCATCTTTGTTTCCAGGGGGAATGTTAAAGAACGTGACAATTCAACAAATCCGATGACGACTATAAAAATCCTGACGTGTTTCCAATATTGTCTGCAATATGCATCAGACATTCAGCCAACAGACTGTGGGAATGATGTCTGAGACTGAGACTCACATTGAAATGAATCTGATTCATAAAGCCATGAATGATTCATTCATGAATCAGACTGACATTGAATTCATATTCACTGCTCACCAAAGCTGCACTTATTTGATCAGAAATGCAGTTAGAACAGTAATGTAGTGAAATATTATTGCAATTTAAAATAACCTTATTTCTATTTGAACATAGGGATTTAACGATTCACTCAAGTCATGATTCTATTCATGATTTTTTTTTTTTACAAAATTAGATTTAAGACAAATTATAAATTAAATCACTTCAGTAAATGTCTGGTTCAGCTCAGCATCAAAATCTGACCTCAGAAGACTACAGAGTGTAGTCCGAACTGTTGAGAGACTCATCGGTACAACCCTTCCTTCTATTCAAGAACTGTACTTATCCAAAGTGGGCAAAAGGGCCAGTAAAATCACTCTGGACCCCTCACATCGAACACATTTCCTCTTTGAACTGTTGCGATCTGGTCTACGCTACAGAGCACTGAGCACCAGAACGACCAGACACAGGAACAGTTTCTTCCCTCAAGCAATCCATCTAATGTACAATTGATAATGACTGTGGAACACACTACACTACACTATTTATATTTAAATACACATACTTAGTGTACACTTGTCAATTTGTATATTGTCATTCTTTACCTACTTATTTGTATTTTTTGTATTTTATTCTTTTATTATGTGTTTTTTTGTTCTGTCACTGTCATTCTGTTGTACTGCGGAGCTTCTATCACAAAAACAAATTCCTTGTATGTGTAAACATACCTGGCAATAAAGCTCATTCTGATTCTGATTAAATGTTTCCTTTTATTATTGCTTTGACAAAATGCTGCATGTTTCTTTTATGAAACTGAAATTTTAAAACAAGAACCAAATCAAATAAGTAACACAAAAGAAATCTCTTAATATAAACCAAATAAGGCTTTGTCTATGCTCTTTCCATTTAAAATTAGAGGCAGGCAACCACTGCATATTAATCACAATCCAAACAAAGACGCTACATACATGCAACATGAGCAGTTTATAATCTAAATCAGATGTATAATTTTGAAATTTTGAAGCAAAAACAGAATGATTTAAAATCAGTTTTGTGGAACAATACATAAAAAATATCTGCATGAAACAGAAATAGCAGACAAGCTGAAGGAGACACAGATTTACTTTCTGCCAGCAGGTGGCGCTTAAAGCGTTTCCTTGGTTTCTGCTGTAAACAAAGCAGGGCTGCACTTATGGCAAGATCAAAAGAAAAAATACCATCTACATTTTTCTAAAGACAGTAAGTTCCCCTCAGACATACACTGATATAAACTTCTACCCCTAATTGAATCATCACATATTTGAATACATTTTCAACCGGTTCGCGTTTAATTGTTACATTCTTACTTACTGACCAACTTTTTGAAGCATCAAATCTCCAGTTCCCATTCTGTATAACAGCATCACAAAAAGGTAAACTCCAGTAAATTCTTCAAAATTCCTCCTTTTGAGTTCCATAGAAGAAATTCATAAAAGTTGGGTGACATGAGGGAGATTTAATGATGACAGATTATTATTATTATTTTTTTTTTTTTTATGAACTGTTCCCGTTCCCTCTAAAATGGCTTCATCATGCTTCCAAAGAGAAGCATTATTTAAACATAAAATGTACCAAAAATTAGATAACCCTATGACATTAGATTGTTTTTTGGATATACCATAGTACTCTAATAAATACTCTGGGAAGTAAAACACTCACAGAATTCTTTGGTAGTCCATCAATATGCTTTTTTCAATATGCTTTGACATTTGCTAATCCTAACCTCATACTGAATTTTTGTTAACTGTCCCATGGTGGTACTTCTTATATAAGAATTGACCAATCCATGACCAGAAATTGGAGTGTTTTAGTCTGAATCTGACAGAAAAATACACTCAAGGGCTGATTTCAGGACAGGAGAGAGATCACTACTCAGCAAAAGAGCCTGCAGGTGTTAGAGATATCTGACAAAAAGTCCAAATAGCGTGTGTGAATGATGAAATCTGCACCAAAACATCAAATAATGCTCTCATGGTTAATATATCAGTGCAATAGTAAAACAAACACTTGTGTCTGTGTGCACATGCATCCAGGTTACCTTGAGAGAGTCGAAACAGGCGATGACTCGGCCGTTCTCCACGTGGCAGGTGCGAGAGGGGTGAGCGAACTTGCATTCAGCGTCCGAACGTGAGCAGGTTCCTCGCTGGAACTCTCTGCACACCTCCAGCGTCAGCCACTTGGTGTCGCGACCCATGGTCACATTGACGGCCATGGCAGACCCTCGGGCAAGCGGCGGGTGAGCGGAGGGCTGGGGTGTGGCAGCCAGGCGTGATGAAGCACAAGGGCTGCAAAAAATGAGCACAGTGGCAAGGAGATCCTCAGACTACCAGTCTAGAAATGAAAACCGAACTCTCTTATGAACAGGAAGGGGGCATAGTCTGTTGATCAGCCAGTGAGGAAGTATGACGAGAATATGAGATCTGTTCAAAGTCAGGCAGGGAGGACGATGAATCGAGTGTGATGAGGTGGAGTAGGTCAATGTGACATGCTGCGGTGCATCTTCGGCTGCCGTTCAGGAAAACAAGGCATTAAAAGTAGAGTAGAGCGGCACTTTGTATTTGTCTGCAGTGGTCGCCCCACTGTCTAGACTCACCCTCCAGAGCTCTGGGTTTAAAATAGACCTCTTGCATTGATGTTAAATGGACTTTCTCTAAATTTAGGCTTCCGAAACTCCTTGCCCTGTTGCCATAGGCACAGCAGTCCCTAAAGATACTCGCATATCTGAGTCGCAAGGGATGGAGAGACTGCAGAAGTGAAGAGAGAGACACTTTGAGAACCCAATAAGGAAACTAATCGACAGGCGTCCTTGTATTAAAAGGTGAAATGGCGAGCAGGCGGAGCTGGAATTGAGGAACAGGCAAATGGGTTGATTGACTGTCACGGTGAAATATAGCCCGAGCCAAGGCCAAGCGCACACGCACAAGTCAGTGGGGAAGAGAGCACTCCGAAGTGCAGACCAGTCAGGAGAAGGGCTTCCGCAGCATCCAGATGAGGCACTTTATGGTGATGTTAGTCTTCTTTCACTTGAATCGCTTTCTCATCCCTCCTGCTCCCCCTGCGTACCTTTCATCAGACTGTGACGTGCCCTCGCGCACTTCTAAGAGAGTCCTTTGCGGCAGGAGACCTGTCTTTGCGAAAATACACAAAAAACAAAAGCAACAAACTCAGTTAACACAGCCTGTCCCTTTCGAACAGCCAAAACACTTCGCGAAAGAAATATTTAGCAAAATATAAGCGATAAAAGTACAAAACAACAAAGAACATCCCTGAAGCCACAGCTGTTTATGTTGCAAACCTGTAACTGGGGAATACAGAGGTGAGTGAGCGACAAACAGAGAGAGAGGCTGGAAGCGCATGGCAGAAAGCGCGAGTGAGAGAGTGCACGAGAGGTGGAGGAGGAGTGCAGACGGGAGGCAGGCAGCAATGCAAAGGAAAGGGTAGGCTGTGTCTTGATTAAGAGATACAGGGAGGGAGGGAAAAGAGGGAGGAGGCAGGGAAAAGGACAGAGAGAGAGAGAGAGAGAGAGAGAGAGAGAGCGCACATGGGAGACAGCAACGTCACTTTACGACTCTGGGGCAGATGGAAGCGACAAAACAGCAAGGCCATAAACCACGCGCCGATCGCATTCTCAGAGTTCAGGATCTAAACGATTGAAAAAGGAAGTAGAGCAGCCAACAGGGAGGGCAAATCCCCATAGCTGCAGTTAGCATACACTGCAACAGCCAATCAGCAGCTGAGATGCAACCGGGCAATGTGGATCAGCCAATCGGGAAAAGCCTGATGTATTGATCGTTAGTCTCCCCACCCTCTTTGTCATTGCACTGCTCCTTGGCTGATTCGAAGGAGAGTGGCTCTCTAGCTTTCCTGGAGCATTATCAGGGTACAGGCGATCACAGGTGGGATGATGAAGGGAAGAGAAAGGAGAAGTGAATCTATGGTTAAATCGCACCCATTCTACACGGGAAGGTGTGTGGGGTGAAGGGGGAGGGGGTTGTTCCACAAGGAAATGAGAGTGGGTGTTTAGGGTGAGTCTGGCATTTGATATGCCGTCCCTTGAGAGAGAGAGAGAGAGAGAGAAAGAGAGAGACAGTACAGTGAAGAATAATCAATGGCGTGATGACCAAGCATACTTGAACCGATGTGGGAGGGAGGGATGGATAAATGAATAAAAGGACAGGAAAATGAAAACAAATAAAGCAGAGGTGAACGAGCAGACAGTGAGGGGATTAGAGGAGAGGTTAAGGCAGATGATATCTGTCCCCGTGTCTCACAGCGACAGACACAGACGGAGGAGGCGGCAGGTGGAAGGGGTGGGGGGGGGGGTTGGTGAGCGCGTGATCGGAGCACGCAGACAGACGGTCCTGAAGGAGAGCAATGCGGTGAGGGAGATCGGGAGTGAAACTGAGCAAGAGAAGATGGAAATTGAATTAATGACACCCACCTCCAAATACAAGAACAAAGGCACTAAATGCAGAGCAACATAACACCGTGAAAAGCAGAAAGTCGGTTTTACAGCAGACTGACGTGCACCCTCCCCCAATATCAGCCCTACAGTAAGATCGATGAAGACCACCCCCCCGGGTGAGCCGTTCGTCAGCAATGAAGTTAGCTCATCTCTGTCTCAGAACGGAGCAACATGGTACTCAGCCACACCTGCTTCCTGCACGCAAAAAGCAAAGGCCAATTATCTCATTTATATGTAGGCAGGTGAACGGAGAGGTGATCCGTGAAGAGAACATGTGGCCGTGACGTCAGTTGCTGCGTCTGAGTCCCTCCGCAGATGCTGCTATTACCCTAATGTGTAGTAAAAGCATCACCTGTCTGATGATTGCTAATTCCCCTTCGCAATGATAGTCATCGCTATTTCCCAAATTGGAGGATTTTTATATTCGCGGCTTGTAGAGCTAACGATCACACACAGCCCGAAACAATGGGACTGGTCTCAAACTGATTTCCCAATGTGATTAAGTAAATTATTAATGCAAAGAAGAAAGAGGAAACACATCCCGACTAGTTGGTGTACATCTAGCCTACAGTTATTACAAGATAAACAATTGAATTTAGTTTATCTTTATCTGTCTATATTGAATGTATAGGTCAGTTTTGGATATTTACGATCACAATGAAACTAAAGCAGGGATTTTTTACTTCTGCAATGTGAAATGCATTATCAAAAGTGAGATGTGTGTTAATGTGAAACCTGAAAAATGTGTAGGTTGTGGACTTTCCATTGGTTTTTGTTTGGATGGAGGCTGATCTGAACGCAAGTTTGCAGTCATTTGTAAGAAAAGGTGCAACCTAATTGATTGGGGAAGTCCAGCATACATCACCAGAGAAAGACTGTCAGTTCACTGGAAGATCGATCTATGACATCTTGACTAAAAATAACATGGTCAATTTTTTTTTTTGAAACACATGGATGCACTGTTCACAATGAGATTGGTAACATGCATTTAAAAAGAAAATAGGATAAAAAGAGATGAAAAATATCATTAGATTATAGTAAAGGTCATTTAAATGTAAAAAATAGGAGAAATGCGCATTTACAGTTAAAAAAAGCAATATCATAGAGAAAAAAACGATGATTGATTAGATACTGATGGATGTATCATGCACCCAGAAATACAATGATACCAGACACTGTAATCAGTTTATTTAATGTTTCATAAACCATCTGAACGATGCAAAAATGAATCAGAATCTGAATTGTCCCAGCTTACTCAGGCTGAGCATGCAATACATTGTGACATTAAAAAACAGCAATGCAGTTGTTTTCATGTGTATAGTGGAAAAACTAACTTGTTAATGGAAAAGCCACACTACAAGGCTACAAACACACTAATGGAAAAATATATAGGCTAGATTAGATACAGCAAAACTTGCACTAAACCTGGAAAAAGCTGAAAAAATGTAGATTTTTTTTTTTAGAAAAATGCCCAAAAAAATACATATACAAATAAATACAAATAAAAAAAAATCCCCCGATAGATAGAACTTCAGACAGAATGAATATCACTAATGCATGGACAAGAAAACAAATAAACTTGTGCTGGATACTGATAATGCCATTAATATGTAGATCAATTGTTATACAGGCTTGTGTAAGTGCTGGTTGTGTTTAGTCAGTTTACTTTGATGTTCTACAGCAGGAAGGAGGCTATACAGCATGGCATACATATGTGTTTCTGGTGCAGATCTACAATAGAGACTGTAATTATCAGAAGTGTGGCGGTGGCGAGTGTGTATTGTTTCTACAAGGTCACCGAGTCATATACACATCGCACTTGTAGCAGTGTCCTTCAAGGCGCCGCATGTGCATGCACAAGAATCAAGGAGAAAGTCAATAACTGGAATGAGAAACAAATATCTTTTAACAGCACTTGGCTGTGGTTTGTAGACGCTATAGTGCGCTGTTCGAGGCCATCTCAGTTTGAGAAGTCAAAAAAAACAAAAAAAAACAAAAAAAGAAATCACACCTACTGTCTGTCTGTGAGAAATACATTTTTTCCTGCAAACCAGACATTTGACAAATTATCTTCTGTTGTGTTCCACAGAACAAGGACAGTCGTACAGGTATATAAAAGACATGAAAATCTTTTACTCGCCCTCATTTATGGGTGAACTATCCCTAAAAACCTGAAAACCAGTGTCCAGAGTTTGTTGTCTATTCGAGACCCGCTTGCTGAATGAGCTAATCTTAGATCTTGGAATTATCGATTATAGAAATCAATATAACAACAACTGACCTAGGTGTAACACTTACAGTGATTACTACAGTAAACACTGTTTAGTGTTCATTTGAGATCTGTTTTAACAATTTCAAAAAGTCTTCTACGGTAACTCGTGTACTGAATTGACAGAATCAAGCATTTATGTGTAATAGAAGGAATATTAATTGAATTGAAGTAAAAAAACAGACTACAATACAGTAAAAACCTGCTGACCAATATAATTTACAGCCAACAAAAAACTCAAGGCTTGATGAAGCAATATTCTGCAGACGTGTCTTTTTTCAGGTCCCAGCGGAGTTCAACATTTTGCTCATGTAAATAAACCAAAGGCCAAGTGGCCTTTCATATGTTTTATTCTCATGAAAGCTCACAGTCTTTGAGACATGACTCACATGGAAATGGGGAAAATGTAACAATGAGGCCCTTCCATGCTCATAATCATAAATTAAGCTGATCTTGAAATGCTGGGAACGTGATGAAAGTCATAGAGTCGCTGCATTCAAACGACAAGCGTTTTCAACATGGACTGCCGCTCCACCGGAATGTGGCACTGAGTTTCCAAATAAGCCCAGAAAAGCGAGTAAAGTAATTACACTGGAATGATATGCAGAACCAATGCATGACTGAATCTGGCTCGTTCGCATAGATGCCAGTGGGAGTGTAAGGGTCAGTTGGCAGAGGTCAGGGCAGGAAAGAGAGGAGTCTGCTGTTCCAACGCACTGCAGCGCTCAGCAGCACTGGAGCGCCACAACATAACCTTCATACCACAGAGCTGACGCATGCAGGCGAGCCCAGCATGACCAGCACACACTGCAGCTCCACCAGCACAGCACAGCACATGCTCCCCACATGCATTCTGCTTGCTGCAGCTTGTACTGCAGCATTTCTCACAGCTAGGAGAGAGTTCAGTAGCTCACAGTTAACCTTTGCATTACTTCTTAGAGACAGTAATCATTTAGTCACCCTCATGTCGCTCCAAACCACGACTTGCTGTACGACTTTCTTCTGAGGAACCTAAAAGAAGGTATTTTGACAAATGCTATTGAGAAGTCAATGGTCACCAAAACTGCTTGGTTGCCAATATTCTTTAAAAATAACTTCTTTTGTGTTCTGCAGAAGATAAAAAGTTAGGTTTGCAACGACCTGAGGACGAGTAAATAGTGACAGACTTTTTATTTTCGGATGAACTGTTTCGCCGTTGAAACCGTAGGCAGATAGATCTAAAATAGAAGGAGAAATGAAACTGAATCCACACTTATTCTCAGAAATAGAGTCATGGTTTGGAGCATTTGAGATTTTAACAAGGTTGCCATTTTAGTTTGATTTCAAATAGCTGTTTGTTTATCGTTTACTTTTCTTGAAATGACAGTTCCCACTTAAAATTATGGCATTATTCTCTCACCAAAGAGAATTAAGCTATCAAGCTTCCAAAACGACAAAAAGCACCATGAAGAATCATAAAACAGGTCCATACAACTTGTGCAGTGCACTATATTCTGTAAGTCTTTTCATGCGATGCCTTTGCATGAGAAACAGACTAAAATTTTGATCATTACTAATTGGAAATCTTCACATCCATGCTATGTGACCTTGGTGTGTTCATGAGAGAAGTAGCAATGTCTCATTCATAAGCAAATGTTTCTTGTGAGTCAGATCTTTTCAACTAATTTGGTTGATTTGGTTAGCAAAGTTGGACTAGTTCACAAAGCCACTTTCAAAACTCAGTGATCTGGTTCGTAGTAGGGTTGTGACGGTGAGGAAATTTTCCCACAGGTTAATCGACGTGTGACAACACAGAAAATACTGGAATCACTGTGGGGGCGTTTCATCTTTTCTTCGCTTTCCTTCAAATAGCTTGTAAAAGTGGCTTGTGCATTTTACTTTCACTTTCAAATAGCGGCAATTCAGTGTGTAGCAATTCTTCATTTTTATTTTGTTTGAATTTACCCGCTTTATCCACACTTTTAAATTGCTTTTAAAATCTCCAAGCGCATTTTACTTTCGAATTAGCAGCAATTCAGCATCAATTGCTTAAATGCAACAACAAAATACAACAAACTCACTTTAGCCTATATATATATATATATATATATATATATATATATATATATATATATGTAAAACATAGAAATTGCATTAACAAAACGAATGAAAAAATACACCTTGCTATAGGGAAAGCTATGCCTAATATAAAATAACAAATAACTTGTATAAAGTGAAAATAAGTCAACTTGCATAATATAATAATATTGATGTCAAATAAAATAAATAAATTACATAAAGTTCCACAAATCATCCAAATCACCTTAGATACACAGCAAAATTCAACAGGCAAAAATATTGCCAAACAAGCGCTTTTTCCTTTCGTTTAGAAACTAAATCATCCACCATCGTCTTGTGTGTCTCACTCAATCGAAGATAATTGGAGCTTGACAGCCTCACTTTAGAAATTCACTATTTGTGTACAGATATGTAATGACATAAGGATGAGTAACTGATTGCAGCATTCTCATGTTTTGGTGGACTGTTCCTTTAAGAAGTGTTTTAATGAATAGAAGCATGCTTCTTAAAATGTTTGAATCTTTTACTTGAATAGTCCATCCAAAAATGATTTGTTCATTAATCAGACTGATTGACTTCACAAGATTCGATGGGCTGCCCTCAATATTTCATAATCCACCAGAATCCAAAAGAATATTAGTAAAAAAAAAAAAAAAAATGCTAACAAACAAAGATATAATACTTGAGACATTTAAATTAATATAAAAATGACAGTTTTATTGTTCATTTGTCACTTTGGAGATTGACATCTTAAAAAAAAAAAAAAAATACGTTTTTTTGTTGCTTCCTTATTCCTTTTTCGGAATAAGAGTCAGTATAAGATGGCCCCTTAACTGTCACTCACGTTTTTGAAGATAGACTTGAGTGCGTGATACAAACCTAAATTTTTATAATTCATGACATGATTTTGATGTGCCATTTATATGGTAATGCAATGTCTGATTTTAAAATGGGTTTTAAAGGATGAATTTTGAGATTTTATGTTTTCAAGTGATATATAACTTCTGATGATTTCTAAAATGTGATAGAGAAAAAGGCAACGAGGAAGTCTTTTTTTTTAACAAAGGTCAAAACTCCTTTTGTAATGTAGATTTCTGAGGGTGCACTCTTGTCATAAATTAATCTATTACTTTTCCTACATAATTTTTAACAAAAAATATTGGTAAATATATATATTTGGGAGTCTTAGACCTTTCCAACGATATATAGTTTGTCAAGATTAGATTAGATTCTATTGTAATATAGTATAGTCAACACAGGCGTCCCCTATTCGGGACTGGGTGACAGTTAACAGGTTAAAAGTTTGAATCCTATGAACAGACACACTGTCCTGTCCATTACAGGGAACAACCTGTTTGAATGACATTTAAAGTACAAGGCTGATCAGTGCAGAGAATCTCATGCAGAAGTGCGACCCAAATGTAACAGATATTGAGCCATGTGTGCACTTCCCTTAATGAAAGGAAACAAATGCAAAAATACATGGACACATAGTTCTCTGTTCCCCAGAGTCAAACCTGCAGCATTCACTGAAGAAAACCCCCCAAAAATGGACGGTTCAGACAGCTTAAGGTGGAGACATGCAGGGCCTAAGATGGAGACTCAAGAGCTTGTGAGACAGGACTGGCAGAGGAGAAAAGCCCCCAGCCACAGGGGAAAATAATTAGGTTAAGTATATATAATCCGTTCAGCCTATTACAGCCCCACTGCCTCCATTCATAAAAACACACAGCTGCCTGAGCTTGCTCACAAACTCACAGCAAGGACAGAGACACGTACGGTGCTCTGGAGAGCACAAACAAACTCTAAAATCATAGGCTTAGAGCTACATGACACATTACAACAGGCTGAGCCTCTTCCCCTCTGCCCAGCTCTGTGTGATGCAACACCGAACTGTTGAAACAGGACAACTGTGAGGAGCAAGTGCACTATCAAAGACCATCCTTTTAGCCAGTGCAAATTTTCAATGTAATATCAAATTAAACTCTTAAACAGTTTAGCGTAAAAATGCATCGTTGAGAAATTTAAATGCACCACCAGTCAACAGAAAACTCTATGTAAACAGTTAAATATTTTAGAGTATTACAAAAAAGGGTAACACTTCACAATTGGTTAACATTTTCTTGTATCAGGTTTTATGAACTATCGATATCCATTTATTCTTCATGTTAATTCATAACTATACTATTGTTCATTGTTCATTCATATATGTTCATAAACCTTTAACTAGTGTCAATTAATGCAACTTAAAATTAAATATGGTAACACTTTAATATAGGGACAAATTCTTAGTTGCTTATTAGCATGTATATTACAAGCATACTGGCTGTTTATTAATACTTATAAAGCACATATTAATGCCTTATTCTGCATAATCATTAGATCCCTCAGTCCTATGCCATACAACTTAGCAAATACCTTACTAACTATTAATAAGCAGCAAATTAGGAGTCTATAGAGGCAAAAGTCATAGTTAATAGTAAGTTAATAATGAGAATTAGTCCCAAAACTAAAATGTGACTGTAAAGATTAGTGTATGTAATAACATTTACTAAGATTAATAATGTAAAGTTGCTAAAATTCATGTTAGGTAGTGCATTATCTCATGTAAACATATATTTCCCTTTATTTCAACTTAAAAACTTAAGTTCAGCAGCTGCTTTGAATAAATTTGGTTGTGCAAGTCATTTCTTAAAGGGGGGGTGAAATGCTATTTCATGCATACTGAGTTTTTTACACTGTTAAAGAGTTGGATTCCCATGCTAAACATGGACAAAGTTTCAAAAATTAAGTTTGTCACAAGTTTCGGAAAGTTTTTTTCGAGTATGGCTCTGTGTGACGTTAGATGGAGCGGAATTTCCTTATATGGGTCCTGAGGGCACGTCTGCCGAAAGAGCGCGTGCTCCCGTATAGCAGAGCACTGAGAGGCTGAGCACAGACATTTATTCAATGATCAGAGCGAGAGCGTCGCGAAAAGTCACAAAAGAAGTGTGTTTTTGGTTGCCAGGGCAAGACAACCCTGCACAGATTACCAAAAAAAACAGCATTAAGGGACCAGTGGATGGAGTTTATTTTTACAGAGCATCAACGGAGTTGTGCAAGTGTTTTTGTTTGTTCCCTGCATTTCGAAGATGCTTGTTTTACAAACAAGGCCCAGATGACGACGGATTTGCGTATCGTTTATTTCTTAAGGATGATGCAATCCCAACGAAAAAGGGTCACGATCGTGTGTTGGAACCACATGCGGTGAGTAAAACTGCTTAAAATATCTCTGCCTCCTTGTTAGTGCGTCCGCCTCCCATGCCGGAGACCCGGGTTCGAGCCCCGCTCCGAGCGAGTCGTTGCTGCTGCTGCTCTCGTTCAGTTTCAGCCTCGGGATCTGATTCTGGATCATAAATAAACGGCTGAATCTGACTGTTAGCCATGGTTTGTTTTGGATGATGTTTTTTTTTCCTCACGGTAATGTCACAGCTTCCACATGCTCTCAACGCAAAAGCCTACTGGCGCTCGTGATTCTTTAGCTCTGCCCACAAGTCACGCCTCCAGCCGGTCGTGTTTTTCCAGGAAAAATCGGTACAGACTATCTTTCTCTCATGAATATAATAAAACTAAAGACTTTTTGGAGTTATGAAGGATACAGTACTATACTCTATAGGTACTCAAGATTAACAGGATATTGAGTGAAAACGAGCATTTCACCCCCCCTTTAACTTAAATGAAACCGATTTAAAAAAACACAAGTTGAATTTCATATCATAGAACTTTATAGAAACAAGACAGGACATCAAATATGAAAAATCTATTTTTTTTATGTAATTCTAAATATCCAGAAACATTCAAAAGCAAGGCTTTAAATGAAGCACATGCTTGGCGAATCCTCTTTTCTTTGTACAAATGTGCCCTAAATGATATTTACACGGACAAATGGTGCATTGCACTTTACAGAATAGTGGTTAAAAGCTCATTTGTGAGTAACTCAATCTGAGCGTGTCATAACCTACTTACGAAAAAAGAGGGCAGTGGCCATATTTATAGAACCCAATAGTCTAGTTCTTATAGATTCGGTAGAGAACTAATATTTACAGCAAGCCATCAAAATATGACAGCGCAATCAATATTCTGTAGTCGCTCAGTGTTTGATCATTTTGCTTTATCAGCCCAGCACCACGTTTTATTGCCATTTCAAAGCATATGGCATAACATACCATATTTGGTCCAGTAAAGCAGGAGAGGTGAAATGAGGACATGCGCTTTGTGTATACAGTAACCTCACTGTCTGTTCTTATCATTAATTTTATAGGGTGAATGAAAGCGAGAACAAAGTCCACAACGGCGGTGGCAAACGTGCCTGAACCTGTGGTGCAGTTTCAGCACATGTGTTAATATGCGGATGTGAGGTGCGAGTGTGTGCACATCGGACAGTAAGGGGCTTCCTAATATCTTATTCCCTATCTGCTCCTTGTGTGGTGAAGGGATATTGCCGTCTTTAGCAGCTCACCTGATTTAACCCCACACCTCCAACAAGGGTATAGCTTCAATTTCGCACGTTTGCGACTGCCTGACCAGTCGTGACCACCGGGAACTAATGGAGCTTGTCGTCACACAGCGTTCTGTCTCACTGTATGTAGATCTAGTTCTAGTTTAAATCAGGAAGTGAGAGGATAAACAGACCCCTCAGGGAGAAGCAGGGGACGTGCAGAGTATTGCCAAGGTATTGCCAACCAGATATATGACCTGTCAGCTATGTGAGGACCTTTAAATCGCAGACATAACAAAAGGGCAGTGATGCCACTGAAGTCAGACAGACACCAGGCATCTAAAGCAGCAGGACTCCTGCGACCTGACCTTTGACAGTGCACATCATAAGGTGTGAAATCAAACAGAATGTCAACCGTCACTCACACAACTGCAGGTGCTCTCGCACCACGACTCTAGGGTCTACGTTGTGGTGCAACTGACCTGAAAGCAACTGCATTGCTGTGCATGTAAACTTTTATATTATTTGCACAAAATCGATGGCATGCAACCAAATAAGATAAAAATGAATTAAAAAAAATTAATATGAGGTGCAATGAAACAACTGGCAGGTCCAGACCCCTTCTAATTTGTGAACAGGTAAATATAACATTCTCCGGTTTCGCAAATTTGCTATTGCATTATAGCTAGTGTCATACAGAACCATATTATCAAGGGCACAAATGTCTATAACTTTTAATAACGTCTTCATATATATGATTGTGGGACCCTGTTACTAAACAGGTAGCATATACAGGTGTGGGAGTGCAAAATAAAGGTCATAAGACTCCCTTTTTTGGCATAAGGAATACACACATGACTATCAATTTATGCAACAACTGGATGGATGACAAAAGCTCTGGACAGTTGTCAGTGCTGGCAAATGTCCAAAGATGTTAAGGTTTAGCGGGACAAAGGACATTTAACTTCAACACACCAAGATACAAAACCACCCTCACACACTTTTCCAGGACCAACTTTTTCATGTTCCAGGAAGCCAAGGACAAATTCAGCTCCCATGGTGGCTGAACATCTTAAGGTTGGGACTGCACCCACTCCTGGCCATGCAATTTGAAATGTCAGCATGACTGCTAGTTTTACATGCCAGACACAAAAATACAGCATCAGAAAAGATATACAGCCCACTGCACCTGACTATTGACGTGGGAGAGTTTGATCTCCATCCAACCTCTTTACAAACTAGGCGCTGCTCAGGGCACCACACAGCACTGATGGGAAGCTCAACAGCTGTCAGCAATGCGTGACACCCAGCTGCGTTACTGGCGTCATTTTATAAATGACAGCTTGTGCTTTAAGTTCAAATGAGAGACTTTGCTACTAAGCATAAGGAGAAATACAAATTCTAGACTTATGCGTCACAGTGAGAAGAGGCCATGTGCGCAAAAGCAAGGTTAGCTACGGAGACCCATAAACGAGCGAGCGTCAGTCGTGACAGCGAGCAATGCATTACACCAATCACTAATGCACTATCATGTGCGGCTAGATGGGTTAAAGAATATGAAATATTGGTCGAGAGCGAATGACTCACCTGTGCAGACAGCGCGCGACTAGAGCTCGAGTGACATCAATTGCAGCGCAAAGCGAAATGAAGATTTGTCAATAACTACGTCACGATCATTGGCTGATGTGAGGCGCGCGCTTTGGTTGCAAAAGTTCCCGCGTTGAACCAAGAGCTTTCGTTTGCGCAGTTTCCTGCTTTAAAAGACAATGACCAGCGGCTGCGGGGTGTTTTGAGTTTAACGACGAAGCGAGCGGTGGGGAAGCGAGAAGCGAACTTGCTAGCTGCTGCTAGGCAGAAGACGAGACGAGGGAGGGTAGAAGGGAGGAGTAGAGCGAAAGTGTGCACGGCACTACGTGCATTCCCATGTATTGCTTCCATTTTAGGGGGATTCCCACTCGAACTCAGTGCAAACTACGCTTTATGGATGAGGACACCTATAATAAGTAATACGTGAAGGGTTTAGGAAGGGTGGATTTAAATGCATTCAATAAATATCGTTAAAGTACAGGACCTATGTAAATATTTAGACCAGAAGGTCCATCCTCACTCTATAAATTATATTTTTCTTATGAGTAACGGGCGTTTTAATTGGGCACTCCGAATTGTTTTAATTAAAAAAAAACTTTACACAATGAGATAATTCTAAATATTATTCAAACATGACATAATTCTTCTAGAAAAGACTGTTTTACTGTACATGGAGCGGGTCGCCCTCTCGTGGACGCAGCCATGACGACATCACGTGACCTGAGGTGTCATACAATTGTCTAATTATGAATACTAAATGTTAACACATTGCATAAAAAACAAACAAACAAAAAACTCACAAGCATGGGTCTGCTCCAGAAAAAAAATAAAAATAAATAGTACAACTCAAATATATATATATATATATATATATATATATATATATATATATATATATATATATATATATATATATATATATATATATATATATATATATATATATATATAACTACAGCCTTTTCTAAAGATGTTTTTAAAAGGTCAGTGAAAATACATATTTTATACAGTTTTTTTATACAGTTGTAACTAGATGTCGTTGCTCTATAAGTCCCGAAAATTTTTTTTATTTTAGGGAAAGAGAATGATAATCTATTTTTAGGTTTGATAGTTTCATTTAATGCAACAATGTATCACTACGTTTTCACACTGGTCTTGAATTTGACAACTGACAACTTTAAGAACCTGCAAGCCCAAAAAATACATGTCACAAATGTTACCAGTGGGATTAATTGGATTGACTGGCCAAACTAAATTAAACAAACCCAATAAAATGAGCATTGTGTTCTACAGATCACGGATGTAAGGTTTCATTCATAAGCAACGGGTATTATTTTGGCTCCATCTGCTGTAGAGAGAAAGTAAAGCAAAAATGAAGACTCACCCTCTCTGAGATTGTTTAACTAGCCACAACCAACTTGGATTATTGTTAAAAAAAAAAAAAAAAAAAAAAATTATATATATATATATATATATATATATAAAATGTAATTGATTTTCCTTTAAAGCAATCAGCGCTCCTCAATGTAACCTATGGTGAGGTATTAATTCAGCAGTTGAAGTGATTCACAATGGCTTTTTATTTTCAAGTAACAAAATATGAGCTAACCCATAACAAAACATCTTAAATCAAAAAATAATGTTGGACTTCAACATAAGGCTGACTTGTTATGTGCATGGGATTGTAATGGTTGAGGACACTTGAAAAAAAAAAAGGCAATATTTGAATTCTAACATTGTAGGAATGTAAACAAAAACATGCTGCAATCAGGTTCTTCCTCAGAACAGCAAGGTCTGAAAATGGCATTTCTGAAACATTCCAATCTTTGGCTTTCACGATAAGCGGATGCTTTTCATCCATAGTGTTTTCAGTAGATGTAACCTGGAGTCAAAATGCCCTTTCTCAAGGTCAGAGTGTTGACGGGACAGTGGATTTGATCATCTTTTCAGTTCACAAGACACATCAGTCTGCAAGACGGTAATTCAGATATGATATCTAACAGAGAACTGGTGCTAAGAATCTATATTTATGAGAATTTTAATGTGCGTTCCACATAATACATTTGTCACAGATATAGCAGCCCACTTATTAACAACCCGTATATGATAATATTTAGCCGTGATTTGGGCTTAAAGGATTATAGGTACCCCAAAATAATCAAATGGAATCACCATTTTCTAGTCCAATATTAAGTTCAAACCTCTTCACAAATAGCTGGTGGCTACCGCCACTGCTCTACGTTTTCTAAATAGTCCAATATAGTTTCACTGTCATCGTCCTCTAACCAGTTGACCTGTCCTTCTGTCTCGCTCTCCAGTGTTTGTCCAGCATCTGCCTGTTTTTCTTCCAAGAAAGCGGGAGATTGTTCTGTCATTGGGGGCTCCTTGGTGGATTTAAAAACAGCTTTTCCAGTCACCCCCCACCAAGACTTCACCTTGGCACGTAACTTGCGCCTCTCCTCCAGGCGTCGCTGCCGGGCCTCCCTGCGCTCCTGCTGCCTGGCGTACTGGAAGCGCTGGAGGAAAAGGTCCCGTGCGTATTCGTACAGCTCCACGTCCCACTGGTTAAGCTCTCGAATCCTGCGCTGGGTCTCCGGCTCCACTTCTACGCTTGCAGCACGCGTGCCGTTGAGCTGCGTGAATGGTGTGATGAAGGACAGGCGGAACGTGTGCTCAAAAAGGTACTGCGTCTTACGCTGATATTCAGTCAGACCGAAAAAGGCCATGTTACGCAAGTTGCGCTTGGCACTTTCCAATAGCATGGCCCACCGCTGGCTCTCACTCATGACGGAGAGGTTATAGCAGCCCACCAGGCTGAGGTCGGCCAGCATACGGGTCTGTCTGTTGTTGGCCAGGTTGTAAGGACACACCATGAATTCCTCCAACGAACAACCCGACCAGTCGTCACCAGTGTAACAGCTAGGCAGCTCAGACACAGTGGGTAAACGGCTGTCACACATGTGTTTAGAGGCCTTCCAGGTGGCACCACGCTGAACATGCCTCCATTCGCTCAGGTACCGCCACACCGGATCCCTCAAGATCGTGATGTAATAGTAGTTTCTACTACATGAGACAGGAAAGAGAAGAGTTCAAACTAACGCAGTCACAACTGACTTGAAACAAAATTAAATTTAATATCACATATGAATCATGAAGTTGGGTAAAGTTGTCATATTTTGTGCTTGTTCACACTGACAGATTTATTCATGGTGTAGTTTCTGTTGGAGCGTGTCAGGGGAGCGATCTTGATGGAAAACGGAATGAATTATTGCTGGTTGACTCTAATTACGGGCATTTCAGCATAATTAGCGAATGAGAAGAATCATCTTTCAGCTCACATCCAGAACACTTTCCATATGAATATCAATTAAGACTGTCTGGACAAATGCATTCAACAACAGCAGACAGAAAGTCTCTGGAGAGCCTCAACTTTTCCTTTACTTACAAGCCAACAATGAGCCCATGAGATTTTAATTTGATCTAATTGTGTCCATCTGAAAAGCAGAACATGTGGTTTATATCTGTATATAATGGTCTGCATAATTAACTGTGCAGGCTAATTTCCTTTATTTATACATTTAGACTATACGCCCACCCTAATGTTAACACTTAGCATTTTAAAACACTATTAAGCAGATCTCAAAATTGATATGCATCCTTTATTAAGTGGTGATGCCAAAATTCACTTAGAATAGAATTTAAAACAGCTGGTTTTAGTTCTTGATGTTTTATTTGCCGTTTGAATATTTAATCAAAAGGTCATCTACAATGTTGTCTTTTTACTTTCCTAATAAATCACTTTCCCTACGATTGCACAAAAACAATAAAGATGCACACAGCTTACAGAATGAACTAACATGGGGAACGTGCCAAATCAGAATCCCCAACTCATTCCAAGCCTCACCATTAAAAAGAAATCATCAAGCAGGGCTTAGGGTAAACTAAAGGTGATTAATGGTTAATGCTTCAATGAAGGTTCTTCATGTTTTTGGAAGAAGTATCTTTATGCTTACCAGGCTGCCATTTATTTGAACTAAGCACAGTTAAAACATTAATATTATGAAATATTACTACAATTAAAAATGAATTTTATTTATGTGAAAGCAAAGCAGAATTTTCAGTCTCATTACTTAAGTCTTCAGATCCTTCAGATATCATTCGAATACGCTGATTTGCTGCTCGACAAACATTTATTATCGGCAGTGTTGAAAACAGTTCTGTGGAAACTGATTTTGTCAGGATACTTTGATGAATAAAAAGAACATTTGAACATTATTGTAAAAACAGACTCAACACTTATTCATCAAATCCTATGTCTCCGAATTCAAACATTAATGCCACAGGGAGTTTGTTTAAAGGACAAGCCTGAGAAAATGGCAGATGTTCTGGTGCCAGCAGGCTTGTCTGCCCTAGGGTGTCTGAAAGGGTGAATGATTATGATGATGATGGGTCCCCTGTTGCAGGAATGCGCTGAATGAAAGCAGACTCTCTAGGGTTAAGCCTGACCTGTTGGAGTCTTTTGTCGCCCCATAATTGACTTGCTAAGAGGCTTCAGCACTGAACTGAGAACAATATGAGGGGAAGGAGAGGCGAGGCGCACCATAACAAAAGAAAAAAGTTTGTTTATCAAGACGGGTCTCAGTCCATTATAGACACTAAATTAGCTTGATATACTTATTTATATATATATATAAAAAAAGGCTTCAGCACTGAACTGAACAAGAACAATATGAGGGGAACGAGAGGCGAAGCGCACCATAACAAAATAAATATGTTTGTTTATCAAGACGCGTCTCAGTCCATTATAGACACTAAATTAGCTTGATATACTGATTTATATATATTTTTTTAAAACTCACCTGGGAGTCCTGCGTCTCTCCTGAGACTCTCGGCTGACCATGAAGGAGGGCACGCAGTTGGTGAGCTCCGTCCAGTCCGCGTGCAGCCCGCAGCTCCAGCCGGTGGAGAACCGGGAGAACAGCCAGGTGTCCCGTTTGCCCGGCCGGTAGCAGGTACACTTCTTCTGGCCCGCATGGCACTCGCACGGCCTCTCCAGCTGGATGTTGCGGACGAGGTGACGGCCGAACGTGGTCCCCCCAGTTTTCTGAATGTGGAGGAACACTATAACATCGTCCCCCTTGATGTTGAAGTCTACAGCGCGATTAAGGTCTTTGGATGTGAAATTAAAACGAGGCACGAATCGAACCAACGCACCGTCCTCCGAGCTGTACGGATCTCCCGCACCGGCTCCGTTCATGCGATTCCCGGGCGCGCGGCTTCCCAGTCTCGAGGACAATGATACCAGGTGAAGCAACTGGCAGTCGGACGTAGGGCAGATGTACTGTAATACAATAACGCCGAAACACAGGACCATCAGGAGTACGATGAGGAGCCGGCTGTAGTAGGATTTTTCATCCATCTTCTTGCTGGAAAAGTGAAAGCATTCCTCAGTTGTGCGGTTCCTCCACCGCGTCGCGTCGTCGCGTCGGCCGGGAGGAGTGTTGACCAGGACCTGTGACTCGAGCCTCAGCGCAGCACAACATGAACACAACCAGAGCTTTTTCTGGATGTTGGTCTGCTCGTGTCGAACATAGTTTAAGTCTACATGTCTACACGAGGCTTTCCTGCTCGTACTAGCATCACATTGCTTTGAGATCTTCAGATAACTTCTGCTGTTTACCTCGTAGTCGCTCTTCCCAGTTCCTCGTTTTTCTTTCCCAGTAGTCCATTCCGCCCCATTCACTCTTCATAATAAAAGTCCCCACTTGGAACTAATTTACAAATTCTGTTTTCAATTCTGTTTTCAAATAGATATACGAATAACGGGTTTTAAGCAATATGTGAAGGGGCAAACAAAAAGAGTAATCTACTGAATAAATGTTTTGCAGATGTGGATAGTATGTGTCGAGGATAAGGCCACCAATTGCACATTCTGGTCACTGAAAAGCATTGAACCTGAGGGGGAAAAGTAATCAGAATTTGGTCTAATGACAACATTGAACGACTTGCATGTTTTAATTGAAATATGTGAGCTGTGTTTTACCATGGATCCTTAAATGAAATATCCACAGTATTAACAGACTAGATTTTTGTGTGCAATCAGAAATATAGCAACTAATAAGGAGATAAAAATCTATCCATATAATAAGATGAATATATCTAAAGGAGTTAAGCATGTGATACATGTGAGAAAGATTGCCTTTAAGAAGAAGGATACAAAACAAATAAAGTTTATAGAAAATTAGTTAAAGGGGAAAATATGAGAGGCGAAGATGACATATGGGTTAAAACTGGAAAATGCTTTTAAAAGTAATTGTGCTAAACAGCCAAGTATAGGATACCATGAAGGGAATGACTGGATTACAGAGATGCTCACAAGTCTCTGAGCTAGAGTCCAAGTCAAGTCTCTGAGCTAGAGTCCAAGTCAAGTCTCAAGTCTCTGAGCTAGAGTCCAAGTCAAGTCTCAAGTCTCTGAGCTAGAGTCCAAGTCAAGTCTCAAGTCTCTGAGCTAGAGTCCAAGTCAAGTCTCAAGTCTCTGAGCTAGAGTCCAAGTCAAGTCTCAAGTCTCTGAGCTAGAGTCCAAGTCAAGTCTCAAGTCTCTTTATTATATTAAGTCTCTGGTTATAATAAATGTTGCATCACGTACAGCGACCCATCCAAGCTGCTTAGAACACTGCATAGCTATATATAAGGAATTCAAAGCATGTAATGTTATTATGACAACTCTATCTATTAGCATACAATATCAACTTTGATTTTGGTATATAATCAGTGTAAACAGGCTATTGCAACATGACAAAAACACCAAGAATGCTTTACTTTTAAGTTAATATCTGTATTTTGCATTTATGGATTCAGTAATGGCCTTCTGTCTGTCCTGGCTGTATAGCTGCACACCTCTTGTCTGGCTTAAGAATGAACAAAGCTACGCTGACTTATGTTATTCATACAATACCTACTCACAAATAAACATCAAAAACAAAGCCGGCTGCAATGAATTTCTGTGCAAAACAGCTTTTACTACAAACACTTCAACACAAGAACATTGTTATCACACAAGAACATTTTGATAGAGAACCAAAAATATTTAAAGTAGATAAAATTAGAATAAATAAAATGGAAATGTCTACATACTATTACTACTGTAAACTTTGCAAATAGGACATCAGCCCCTTCAAGTCAATGAACAATAACAAAGTGGGCTGCAATGAATATCTGTGCAAAACGTCATGGCTCCGCTCCTACCCAATGACAGAGGCACGCAGGTTTTTTTCCACTGGAGTACTCACGTGAAGAATGCGTGCACAACTAATAACTAATATCATCACGCTATAAAGGGTTGGCCTGCGCTGGGTGCGCCCCTCCCCCTATAACTGTTCTGTCTCGCGGAGGAGCTCATTTGTGTGCATCTGTGTGAAACATGCGCTCTGAAACACGCATAGGAAAAAAGAGCGACAGAAAGAACGGCTCCCCTCCAGCCGTGACTCGGCTCCCATCGTTCATGTTTATGAGCCGTTCAAAAGAATCGGTTCGTTCGCGAACGTCACAACTCTAACAGCGAGCTCATCTAACGTTTACTAAAAATTAACATTGTTCACGAGTCCCGGAGCTCGAGTCCGAGTCGAGTCTGAAGTCTTTCGAGGACGAGTCTCAAGTCGAGTCTGAAGTCACTGTTTGTGCGACTTAAGTCGCACTCGAGTCCGAGTCTCAAACTCGAGTCCCCATCTCTGCTGGATTATCAACTACACAGAAGTCATTAGTAGATAATAAGCTTGCAAATCAAATTAATAAATTTTCCTCCAGGTTTGATAAAGGCAATATTTCATATCAGAGTATGAGTATTATTAATTCGGTCAGACTACTAGAGTGGTCAGATTTGATCTATTGAACAGGGCAGAAGTACTTTTAAACAATTAAATCAGAGGAAGGCTATGACCAGATAATCTTAGTGCATTCATTCAGAACATTTTTGCAGATGAGCTTGCACCTGTATGGAAGCCTATTTTTCACAGATCCTTAAATGCTCACATTATCCCTGATATGTGGAAGACTTCACATGTAATACCTCTTTCAGAGAAATCTGGGGCTGGGGAATTATGAAAAGACTGAAAAGAAGACAAAGTAAAATATCTATGGACTTTCAGAGAACATGCATCAAACATGACTGTCTATACATTATACACTGATTGAAGTAGTGTCTGCATATAAATACTTGGGTGTCTATGTGGACGCTGCTTTATCATGGAGTGCACATATAGCGTGTGTTTGTTGTAAAGTACAACAGTGTATTTATTTTCATCAGGAGACTAAGTTCTTCTGGAGCAAACAGATTTTGCTCATGTTTTTTCAATCTGTAATACAGAGTGTTGTAATATGGAATATGTGCATGGTATAGCTGTCTCTCTGTTCAAGTCAAAGTTCGACTGGCTAGATTGATATCTAACTGTTCTAAGATTGTGGGTAAAATGCTTTAGCCAAGTTTTCATGAGTTGTACAAGAAAAAAATGTTGTCCTTGACAGGTAAAATTATGTATGAGGAATATCAATTATTGCCACCGACTAGAAGACTGAGAGTACCATATGCTAGAATGAACAGATTACTGAAATCTTTTGTTCATCAGTCAGTAAAATTAATTAATCAGAATTGGGGGTCTAATTGGGGATTCTGAGGAATGGAAAGGGTATTTGCACTGCAGATGGATGTCTATTAACATACTGTACGTAAGTTTCTAGCATTTTTCTATTTGTGTGTGTGTGTGTGTGTACTAAATAGTGTAATGTGTATTGATGTAAATTAAACAGTAAACACCATGGGATGCGAGACAATTTTTGGAAGAAATTCCAACAATAAAGTGAAATTAAATTGAACTCTCTAGACATTTAACTGGCTAAAACAATTTATCCTGATAAAACAATATTTGTTAACAAACACAAAGGTTTCCATGTTTTATGGGGACATTCCATAGGTGGAATGATTTTTATACTGTAAAAACTGTATTTTCTATTCCCCTTACTCCAAACCTACCCCTAAACCTACGTCTCACATTCAACATTATGCATTTTTATGCAAAAACAGAAAAAGAAAGGATAATTGAGTATGATTTATAATGTTTCCTCATGGGGACCAAATTAATGTCCCTACAAGGTCAAAATTTACTGCTATTACTAAATTTGGTCCCCATAGAGAATATTAGGAACAAACACACACACAGATACATGCGGACACAGACACACACGCACGCACGGACACACCTCGATTTGAATGACAGTACTGCTTTACAGACAAAACCAGTTATTTTTTTTCTGGTTGATATTGTCGTCTATTATATCTTTAAAGTGCTATATTGTATATATAGTGTTAGAATAAATAAATCTTCAAAATAGCATATCAGAAAGCAACATTGATTAACTGTTGGATATATAAAGTTATTAATGTCCCATACTAGATATGGTTTTCTTTAATCTGAGAATATTTCAATACCAGGAATCGAAGTTAAAATTGATTAATATTTCACTTAGAATTGACCATTTTGTATCTTGTGTAATAAAGGGTCTCTGATGGTGTAGAACTGTCCATACACGGTCTCTCACATTTATTTTCTGTACTATTGGAAGAAAACAACATCTCATCTTGACGGTTTGTTGACTAAAGGAATATTTAACACTGCAGCTTAATTAATGGCTGTGATTAATCAGTGTCCATGCTTGTTTTAAGTCATCCCTTGTTTTATTATGTGTTTTACTAATTGGTCTCTCAAATTAATTTTCAAAGCATTTTGGTAGAACTTTGGTAGTACAACAGAGCAGAAATGACAACACATTTAAATATCTGCAGTCTTTATTTCAACAAGACTAAAAAAACTTTTTTATATAACTTTTCTCTTACATTTTTAGCATTTATCTCTTTTTTTCCGCCCATCTTAAGCACATACTCTGAATGGGTAAAATCTGATGGACATCTCTCAGAGACCACTAAAACGACTGCACATTATTTACAATTTGTTTTCTTTCTTCAGTCTCTCTCACTCCTCATCAGAGAGGACTCCACTGATGTACAGGCCTGCAGGCCCTGCGATCTGTCCTCCTGAAGGTCAGCGATCAATCTAAAGATGACACTGCAGAGGTTCATTCAAGAGTCCATGTCATCTTCACACTGACTCAGAGTAGCTTAACATACTAAGCAAAAGACACTTCCTTTCCTGGTCATTACATCAGAGCCATCTTAACATGTGACAGTGGGAAGCTTTGGATCAAATCTATAGAAAACACAATGCCTTCTATTCATGGCAGCACATCAGACAATACATAAGCAATCTGAGATGCTGCTGTAGATATCTACTCATTTCAGGCTCGTGACGATTCTTTTCATCTCTGAGGATTGGCCATTCATACATCGATACTGAATGAATCTCAAATGAATAAAAACATAAAAAGTATGCATGTTGCCGATACAATTTAAAGCATCATTTAAAACTCTCTTGCTGTGAGGTATCTGAACGCCAATTAAAAGTGCATGTGACATCAGGGACGCTCAAGGACCGATGGCCAGCCCTGTCCTTGCATCAGCTTGTACAATTTTCACAATCCCTTACATAAAACCGTAACGACAAACCAAATGCTTACGGTTCCTCGGCTTACAAAATCGAAACATCATGCAACATGAAATCTGAAGACAAAATAAAACCATCAGTTAAACTGTGAATTCATTAAAATGCATTCATCAACAGACACAAATATTTTGAATACTGAATTTAAGACGCCTAGGAAAGCGATGCTTGCGAATGCCTTTCAAAGAGACATGTGGTTAAATAACTTACTGTACAAGAGCGAGGGGAGCTAGTTTTTCTGAGAGGTGGGTGGAAAGCCCTTGAGGCCGAGAGAGATTTTCTTTTAAACCAACCAACAAACACTTGTCAGCCATATGAAAGGGAACTCGCATGCATAGCCATTTTTTAAACTGGTGTTGTAACGTACCACACACACTGTTATATTTCTCTAAATGAGGAATGGTTTTAAATGTGCACCGATTTCTATGGTTATCAATCGGGTAAGGGGAAAGGGCTGGACATTTTATGTTACAAACTGAAATTACAGAAACAAAACTAAAAAAGGCCACCCAACCCCCAATCAGCACGGTCTGTCACTGTGTAGTGAAATCTGCTGCAGTACCAATTATACAGCTTTATACCTTAAGCAAGCAAAATAAACACCTCCCCATAAAACCCTGTGTAAAATTCCTCCAGAAACCTCAGCCTTAAGCCATCTTCAGCATACACTCGTATCCAGCTGGTTTTCCTGGAAGTGTCCAGTAAAAACAACTTTACTCAGGCCACACAGTCCTCCACATCATGCAGAACACAGGATCATCTTTGAGGGAACCATCAGGGATATTCAAAGAATCAACTTTCAGACAGACTTTACCTAACCAAAACTCCTCCATCATCGCACACTATAAAGTTATTACAGAAGACTATATATTATGCTGCTGAAAATATTTGGGATGATGATACAGGGATTGTGAAAGTTGGAAACATAGAGGAAAAAACAAAGATTTGTCTCTGGAAATCCTCTAGTTTTCTCGTAAGGCAGCATTGTATACATTTTTGTCAGTCGCAACACAGACGAAGGGCCCATTTATGAAGTACTTAAGGCATCGTGAAGTTTTTATCATCCTCTGACATTCAGGAACATATATGTGATCTGCAGCCAAACCGAATTCTCCATGCACTCCAACCTAACTGCTCAAAATGTATTTAAACAAATCTGAGTGCTTCATACAGATTTGCTGAAATCGTGCGTGTTATATGGGTTGATTGTTGACGTTTTATAAAAAGTGCTCGGATGATATATACAACAATAGTATACTCGTCCACCCAAACACACACTCAGTCTGACTTACTTTCAAATGAACACTTATTTAAACCATAACCAAAATAATCATGAGTCGTCAATGATTCTGGACACTACAGACACGGAGGAATGAAACCCAGCTGATGTGAAATGTGGCCTACATAAATGTAGTCTGTTCTTATAAACACAAAAAATACACTGAAGGGAAGCTACTTGAATATTAATAGCTTGAGTGTTTTTTTCCAGATGGCAAGGAGACGGAGATCCTGAAAGCAGTATCTTTAATGTCCTATGGCAGTTTTCTGCTCTCTTGTTCAAATTCGTACAAGCACACTTCCTGTTCCTGTTCCTGTTCCTGGCCGGTCTTATCTCATGTGTGGGGTGAGCAGGGCGAGGAGAAGCGCTGTCACAGCCAGGGCCAGGCTAAAAGGTGCCAACCGTGTCCCACCACTAGAGGGCTTTCTGTTAGGTTGAACATTGAAAATGCGAGGTTCAATGGGTGCTGGGGTGGAGAAGTAGATGTCACTGTCACAAGGGGGCGAGTCACAGCCACTTCCGCTTTCCTCTCCACTGCCAGCATCCTCTGAAGAGCCAGGAAAGAAAGAGATAATGTTGAAAACAGGCTCGTATGAAATCATCTTGATGCTTCACACTGAATTTCACTTGAATTAAACCACAATTGTAATTGACCACTGTACCATTGACAAATGAGATGTCTGTGCCAGTGTAAGCAGCCTTAAGCCGGCTGGTCATTTCCTTCAGCACTGGTATCTGCCGCCGAATCACCATGTCTGGTTTAGTGATGTCAACTTCCACATCTGGATTAGACACCTGATTGGCTAAGCCATTGCCTATGACGACAGATTCGTACCTGCACGCGAAGAAAGGAAGGAAGATTTTTGTTGCAGCTTGATTGAGGAATGAAATGGAGGAATTTTACTGTATCTGGTTTAGCGACCGATAAAAGTGTCTTTTCAAAACCTAGTTTAAAACAGTCAAGCTCCTACTCTTTGAACTTTTGTTGGTTTCATATGGTTTTCAAAAACTAAATATACCATTTACAAAAAGTATTTTGCAGTTTTTTTCGATTGCTAAATGACAGTGAGCACAACTGGAGTCACATGTGCAAAACTCTAACTACAGTCTGCACAGCAGCAGTTCATGTGGACCAAACTCTAGTTCGTTTGTCATTGCTTGAACACAGTTTTCAGTTGTGCTCACTGTCATTTAGCAATCGAAAAAAACTGTAATATAATGACTCTAAAAAGACCAATTAAAAAATAATACTACAGGTGCATCTCAATAATTTAGAATGCTGTGGAAAAGTTCATTTATTTTAGTAATTCAACTCAAATTGTGAAACTGAAGTATTAAATAAATTCAATGCACATAGACTGAAGTAGTTTAAGTCTTTGGTTCTTTTAATTGTGATGATTTTGGCTCACATTTAACAAAAACCCACCAATTCACAGGCTACACAATCATGAGGAAGACTGCTGATCTGACAGTTGTCCAGAAGACAATCATTGACACCCTTCACAAGGAGGGTAAGCCACAAACATTCATTGCCAAAGAAGCCGGCTGTTCACAGAGTGCTGTATCCAAGCATGTTAACAGACGAAGAGTGGAACGAAAAAGTGTGGAAGAAAAAGATGCACAACCATAATTAATTCTAATTTATTAATTTTTTTATTTATATTTTTAAATAATGTAATTAAACTTATAATTTTAAATAATTATATTTTAAGATATTTAGTAACAGCCATGAGGGTCTACATTACATCAATTCATTTTTATTTTTATTTTTAAGTTTTTTAGCTACATTTGATTTTGATTTAGTGAACAAAAGTTTTCCAAATGTTGCTACACTGCTTATTTGTGCTTCTTTTCTAAAAAACATTAATCCTGATTAGGATTCATTATGAAGGTTTCCCTTTCAAAAATAAAATTCTTGAATTTGAGGCGTCTTTCTCTTATTATGGTATAGGTACAGATTTAGCGCGCTGAAGTTTTTGACATTATGCATTGTGATTTTATAATAAAAAAATGCATTGACTTCTCATATGATGAGCGAGTATAAACTGCATTTTAAAGTGATTGTGAAAAACTTAGATCTGCTCAAAAAAATCATCTAAGTGACCCACCTGCTTTTGGCTGTACCATTCCAGCATTCATCACCAATGGCGATCCGTTCTCCAACACACACAGTGTCCGGCAGTGTGGACCAGAACTTCTTGGTGTGGTTCAGTTTCTTCTTGGCATCTGTTAACTAGGACACAAACAGTTTGTTTTACAATCATTCCTTTCTAATCTGGTATAATAAATAAACATGTTTTTAAAGAAAGTTTCTAGAGGGGATGTTAGTGGTAAGGGTGCCCATTATTCTTACCATTCGGAACAGGGTGATGTCAAAACCAGTGGTGGGTCTTCCATCAGAAATGTAGGGTCGGAAACGCCCGGGGAAGCCTGAGTCTTTAGGAGAGCGCCGAGTTCGTTGTTCCGTGCTGAACTTGGGCCGCCCACATCCGTGAAACACCTGAAACAGACAAAAAAATATAAATACACAAGCACCACAAACAATTAAATAGAATAGCACAATTGAGAAAAATAAAACACGCATTTCTGATTTAAATGTGAAAATGTCATGTTTGAATTAAAAGCATACCTTCGTTGAGAAATCCCCGCTGTTCTCCTGCATGTTCATGATGGCGTGTGAGATCGCCACGGCTATGGGACCCATGCTTGCTTCAAAGTCAAAGGGTCCCTGCAGCCTCTCAGCGAGTCCCAACATGGCATCTAAAATTCAAAGCAATCCATTTCATAAATTATTTCAATTAACCGTGCCTAAAAAAAGATGCTGTAATTTCCTCCACTAGAGGGCAGCATACAGTCATTTGTCCAGGCTAAGCTCTTGAGGAACCTGAAGCCTGTTGTGCAAACGACTTGTTAAACAGTTTGAGACCATGAACAAGGCACCTCACAATTAAAGTTCACCCCAAAGCTTACAGGCAGGGTGAGCAAAGCCAGTCCCAGAGTCCCATGAGCCAGGAACACTTTGCAAGAGTGCATAAGAAAGTGTGACGGGACCTAAGGCAACACGGCCTTTCAGAGTCACAAGAGGCCCAAAACACTTCATGAAACACATGCAAGGATAAAAACAGAGCCGCAGCCCATTGCTCACTCCTATTCCAAGTCAACTCCAATTCTGCTTTCAAGCTGAGGCTTCACATAAATTGTTTTGGCCTCAGAGCAAGTGGAAACCACTTTAATGTGACCTGTTGATTTCTAATCTTTACTTATGATACTCCTCTGCTTAGTGTGGAAAGCTGGCTCCATTACATTTAGGAATGGTTCAGTGATAAATCAGTTACTTGAGCTATTTAACACTCTCTTACCAAGGAAGTTATTCCACTCGGTGTCCAGATCGGCCTGATTGGCCAGGCAGCCTCGCATGACGTTGAGGCAGTAGTTCTTGCAGGGCTTCAGTGCCACCTGGCCGGTACAGTACGGGCAGTATAACATCTTCATAGCCGCACGCACACAACTCGGAGAGGAACCAACCTGGAAGAGAGCACGAATAAGAATACTGAGCAAATGAGTCCGTAACCTATTTCATATGCCTGATGTTGCTGATAAAACTCTGAACAAAGAGCATCAGCGACCCTGCAACCTTTATAAGGTCACTGCTAATGTTCTGTTTGCTCAAATTGTCATTGCAGGTTCAACTGCTTCTATAACCTCACTACACACACCGAGAAGCCTTAGCCTCTGATCTTTTAATGCTGGAAGATAAACCCTGATTGGTCCATCAAGGTGCCCACCTTCACATAACTGATAAACCCTACAGAAAACCTTTACTCTCTATCTCTATGGAATTACATTTAGTTCAATAATAAATGAACGTAACTTTATAAAACTGAACGTAACTTTTTCAGAAATGATCAAACATATTCCATTACAAAAGAAGAAAAACACAATAAAAAAATAAAATAAAAAAAACTCAGTCGCACAAATGTAACAGGCTCTTCAAATATGCTTCATTTTTGTTAATGTTTTTCAAAGATTCGTTTTCGCTAATCGTGGATTCTAAATGCATTGCCACAGATTTCGCTTTTGATTCGCAGTTTTTCGTGGGGGCGGGGTTAACAGTGATCTACTCTCATTGGATAGTGAGCTTTTGATGGACATGTGGTCTCTGACTGGGAAATACAGACGTCACCTCATATTGAAAGCTCTCGTGGTGATTAAATCTGGTCTCTACCGCAAAAATTATTTTTCACCGACAAAAGTGAAAGAAATTTATTTTAAGCTCATACAGAGGTTCTACCCTGTAAAGAAGTTTATACAAAGATTTAAATCTGACATTAATCTTACATGCTCTTTTTGTTCGAGTTCTGAAGAAACTGTACTATTTTGGTCACTAAGAAACTTTGGAATGACATTGGTGTGTTTGTCAAGTGTAAGATTTTGCCAGGCTTCTCAGAACATGAAAAACATTATATTTGGGTATGATGACTCTGACCCCACAAACGAAAATAAAAGTTTTGTTATTAATTAAAAAAAATTCCTAAACAAATTTCACATTCACAAATGCAAATTCTCCAACTGTAAACCGGTCTTCTCTGTTTTTCTAAAAGAACTGGACAACTATTTGAATGTAATGTCAGTATCTACTAATAAGAAAGCTATAAGGACTGTTAGAATTTGTTCTCTGCATTAATAAAAAAAACGGGGAAAAAAATGTTACGTTCCGTTTTATAAAGTTTCGTTCATTTTTATTGAAGCAAATGTAATTCCATAAATCTCTGACTTGCTTCAGAAACATAAGTTGCCATGCTAACCAAAGTCAGCTCTAGGGATGGTACTGATGAAGATTTCCTGTTTCTGGTTTAGTTTGATTTGATTCTGATTCATTAGAATGTGTGTCAGTTATAATTTCTTACATAAAAATATTCTCTCTTTGCTAATGTTGTACAAACAAAGCTGTTCTGATTCAAACTGACCTTTTTGAAGCATTTTATAAAATAAAACTGTTCATAGCAGAGTTAACTAATACTAAAGCTATTAGATTAAATTTTGTTAATTGAAATAAAGCTGAAATTAAATTATTGGATGATTATATTATAATAATGCCAAGGCAACATTTCTAATCTAACTTTAGGTTTAAGCACAAACTATTAAAAAATATGGGTAAAAAAGAAAAGTAAAATAAAAACTAAAAATCTAAAATCAATGCTAACTCAAAATATTAAATAAAACTATATTAATATATAAATAATAAAAAAATAGCACTGTTCTTCACAGTCATTAATTTCATGAATCAAGCTATGCTGATCACGCTGTATTTTTAATTCCCTAAAAGAACCGACTCACATCTTTATGAAAAACTACACTGGTCGTGCTTTTTTAATTCACTACAAGAACTGATCATAAGACACTCGTTTATGGATCAGACTACATTGGTAACATTCTAATTTATATTTTATTGAATGCAGCTCTTAAGGACACAAATTTTTTCATTATTTTGTGTTATAGCATCACATTCAATAATTATTTGGAAAATGGACATTTTACCCCTCCTTATTCAAAGAAACGTAAAAATAAATGAATACAAATCTGCTCACCGTGGAGACTTTGCCCACTATATCAGGTATGAGCGCCAGGCCGTGGGAGAACGCGCGAGCTGCGATGAAGGACCGGGTCAACTGCAGGTGCATTTTGCGTGGAATGTCACCAAAGGGTTTGAGCTGCTCCATGTGCCTGCTGACGCACTCCATGTATGAGTCGCTGAACTCGTAGTGCACATTGACCAGACGGAACATGCGCTCCAAAAGCTCCCTCCAGAAATCCGTAAGCATGTCGTCCAGGTTGACGGCGCTGCTCCCATGATTGTAGAAGCGCCGTAGCTCACTGAAGAAATTCTCAAAGAGGTCGGCGTTCTTCACATAGATCATGCCATAGGTCTGCTCGAACATGTCTTTGAAAGATTTCTCTGCATTGCTCAACAGCTCTCTGAAGAACTCTGAGAACAAAGGACAATAATGATGGAGTTGTTTAGTTTTAAATATGTCAATGGTGATGAAGGTTTTCAGGTGCATTCCTTTTGTGGAGTATGCACTTGTAGTGTACTTCAAATATTTATTAAAAAATGTATAAAATTAATTAATTAAAAATATATATATATTTATTTATGTTTATGCATTTAGCAGACACTTATCCAAAGCTACTTAGAGTGCATTCAGGCTAAAACTTTTTACCTAACGTGTTCCCTGGGAATCGAACCCACAACCTTTTGTGCTGCTAACGCAATGCTCTACCACTGAGCCACAGGAACATTTATTATAATTTATATTACTATATATTATATACACACTTAAAAACAAGAAAAACTGCACTTTGGGATCATGTCAAATAATTTGTTGGTACACACTTGTTGACTAACATATTAAAGCACATGTAAAGTATGTGATTATAATTTAAAACTGTAGTTTGTTACTTGATACTAGATTAGTTCATAATAGACATAATATGTATATTTTAAATATACTACATTTCAATATTAGGATTACAAATGTTCTAAAAACTTCCAATGTCCATAAAAGACTAATAGCTAAATATTATAGTAAAAAGCACCAAGTAGTAGGCTATACAATTGTTGTACTATATTTTTAGTCTTCTGAAGCCGACTGATAAGCCTATAACAACTGATGAAGTCCAACCTGTTAATTTATTACAAGTTAATGTCTTCATAAGTACTGGAATACAGACAAAGTCATCCAGACTGATGAGACCACTGTCAGAAAAGATCTCTAAGAAGATTAATTAAAAATTCCATTTGGAACAACATAGCTGGGAGTAAATGATGATATTTTTCATTTTTGAGAGAACTACTGTTTTAACACTCAGAAGAAACATTTGCAAATTGGTAATGTTGGTGAGCCCTCATCTTTAAAGAATTCTCATGTAAGAAATAAGAAACAAATAAGAGATCTCTACATCTCATCTTTAAAAGAATGTGCACATACTGGCCATGAACACAAACATAACAGATTTGAATTTGATCACATGCGTAACATGGAACAGAGTTTGCATGCAGAAAGAAAGCACACAGACTGTCAACTTCGACACATATAAAATGAATTCTTATTAACTGTGGAACGTCAGCTGGCAGCATGTCCATGACTTTGTCATTACAATAACACTCAAGAGACAGCGGTTTAGTGCTCCGCAGATCCCTGGGCCTAACTTGCTCTCACTGACTGGAAAACCTACCAGAACTGCCAAGGAGGCCAGAAAAGCAAATGGTTATCATCTAAACCGATTAATGCATATTTCATTTGACCCAAGGCAAGGTTTTCACTCACTACATTCCAGAAAAATAATTTTTGTGTCTAAAGAGAAAGAGCTGAGAGTGCAGAAAGGATGAAGGGCAGCTCGTGGTTCCAATAGGTAACGTCTCGCCCATCGAGCCGGTTGAGGCTGACCGCTATCAATGGCATTTTCCTGTTGTCACATTCCATTCACTTTTCTTTCTTTCTGCACCACTCTTGCTCCATCCTTCAGGAGGCTTTTCAATAGGATTACTGAATAATGCTGACCCCCCCTCCCCGAAAACGGACCTGTACCCCCCTGAAACCCCTCGCACTCGCTGACTCTCTCCTGCTTTCAGTCCATCAGTGGCTTCAGAAGGCTCTCTTCATTGGAGACGGGGAACAATAACCTATTTCTCCCTGAGGAATGTCAGGCCCCGTTCCCCTCCCAGCCTCCCCAAATAATCCAGCCCCTCTCTCCCATGAAACCCTCTCTCTCTCCTGGGCCGCCAAACCCTATTTTCTTAATCTGAATAAAATGAGAATTCCAAAGAAGTGCTTCCCCTCTCATCCCGCTCTCACACATGCTCACCCTGCAAAGTGCACCATTTACTCCTCTTGCTAGAAGCCCACCAGCCCGCAGCACAGATGCCCTGCGCATAATGAGTGAGACTTTGAAGTGTTAAGTGTTCATGCATCTGAAAGCGTCATCTGGTGTCCTTGTAAACTGTCTTTTCACTACCCACAGGCTTCATCAACACAAACAAGACACCTCAGGTTTAGAAACAAACAAGGCTGCTGTCAATTCCACCTCAAGCTAACACCCAGTCAGGTGAATGACAAGAGGTGTGTGTGTGTGCTTGTGTGAGAGAAGGACAGGGAAATGCGAGTTTATTTGAGGGCTTTTCTAAATGCCCCCATCCACCACGGATACTGGAAACACAGCAGCCCTTGCCATTAGTTCCCCTCCTACGAGTGGCCCTCGTCCCCTGGCCCCACACAGGGAGAGAGATAGAAGGCACCCAGCTCCACGCTCCATTGACAGAGATTAAACCGTAAGGGCCAACGCACCCACCTTCCTCCAGATCCCGAGGAATGCCAGAGCTGTCACAAGTTTAAAGCCAGGGAGGAGGAAAGAACGGGGAGAGGGAAACGGAGGAGAGAGAGGTGAGGATGAGGAGGAGAATATTTTCCAGGTTTTCAAGTCTGTGTGCTACTACCAAAGAAAACATGAATTTACACGAGCCACTTGTTAGAAAACCACTTCAAGGACATGCATGCTAAATCATAGTCAAGTGAAATGAATTTTTGTAGTTTTTGGAAGATTTTTGTGCTTATGCATCAAGGCATGACTTGACATATATGACTTGACTAGACAATAATTATACCCCAGTGAAATGCAAAAAACGCAAAGGTTTGCTAAACTGCTTATGGGTCAATGGCATGATGTTTTTTTTTTTGGTCCAAATACACCAATTGACTTTTAATACATTTAAATGCAATTTGTAAAGCACATTTGTTAAAATATTACTATTCAAAAAACTTTTGTTAGCCAAACTAAAGTCATGTGGTGTAATCAACTTGCAGAAACATAAATAAATAAAATAAAAATAAAAAACAACTTAAAACTTTATATTACCGAATTTTTATTGGACTTCTTAAAAATAAAGTAAAGATTTTTCCTTTTCTTTATCGTGGACACCTTGTCTCTGACTCTTTGTGCATAAAGCAAAGTTTTTCACTTAACATCCACCATCCCCCACACCACTTCCTCTCTACATCCTTCCCAACATATTTTCTGAGATTCTGGGACCCAGGGTTACAGTTGGAGGGGCGTTATTCAGGCATTCTACTTCATCATTAAAAGACTTTATGATACACAGGAGCAGGCTGCGCACCTCCCTTCTGATTTTTCTATTAAAACAACTGGTTTAGAGATGTGTGTGAAAAGTTATCTGGGAGGATGCTCGCCGAGAGAATTACAATATCTATGAGGAGGAATGGAAAGTGGTGTTTGGACTCAACACGGGTCCCAAATCCCAGAGCGCTCAAACATGTTCCTCAGACATCTAGAGGAGGGAAAATCCATTATTCGCTATCCTGCCCTCCACACTAGCTTATTCCTCTACTCATCCCCTTTTGATAACTCTACTTTACTTTATCCCAGGCAGTAATTGTTCCCCATTTGGGCCAATTAGTTACTCAGCCTCTTTCTGTCCTTGTGGGATTTCAACCCCCCTACAGAGGCATTAAGGATAAGAACTTGCTAGGGGGTAAATCCTAATTCTTACAGCGCAATCACAGCTCCTCCAAACAGGGTCACCCAGACCCAGACCGGACACACGGGAAGGAACAAACACACCAAACGCTAGAGGAAAACTATTTCTGGCAAGGGACTTAATTGCCCGTGACTCCAACATCAAGGATTTCAAAGCAGAGGCTGCTTCCAGTGCAAACACACCCAAACTCGCTTTAGAGTGTGTGCTGAAATTAATTTAATCTTAATGACATCTAGCTGCTGTGTTGATAGCGAACATGTTCTACCACATTTCCTGCTGAACAAGTTGCATGTAATTCATTAAATCTTCATTACAATCTCCAACTACTATAAATACATTCATCTCTGCATCCTGTAGGCCTGTCCAGCGCAGAGGAAATGTCTGTTTGTGCGTAAACGAGAAAAATCTGTTTCTTCTGTAGCAAAAACCTCTTTTACACTCTTAAAGAGACTCAAAGCGATCTCATTTACACAGACATTTCTAAAGCGAAGAAAATACTTAGGTTTTAATGAAAGAACGCATTGAGAGTGTCTTTGTTTGCAAGCATAAAAGCTACTGGTATTTTAAGGCTGTTTAGCTCATTAAGTCACATGCCAGGGTCTAGTGCACATTTTACGCAGACTGACGATTCAATGTGTATTCCCACGGTAAGAGTTCAAAAGACCTGAGAACCTGGAGATGGAGGAGAAATGAAAGGCATAACAGACTTATGGCAGAGAGAAAAGGGGGAGAACGGGGGACAAAAGGCAGCAGAAAAAAAAAGAGCAGAGGCGCGGATGGATCTGGTCACTGCTGCATTCCGACACGTCACATTCCTGCTCACATCTGGCTGCAATACACACCATCCCTGTTACCATTTACTCCCTGAAGTCTCACTTTCTTTTTAAATTCACACAAACAGGCAATCTTGAGAGCCGACCAGGTCACCTCTCACTTCCATCAATGTTCCCTGGAAGACATCACCTCGGATTCTGTTCCCATCCTCCGCAACAGGATGTAAAAAGATGATACTTCACTACCAAGATTCTACTAAAACATAAATGCATAATAAACCAAATATGCCTAAAAGACCTGTCTATTATTATTATTATTATTATTATAAAACACTGACAAGAAAAAGAAAAATGCGTAAAACCACATAGTGAAACCAATATGATACTGAAGGAAAGTATAAAAAATTATTAAATTAATGCATTTAGCAGATGCTTCTATCCAAAGCGACTTACAAGGCAATCGGGCTAACATTTTTTACTTAACAGTAAAAAATAAATAAATAAATAAATAATAAAAATAAAATATTAAAAAAATTATTAAAGTAAAAAATGCAGTACTTTTTTTTTTTTTTTGTTAATGTAATAATGCTAATTACTGATAGAAAAAAATATTATTTTAATAATATCATTAACATTAAAAATCTTTACAAATATATTTTTTTATTTAATTTTTATTGTTAATGGAGTTGCTAATAATAATAATTATTGACAAAACAGTTATTTTATTAATTTTTAATATTAAATAAAACATTATATGTCAAATTAAAAAACACTCCATTAATACAGTTTTGTAAATATAAGTAAAAATGCAAATTTTTCTTGTTAAAAAATTTGATTATATCAATATTATTAATTACTTTTGATAAAACAACAACAAATATTATTAATAGTGATGTATTGATCTGATAATCCGTATCGGTTCCGATATTGCCAATTTGCCATTTTCTGCCAGATTGGTATCGGTCAGACGAGAACGATCCAAATGCGACGTAGTGCGTATACTATTCTGTTATTTTTAAGCATTTTTGCGCACTATAGTTCAAGTGTTCTGAAGCTGTTCCATAGTTTAATGTGAAGTATAGATTAATATATAAGTAAAGTTGACAAACTCTTCTCCCTGCTGTGACTGTCTGTCATCCTCCATTCAGCATTCAAACTGCGTGTGAGTTTGGTTACTGCAGTCATATGTTGCTGCCTTAATTACTTTACAGGGCATTTAAAAGAAATGTCTTTTCATTTTACATGTTGTGGGGGTGTGTGTGTGTGTGTATATATGTATACACTCAGATTTTTGGATCGGTTCTGAAAAAATGGTATCATCGCATCCCTAATTTATTATTAATTAAACAACATCAATAGTAATACATTTTTTTTTACATCATAACACACCCCAACTCTCACAGAACTTGCCAGAAAACCATTTAAAACCACCCTGCTGCTCTGCCAGAGACACAAGGCTTTGGTAAAGTTGGATGGCCACATGAGAGTCAACATGGGTCTCATTTAGAAATAGCTGTGGCTCAGAGCAAATGGGTGACAAATCGTGTGTGAGTGGAGGAAGATGTGCCAACAGCACTTCATTTATCCTTCCTTGTCTGTCTAGTCATTGACCATCAATCCAAACACCATCTCACCATTTCATCTCAGAGGCAACAGCCCGATACATTCCTGGCTGGATTCTAACTCTTTCAGCTACCCAGGGGGATGTTTTTCCTTAAAATGTTCCCTTGATGAACTTGAGCTTGGTCTATCCAGATGCATGTGACCAGGCCTCTAATTTGTTTCAATTTTCCTCATTTGACACACTTTTATAGCATGAAGAGAAGGGAGCAAATAAAACATGCATTATAAACCAGGCGAGTGTGTCTCTCTGTGTGTGTGTGTGTGTGTGTGTGTGTGTATGATAGCATCTGTGGGATTTTCCCCTCCTGAATGAGTCAGCAGTGTCGATGCAAGTTCCCATGCACCCCTCTGCCCTGCACTGGGGAAACCTGACCCCTCTCTCCCAGCCTGATATTCACTGCCACATGCACTCAGAGAAGAAGCCAGGCCTCTGCATGTGTGTGTGTGGTCTGTCTGCAAGCATGAGAGTGTGCACGCGCATGTGTGTATGGCAGATGACAGTGGGATGTTGAGGGACAGGTGGAGAAATGGATGTATAGACTGTGTCTGGCAGTCGGGGGTGTCTGTCAAATTAGCTGTAGCAGTGTATGGAAAAGCAGGATGAGCGGATCAACAACTGATTAACAGACAATATCGCAACTCATTTGAATGCAAATGACAAGCAAAACAGTTGGATTTGGTAGATTTGCATGCGTGAATGTGTGTAAGAGCTGTACTGACGGTCAAAGTGACGGTGTCTCTGCGTGAAGGTTTTCCGCAGGTTGGAGCTGAGCTGATGAACGGGGGCTTTCAGGTCCATGTGGCTCTGCTGACTCAGTTTCTCCTCCATCTCCAGAGTACAGCAGGAGAAACCTTGAGGACACACCTTCAGATGATTTCCTGGAAAAGGCAAACAGAGAGAAGGTTACCAAATGTAAACAGTCTAACAAAACATTGTTTTTCTTACTGCCTTCATACAATTTAATTACAACAATAATATTGTATTAGTATAATAGTATTTAATAATTGTATTATAGTATAGATAAACCAACGTTTCACTGCTTTGCCATGTAATTTGTAAATGAAAGGCATTTCTAGTAGTGGTCTCATTTGGACCTCACTTCATGTAATATAACACTGACAACATACAGCTGTTTTACAATGCCAATAAAGCTCTTGAATCTTAAATGTTACAGAGCAAGTCCTTTTATTTACTTATTCTTTATTGAATTATGTCTAGACGTTTTGAAAACTGAAAGCTGAAAACCTAACGTCAAATTCATTTCCAATACAAAGAACAGAACTGAACACAAAGTGCTCACAGTATCAAGTGAGCTGACAAGCCACAGTCATCCTAGAGAAAAAGCAAAAACTGAATATTCAAGACCCTGTGGACGCATGTTTCAGTACTTCTAAGGAAACCTGGGCTTTCTTCGTGATTCGTCCATTCAGAAAACAAGTCTGCGCTGCGGTCGTCAAGTGAACGGCACAGATGGACAGCGAGCGGCTGGATTAAACAAGGCGTCACATTAACACTGGGAGTGTGAGAAGGGCGCACTGTGAAGTCACAGCTGCAATAATGTTTTGTTTTTCTCTTTTTTTTATGCATTTGTAGGAATTCAAGAGAACACAAGGGTCCTTTCAGTAGAAGGGACTCCGACCAGCGGCTTGGCTACCCATGCTGCTGTTCAGCGACACTGGCCACCTTGGACAGCATACTGCAAACCGAGGCCATTTCTCAGTGTGGCTATACATTTCACTCCATGCATTTTATATTTATTAACTGAAATGTAGTTGATTTTGAAGGTCAGTGTTCCTGTGAGGGATGATAGGGGCACAAGAACAATCTAAAAAGATTCTTATCAGCATTGCGCATTAATAACAGTCCCTCCAGAAATACGTGATAATGCCATCGCCTGATTTAATGCATAATCAGCCGAAGGCCGCATATTTATTTTTTCAAATACGCTGCTCTTTTGCTGCATAAATTGCCGATTTCAGAAAGCAAAATATGCGGGACTAGCATGATTTCAGAATCCCTGTATTTTCGTTGCAAAAAACATATTAGCAGAAAAGATGAAAAATGTTGCGTTTACTTCACACAAGTTACACATTGTCCCCCTATTGCCATGGGAACCTTATGAAGTGACGTAATTACGTGACGTGAATAATCATCTGCAAACCCCACGGTGAAACCAGGGTGAAACTTGAAGCGCGCAAATCATTCTTATTTGGCAAAAAAAATAAGCTAAAAAAAAACGTTTCCCGATTTTGTTACATGACAGTGGAGCCAAATTATATTGCGAGAACTTGCGAAAACTGCGGTTTGATGAAATAGAGAAAAAAAGGTGATTCCCCCAACACCCCCTTCTCACTAGGCTACTAACACTGTTGTAGTTTCATTCAGAAGTTGATGCAACTTTACAGTTGTAAGATTGCACTTTTTTTGTTACAGAACAGTATCAAAAACTTACAGTTGTAATTATATTAGTATTATGTAAAATAATTTACGCTAAGAGATTGCAACTTAAATATTCCTTGATTTAGAATGCTGGCTTATCATAGGAAGTAATAAGAAATTACTCTTTACATTAAGGTAGTAGCCTAGTGAGAAAAAGGTGTTGGGGGAATCACCTTTTTTTCTCTTTTTCATCAAACCGCAGTTTTTGCAAGTTCACACAATTTCATCGCATAAAATTGCAAAAATATCCCGCATATTCCATCGCATTTTTTAAGAAAACGTGCCGTAAAACCAAGGATTTTTGCCCGCAACAATCACAAAAAAATCCACGTTTTTCTGGAGGGAATGTAATAATAATTAAACGACAATGCACACCCGATGGTCATAAGTGATTTACTGAAAAACAGATTAGAACCATTCAATTGATTGATCAATCTAATAAATGAATGCACTGATGCAAACAGTAAACATGTATTTTAATTTATTTTGCACAGCAGCCAAACTATTTTTATATTAGATTTTGGCCAGCAAAGTGGAAGAATATTTAAAAAAAAATTAAAAGCGACTATATATAATGGTTGCCCCTGGGTTGACACTACTCTGTCTCTAAACGGATGCAGTGCATTCTGTCATGTGCACCATGATATCTGTGGCATGACTCGTATCGGAGCATCTGCTGAAAACATTGGCGTGGGTGAAAAGCGAGGAGCTGTTGAGAGCTTACAAATAATCATAATCACATCTTACAAAATATCCAAGAGGAATTGTCACTGACCACAGCCAGGGCTTGTTTTACACAGGCGGAGCAGGAAGGAGAGGCAGCGTGTGTTGATGTGAGGGATGGGACATCTTGTGCATGGCAATGGTCTGCTTTTTAATAGATATCAGTGGGATGTCAAATGCCCTTATCAATCCTGCATTGAAGGAGATTTCCCCAAAAAATATATGAACAGAAGTTACGGCTTTATACATAAGGAGTCTTAAGGAATTTGTTTGTAAAGCTAAAAAAGAGCAACACCTTTACCCTGCCGTGGGCCCCAGACCAGCTGTAACCCTCAACTCAACTGGGACCTCGTCCAAATCACTCACTTATTTTCACACACTTGGCATCAGGTACATACAAGACCTGTACATCATATCTCAGCCCAACAGACAGCTCTTTGTATAAGGGCATTTGGAGAGAGAGAGAGAGAGAAAACCTAACCTGAAAAAGCAAAGCAAAAATTCTATTAAAAACACAGAAAATGGAACCAAATGTAAAGCTTTTGCAAATTACTGGACAGGGAAAACAAATTTGAACCTTTAACCATTTCAATACAGACCATTAACTAATCAAAACAATCAACGCAGGGAAAACGTGATTTTAGTAACTAATTTTAAGCTTTGCATAAAAATACAGCCTTCTTGAGTTAATATGTAATCCAAAACATATTAAGTGTGTCATTTGCTGATGCCAAAGTTGACACATCAGCCTGCTGAAACAAACAGTCACCATATTTCATGTTTTACTCAATAGATTTATAAATCAATACATCCATCTTTTAAGAGTTCAGTATGGCTGCATGCACAGGCTAATCTTGGCAGACAAATGCTAAAGGGAGGTTTTTGATTTCATGTTGCTTTAACACAAGGCCAAACTTTTTGACAGCAATAAGATCCATTTCCATGTGATCCTTAGGACTAAAGCACTTGACTATAAATCTGAAAAAGAGATTTGTTATTACTGTCTCCAATAAGTCACTTCCTATTGCTGTTCTGGAGGCCCAAGAATATTCTGTTTTGCTGACGGATGAGGGGATGGAAACTGCCCTGTGGACAAAACCCAGATTAGTCCTGATGCCCCCCCATCATTCCCATCTCTCCTTCTGCCCCGACCACGATGTGCCCCTGGCCCCAGACAGACATAACCCCCCCATAACCCCACGCCACTAGCCAGCAGGATTAACCACAGAGGTCAAAGGTTAACTGCCACTCCTCTGAGACAGGTCGTGCACTGTGACCCTGCAAGGGACTGACCAGCAGACCCACCACCCACACACACACTCACTCAATCACAGGCCGGACCCTCGGAGTCACAAGTCATAAATTCTCCGGGGGATTATTTCAGGCCGGCTGTCACTATAAATTGCTCTGGCCACCACATCATCATGCTGTTGCCAAAAGAAACAGAGTAATGGGCTTCACTGTTGTCTGCCTAATAAAACACATGCGTCAATTTCCACATGCCTGCACGAGTGTCAATAACACATTTCCGGTGGTTATGACGAATCATCATTGTTCTAGTTAGAGTTCTAGCCTTGACAACTAACTGAAAGTAAAGTTTTTCATCTAATATTTATATATTATTTCAAATACCAAAAATTAAATTTAGTAGTTTCAATTGCCCATATTATTTTGAATTGTTAAGATGAAAAATTTCAGTCAGTGGACGATTTTGTAATCTTGAAAATGTCAAAACTTGAATGTTAAGCTAATTTTACTGTAGTAAAGTGAAGACAATACCTTTTGCTTGTTTAAACATTTGTTTTAAGGTGCAAAAAAGTGACGGAAGACTTTTAAAATGGAAGTGACAACATGATTCACACACTCCGGTGAGAGTTGACTACAAAACAACATGGCTGACATCCCAAAACCAGAGCCATCTTTACACAAGCTTCAGTAACCACAGAAGGAGGGGAACTGCTATTTGACACAAAGCTTTTTCTCTGGTGAGGCCTGGGGTTCGAGGCAGCCCGACCCAACTAAATCAGATGTGTTGTTTTGGCTAGTTTTCATAAGGAAAACAACAACTTGCAGATGGTGATAAAACATCAAACCTTGCGGGGAAATGCTCCAAATGAGTATTGCTTGAAACCTTTGTGGAATGAGCATTTAATGAGTACACTCCCTCCTTTTGGCAGAGGACGCTCGTGCATAGCTATTAGCTTCGAGATGAGAGCGGTTTTAATGGGATAAAAGGCAGAGCTAGATATTTGATTTCAAAATCATAGCCTTTCTATTATACGGTTGTCTCCTCCAGAATGTGCCTTTCATGTTCAGGCATGTCCTTGCTGATGCACTCTCCTGTATTCACACCATCTGCATGAAGACAGATCTCAGCACTCCTCTCTTTGTGTGGCCTGAGGCTATCTTTGGACAGTCCATCCTTCATTTACAGAGTCATGAATACAGGGTGGAGAAAGGACAGCTTTCACAATGTCTCCTGACAATCGTCCTATCCTGAATTCTGTCTACCAGCCTGAAAGGACAAGGGCCTTGACATCAACAAGTATGACATCACGCAACAGCTCTAAAGAATTTATGAAGCACACAAAACAATCACTTACTTAAGAGTTACAGTGCTTTACACAAAAACAACAAGAGCCAGACAACACTGTTTTATATTTCACTTTCGTTAATCACTAGCGCTGGGTGATATTGAGTTTTCACAATATATTTGCTGGCAATGTAAAATGAAAGTAAAGTGATTATCTTTTATTTCACAATTAAGTTTCCAAAAGTGCATTTCATTACACAAGTTTGACGTAATTAAATATTGTTACAAAATTGAAAATTTTCCTTGTGCCACAATCTACAAATAAAGTCTTTTGGTGTAAATTTCAAAAGCCAGAATGAGCTGGGTAATTTAAACCACCCATTTCAATGAAACTCAACTATTTGCAGTGTTGTGCCTGAACGCGTTCATTGAACGATAGTTCATGAACTCGTTCATATTTTGGGCGAACGTGAACTGAACGTGCTGTATTATTGCCTGACGAACGTAACTATCAACTCGTTCATTCTGGTGTCTGTGAACGGCACGCTCTCTCAGGTTAACTTCGTTCACTAGGGTGTCAGATTTCTATAGAGCCTTCCAGGCAAAAACCTGGCTAAAACACACCGTAAACGGGTCTTAATATGTAGCGGAAAAACACCCAATCTGGCAACACCAGCCACCAGTGTCGCACCCGGTCGCACCGCCATCCGCCGCATGCGTGACGCGTCATCAAAAAAAAAAAAAAGCATCGAGGTGACAGCAGCATGTAGCAAGAAGGCGTATGATCATTTAAAAGAATTTTATGATGTTTATGACAAGGTCGGTGAGAATGGGAGACAAAGCATTAAAGCAACAATGGGGAAATGCTGTCCCCTCAATGCTAATGTAAACCCTGGTTGGATAAAGATTCAAAATTGGATATGAAGATGAAATCTGATGCATAGCTTCATTGTTAAAACTGATAAAATAATTGCTGTCTTGATTCTATATGGGCAGTGGCAATAATTTAGAAAAATAATAGTTCGCAGCAACATATGGAAAAAAAGAACTATGAACTAGTTCATTCTGTGAACTTAGTGAACTTATTTAAAAATTTTGTAGTTTGAACTATGAACTGAACTAGTTCATTTTAAAGTTTGTGAATTGAACTTTGAACTAGTTCATGTAGAAAGTGAACTTTCCCAACACTGACTATTTGTTTGCAATCACTTTTTAAATTAAAACATTTTAGTGAAAAAAGTTACAACTGATAGCTGTGGATAAATAGTTAAATAAAAAAAGTGTACATTTATTCTTAGAAATTATAAATAAAAACCAAGCCATGTTTTCCAGTGTTTAACTTAAAATTAAACATTTGACATTTACTTTGATGAAAAAATAAACAAACAGAAGAAATATCTATAGAGACCGAACTAGACCATTTTTTATTTGAGCTATATCACCTAGACTTGTTCACCGTTAGCACAGATTCTTTATTAAAATCGAGCCTAAAAGTTTAAATACTTTGGTTCACTCAACGAGTGTGAGAGGCCACAACTGGCGTCTTGTTCATGAGGAAACAGCTGGCGCTCTCTATTTATGGTAAAAGATACAACTCCTCGGGTTTTCATTGTGCAGTTCCCACCGCAATGGGTGCGTATTCAAATGGGAAAACTGTAACAGGAACCCATTATTACAGAGCAACTACTCATATGGTGGTTATAAAGAGGGGAATTACTTTCTTTCTCTCCAAATCAAATCCAGCATCTTTCAAACACTGCCATGACAAGTTTACAACACTATTGCCAGCACAATGATGCCTTTCAGAGACTCGGAATAAATGTGGGACGGCTAAATGGAAATGACAGCAGAGCTGGCCGGTGCGTACGGTCACTATTGGCACTTGCAGTGCAGTACTGAAAAAACAGAACGGCCTGGTAAGGAGGCACTTAACGCTAACATGTAGGCCATATTGTCCTGTAACATTCACTATATTTAATGAGACAAGGTTTTATTTGCTCAGTGTTAGTCTAAATGACTACCCTTTTTCCTTCTTAACATATTCTACCTCTTTTTAAATTTAATTTTTCTATTTTAGTGTACTTATCAGGCTAGTCAAGGTTTCTTATTTCAGGGCACCATAAACAATAATTTTTCAGTTTTTAATGACTACTTTTGCTTTCACTAACCCTTAAAAATGATAAGGCAGTTTTGCTGTTGTACCTAAAATTAAAGCTGAAATATATGATTATTGTTGGAAGTTTAAATAAAATACTCAAAAGAAACTATAATGCTTAAACTAAAAGCAAACAATTTATAGGCTGATTTTCTGGAAAAGGTTCCCCTCAAACACTGAGGCATTATCAAAACTTTGCTATGTTTGTTGGAGTTTTAAGATCAGGCTCAGCTGATGCCATGCATCAAGTTGCTAGGGTATTTTTGTACCAAGTGTCAAAAATACATGATTTTTCTTTTATGCTAAAAATCAATAGGATATTAAGATCATGTTCCACAAATATATTTTGTAAATTTCCTTCTGTAAATGTATTAAAACTTAATTTCTGATTAGTAATATGCATTGATTAATAATTTATCTGGACAGCTTTAAAGTTTTTTTTTTTTTTTTTTTTTTTTTGCACCTTCAGATTCCAGATTTTCAAACAGTTGCATCTTGGCCAAAAAATTTCAGATCCTAACAAATTATAAACTTATTTATTCAGCTTGTTTAAGATGATGTATAAATCTAAATTTCAAAGTGCATACAGCACACCAGCATTTAAACACAGACTTTATGTGCAAATGTGTCGCCCTCGCATTGAGAGTTCTGTGGGGAATCAGTTTTTAGACATAGGTCGGATGTCCAGATATCGGATATGTATCGGATTTAAAACCACTTTGTATCTCATGCAGATTTTTTCATTTACACAACAAAATCCAATCTGTATTAGATGTGAGCAAACAAATCAGATTTTTTGTGCCATTTTAAATGCAGCCAAATAGTTCTGACATCATAACCATGATGCATTTATAATGACCCACTTGTTCCACTTATTTCCCAAAAATGAGCTTGATGAACCTTAGAATTTGCCTACATAGATCAATCTCTGATTCAATATAGCAAAGAAAGTTCTATTTCCCCCAAATATGCACTCATGCGTGTTCTGTTGATGCTGTTAATGGGGTCTGTGCTCAAGGATACATTCCTCAAGTCTAACACTATGAAAACACTAGCAAAAAATTCATTTCACAGGTCATGTTTTTCTAATCCAGCATCCCTTCCCATTCCTGATACATTCTCCTCTTGCTCCATGGAGAGCACCAACTATTCCCTGGTCTTCTGAGGCTAACTTCACAGGCTATGCTACTGATCCAAAGCTGGGCATTTTCTATAGTGGGTTGCTCCATCTGGTTGATCCGTCCGCAGAGGTCACGAACCAGACTTCGCTTGGAACAAGTGCAGCTGAACCCTTCTGGTCTTTAATCTGGAGGTACGAGTGATATCCCTTGATAGAAACATCTCTCTGCAGCCCTATGGGGCAAGTGTCATATTAATGAGGAACTGAGTTAACGAGCAGGATATCCCACACCAAGAGGCCCATCTGACACTTGTGCAGTTATAATACGGTACAGTCCAGCCAAGCAGGGACACATGGCTCATTCAGCAAACTATGGCCCTTGTGTCCGGTAAGGCCGAAATAAAGGAAGCAACACAGAGTGAAAAAAAACAGTCAAATCACGGTTTGGCTAAAATATTACATTTAAATTCACAACAGGACAACAAGTTTAGACTAGAGAGACTTTTCCTTCACCTTCAAATAGTTAATGGTTAATAATGGTTTAACAAAGGTAATAGTGCAGCCAAAAACGTGACAAATGTTCAACAGTGGTTTATGGGTCAGTTGATGCAAAACATGTCCATGAATTTTTTTTGGTTCAATTTTACATTAATGCATAGGGGAAAATGCATATTTTAAGAAATGATTATTTACTTTTTTATGACTCTACCTACATTTGAAATGGCCTTGCAGTGTGACAATACATTTTTAAAGTTGGCATTATCTGTTTCCTAAAAGCTTATTGTGAACAGCTGATCGAGGCATAAGTTTAAATTTAGTTTAAAAAGTTTTAAAACGTATGCTTGACTTCTCCAATTATTTAGTGTGCTTTAACCCTGCCCTTTATTGCAGTGGGCTTTAAACTTGTATTTAGCCTAGCCAATCTGCCTTCATCTGATCAACAAACGATTGACAGAACAAAAGGTCTTCTATTTCAGCTACATCACAACTTTACAAATATTAATATTCCTCACAGTCTCTCAGTTAATATAAGCTCATAAAAACAGCATTAGAATTACATTTAACAAACAGTTTAAGATGGACTACTTCATGTTGCACTGAAGGACGTGCTAACATACCAAAAAAGTATCTAATGCCAACTACCTTTGTTTTCAGTAGAAACATCTTAGAACAAGAGTTACAGTCTGTGCTACATACATCTGGTTGCACTCTGAATTCACATAAATCTCATCCAAAAAAAGATTTGGGCCCACAGAAATGTTTAAATCCACTTCTTGCTGAGCTCTTTCATTCTAATCGTATAAAACAAGCACTCAAAATTCACTTTGAAATGGTTCAGAGATTAGGAGATTCATCTGAGGAGAATTAGAGTTGAAGACACATGGCAGTCAGCCACAAGGCCAAGGAAAGCATGTGTGAGAAATGAAGCTTCCTTAAATTAATCAGGGATTAAAAGCTCTCCCACACAGCTGTCAAAACACCAAACCACCAACACTTTCTTTTCAGATGGAACGTGGGTTAATGAAGAGGAAATAAATGCACAGAAAACAAAGCAATATGGTTGTTTTCATCAAAAGTCAAGGTCCCGATCGTATACTACTGAGCCATAACGTTTGACTCTTAATAACAGGCTTATGAGTCTAGACGGCTGTTTGATCATTAACCAGGGTAAGAGCACAGCAGTTAAACAATCTCCTGGTCTTCTGTGGTGCACTTAGGCGCAGAGCAACATCAAAACTACACAAAACACAAACCAGATGTAAGGTATGATGCCGGGCAGGCAGGGAGCCTTAATACCATGTAAATCCTCAAAAACTCTGAATCGGTGCGGTGAGACACACATATGTTAGATTGATGTACACACTTGAGTGATCACCCACAAGCTCTCATCCTTTTGTACCAGTCAATCTCTGATTGCTAAACCAGAGCAGGGCCTCTGGCCAATTAAAACTCCCCACTGGTAAGCATTCCAAAAGGCTGCCATCCATGAACATTTACCCAGAAGTCCCTGGGGAGATTCCACAACATCACTCCGGGTCTGTCTGCCTCTCCCGCCCCAGCGAGCCGTCTCCAGCTTTGTCTCTGCTCACAAAAGCTCCCTGCCTACACCACTTCCCAGGTCACCTCATTGTGAATCATTTAACTTGCAATGGCTCTTTCACCGACACATTAAAAGTCAGGACACTGCATGTTTGGAGTTTAACAGAGGAATCGGCGGATCTCCGTTGTTCATTACTTATATTGTGCTTTCATGAATGCTGGAGTGTGAAGATCCTAATACAAACTTCATGGAAGTCAGTTCATGGCTGAGCAGAGTCAGATCTCATGGGCGAAACTAGACAAGCACAACATGGTGATGAGAAAATCAAGTGTTGGCACAAAGATAAGTGTGAAAAAGTTCATAGGTTTTGAGTTAGGGCTGCACTCGACTAAAGATGTTTCTGGTGGACTAGCAGTGGCTCATTTTAAACAATTAGTCACGTGTATATATTAATAAACCATATAATTCATAATAATGAGCTTTTAATTGTTTAAGCACATGCATAAAGCTTACCAATGCGTGCCACAGAAGTAATGATTATGAATGTGCCAGGGAAAAAAAAACTGCAAGAGGACTGTCTTATAATTATAATAATTCTGCAGTGAGGAAGTCAACGACACTGACTCGTCATCTCCACATTGGATGTGCATGTTTCATAAGGCTTAGATAACATCTGAAAATATTGGTATTTGTTTTAGTTTTAAAGTAGACATTTGATAAGCCACATTTGACAAACGTTTGCATAATCCTGACTGTTTTAGTGTAATTTCCACATAGCGATCTGTCCGTCACAGTGACTTTAAAATTTATCAAATAAAAACTTAACAAAATCTCATTTATTGGCTGACACTAATGACTTATGATTTAATTTGGTGCATTTTTGTTGAAAAACAGCCAACATTATAACAATTAATATAATTGATTCATCCACTGAGCAAGGGACGTGGTGAAGAAACGGACACACCCGGTTCCATGAAATTGAGCAATGTTCAGTTGGAAGCAATTACATAACTCCAACTAATACCTTCAGCCAGAGATACAATAAAAGAAATTACAATGAATCTGTATGAAAGCAGAGACACTGACAGCCTGGAATGCACCGTATGTTTACCCATGAGGAAAAAGAGGGCAAAAGGTACAGACTATGAAGAGACGAGAAGGAAGAGAGGGTTGAAAAGGGGGAAAAACAAACACATGAAAAGCTGATGACACAGCTCACTCGGATGCTATAATGAATGAATCCCCAATCCCTCTCCAAAAATGAACATCTGTCCACATGTTTGCATGAAGACTCACACAGATGAAAGACAGTGGAGAGGTTGGCAGGGGGTGGGAAGGTCCAAAGTAAAAAACTGTAGGCCTGGCTGAGCAGTGACAATACATGCATTACCTAAAATAATCAGTCAAATGGTAACAAACGCTTTGGGGGATTGCAGGAAACTCACTTTTCCCCTTAAATATCAACAATCCCAAACCAAAGCTTTGCTGTAACGTGAAAGTTATGCTAAGTACTAAACCTAGGCTGATGCATGTAGAGGAAATTAAATTTTTATCTTAATTAATATTATTTTTACTGGTATTATTTGCTTCACTGTACTAGTGTGTAAGACAAGTGTGAAATTTTACACATTGCTTCTTAAATGATTAGCATAAAATACTTAGAAACACATTTAGGGGACAGTTGGACACCTTAAATGGGCATCTTGAGTATGCATTATGATTGGCTGAGATGGAAGTATCCTGATTTGAGTAGGGTATAAATACTGAATTAAAATATTTTCTCTCTTGCATTCTACAGAAAACACTGAATGGCTGTATGAATGTAGCCCTTTTCTTGCAAGAAAATACATCTTTAAAATACTTTTTTCTCAAACCTTCATTGGGAAAAGAAAAATGCCACAATGCACCTCATCAAAATGTAATAAGATAATGCTCGTTGCTCTTCTCAAGCACACCTTTCCTCGTAATTCTTCATGACAATGTTATAAATTCTGGAAAATTTCCAAGACTTTTTGGAATATTCCAAGGAATTTTGAAAGGTTTCCAGAAATGTTCCACCTCTTGGCAACCCTTTGCAACAAAAAGTGTGAAAAAGTGAATAAAGCTTAATTGGTAAATTTTAGCAAATGATATAAATATTTTTGCTTGAATAGAGTGGTGACTGGCTATTAACTGCTTACGAGCAATAGATTATGATTGCTCTAAATATTCAACACAAAAACCTATTAAAAAGCCACTGTTTCTTTCAACAGAAACCTACTTTCAACAATCCAACCACATGAAGTTTTAGTTGAGCACATGTGTACATCATAATGTGTATAAAGAGTCACCAAAAGGGCATTTCCCACACAACTCAACTCTGTATATTTCTCTGTCTGTGTTATAGTCACCTACAATACAGAACAGACCAAACAAAGCTTTTTAACTTCAAACTGCCATAGATCCACACAAACAATCTGAGTTTCAAAAGGGGGCTATATCTAGGTCAAAGCATGTCTTGTTTGGAAATTTGCAAGCCCACCATAAGCCGCATATGACTGAAACCACAAACGCGCTCATTGTTTGGCTCTCCAAGTCTAGATCCCCTTCATTTTTACACTTATATTCTTCCTAACTCTCAAAATCCACTTTTTAAAAACAAAACATCACCTTAACCTTCAGCATATGAAAGGTTTTAATGCAGGAGCCCTACACCTCATCCCCCTTGGTACAGCAAAGCAGCAGAAGCCCGAACCGTTCTCTGTCAGTGTTTATAACCGACATCTAAGAGCGGCTGAAAACCAGCAGATGTCCAAACTGACGGACAAGCATTGAGTTAATGCACAAGAAAGAAGAGGGGATGGTGAAAGACAGAGGAAAAGAAGGCCCATGGCCAGGATGAGGTCAGGCCAAAGATCATATTTCAAGTCCTCAAAGCTACAACCCTGCAACAATGATTCTGATAGACCTGTTGGGCTTAGGAAACTGGATAGCCGTGAAGTTGGTGGGAAGAGCGGTGGCAATAAGTGACTGTAGTGGGAGTAAATTTACTATGCTTTTGACTGACATCTCGACCATCAAGAATATTATATATGGACAGGAATGTCAATAAATCAACCAACAAGGGGATCTTCTGCTCTAAAAGAATGAAAGGAGATCAAATGTGGCCATTTTAAGGTTTTCAGGCCGCTCTTCCATTATGTTTCAGTGAAATCATCACTATGACTTTGCCCCACCTCAAAAACATTTATCCAGGGTCTGTCTGAGTGACTTGTGGCAAACTGAACAGTCAAACTAGACTAGGGGAAAATAAAAAAATAACTTGAGCCAGAGGTGGGATGGAGGTCTGCGAGGGAACTCTTTAACCACCTTCACCCGTCTGCCCAAACACACCATCTCAATTCTCCATTCTCTCCAAAGGCTTTTTTTCATGTGTATGAAGTGCAGAATTAGGTAATCAAACTGGCTGCATACACGCGGGCTGAAACGTCCTGGTCTGAGGATCATCAGGGGGAGGCTTGATGTTGACCGTGCAAGTAATTAGCAGGGATTACAGGAAATCTGGAACATTCCCAGAGTGAAGGGCTTCTGCCCAAAACCCACAAATGATTGTGAGAGGCGGGAGAAAAACCACAGACATAATAGTCAAATTATCATTACTGATTTACATTAAGGCAGTTACGATACAATCATATCACGTTTCCGTAACGCTTTAAAACCGAGTGTCATGATTCTGCCTTCATGTCCTGACTTTTCTCTAGTCTTGAGGCAGGATCATGACAGACCCATGTTTTGTGTACAAGCACATGGCCTTGTCTTTGGGCCATGTGCTTGTGTTGTCTCGTCCCCTTGCCCCGCCCCCTTGTTATCCTAGTCTTGTCGTGATTGCCTTATCTGTGCCACCTGTTGTGTCTTGATTAGTTCTCCTATTTAGATCCCCTAGTGTGCTCTGTCTTTTGTCGGTTCATTGTTTCCTCATATGTGTTTCTACATGTCAGCCTCGTGAGATATCGTATCCTTGTAACCCCTTTAAGAAGTCTTTGTATAACCGTGAGTGTATGTTTGTAGTTAGTGTTCAGAGTCTTTGTTTATCCTGTTTATCGTGTCTTGTAAAGTAATTTAGTGTCTACCCTAGTCGTTGTTTTCCCCCTCGTGGGTTTTGTTTTCCCCTTTTGTGTTAATAAATCCTGTGTTTGGTACTTCCTGTCTGCATCTGAGTTAATCCCAATCCCTCCACATAACACCGAGGTCCCATTTGTTAACAATAGTCAATGCATTTTCACTGTTAGTTGATGATGCAATAATTTCACTGTCTTTATTAATATTTTTACATGTTGTTTGTTTTTTACAAATGCTTGTAAAATGGTTCATTATTGGTTTATGACAATGTATTAACTAACATTAATGAATGGAACTATATTCTAAAGTGTTACCAACACAATATGTATTTGTATGGGCATTCATATTGCTTTGTTAATGTCTTCTACAACCATGTAAAAGTTTATGGTCAGGAAGAATTTGTAATGTTTTTGAAAGAAGTCTTATTTGTTCACCACGGCTGTATTTACTTGGGGGGGGGGGGGGAACTATATTGTGAAGAATATTTACAATGTAAAATAACTTCCATTTGAATATATTTTATGTAATTTATTCTTGGTGGCAAAGCTGAATTTATCATCATCATTACTCCATTTTTCTGTGTCACGTGGTCCATCTACTGCTCAAGAATTATCAATGTGGAAAACAGTTGATGGTTAATATTTTTGAGGAAGCCTTGGTGTATTTTTTTCACAATTATTCGATGAATAAGTTCAAAAGAACAGCATTTATTTGAATAATATAATACAAGTCTTTACTACAACTTTTGATCAATTCAATGTCTATTTCCAGAATAAAAGTATTAATCTGCTCAAAGCTAGGGGACCAACACCAATGTGACTGAAACCAGCTAAAGAAAAAGGACCCACCAGCTCTCAAATAACACACATGGGGAGTTCTGCAGAAGAATGAGGTTAAGGGAATGTCCCAGTGGAAAACTGTATCCAAATCTTAAGCCTCTAGTCAGTATCTGCTTGACAACTCCAGCACATATTGCCATGCTAATGCCTGATAACAAAGCCATGGGAGGAAAGGTTTGAGCAAACAGCAGCCTTCGCTGTAGCAGTCTGTTTTGGTATTAAAATCATCTGGAAAACTTCCCACACACAGAGCAGATAGGGAGGTGAGAAGAGTGGGACAAATGAAAGGAACGGAGGGATAACTCTTAGACAAGACTACTTAGAAATCCAAAGTAAAAGTGTAGAAAAGCTGCTTCGATACAAACACTGCCTACAATGCCGTCCCTATCCAGCAGGATGCAAAGGAACAGGAACAGACCCACCAGCCAAGTTTGGGAGCCCAGGGAGTGTCGATTTAACAGCATGGAAATGGGAAGTGTTAACAAGGAACTTCAGTGGCAGCCTGTATCTGCCTTCAAGTGTGGAAAGCCACAAACACACGGCCGGATTTTACACAGCACCCATCCGAAATCACTCTGTACTGTGCCAGATTTATTCAGGGAAAACCACAAACTACACTAACAATGTCAAAAGAAGTGTGGGGCTTTATTCTTCATGTCTGTGCACATCTGCCCATTCAGAGTGCACCGATGACTCAGGGTGAGTCAGAACCCACAATTCCCGCCCCTGGACATTTTTCGAAGCGTTCCTCACATTGCCTGTGAGCGGTTCACACGCTTTGGCTCAATCAAATGCGGGGGCAGCTTCTCCTAGTAACATGTTAAGTTGCCACTCTCTGCCGCCCTTCTTCTGTCGGTCAAAACTCCTTTCTCTTTCATTCAACGGTCAGTCAATCCTCTACTGAAGGTCCTCCGGCTGAGACTTTGTTGCTGCTCCTGTCTCTAAGGTCCCACTGAGGAGATCTTGGTGGTTCCCCTGTGGACTGCGCTAAAGAGAGGGCAGACTAAAAGGAGCATCCCATTGTTCCCACACACTGCACAGGCTGTCGCTCTCAGGGTTATTTTTGGAGGGGGATTGAGAGGAAGCAGTGAAAGAGAGACTTTCTGCACACATTTTAAAATGTGTGGAAAAAAGTCACAGATCAGGAAAATCATGATGTGATTTATATGGAAAGTATGACTTTAAAAAAAACATAAGCATGATGTTTCACTCTTAAATCTGCAAAGCAGATCATACAAAAATGTACTAATGAGATTGTACAACTTCATTTGAATTTTCCATAACTTAAAATAGTTTCAAATTACCATGAGAGTGTGTTGGCCCGGTCGCATGGCACTACTCCTCCTGCCTGCTCATTACCAAACACTGCTCTGTTCTCATTCACAAGACCACTTCCTCCTGATAGCCAAACTCAATTACAGGCAGTTATCCACAGGGGTCAGGTCACTGAGAGCACTGCCACAGATCAGCTCCGCTTCAGTCTGTCCCACAGCAGGGCAAACGTGAACCGCAATCAAATCAATCAAAGAATCCTGGAAAAAATGATTACGGTTTCCACAAAAATATAAAGCAGCCCAACTGTTTTCAGCACTGATCATAAGAAATGTTTCTTGAGCTGCAAATCTGCATATTGGAATGATTTCTGAAGAATCATGTGACACTGACGACTGGAGGAATGATGCAGAGATTCAGCTTTGCCATCAAAGCAATAAATTGCATTTTACAATACATTAGCATAGAACAATTGTTTTAAATTGTAATATCTCATTAGAAATAGTTAATGAAAGTGTTAACTGTCATCTACTTTAAAACAGAATTAGAAAGGTGTTAATGTGTAATAAAAACTTAATTCACAAAATACTGAAGTATTTTCACTTTATTATTACAGTAACATATAATTTAATGAGTGACATCTGCCCTGATCATGGTACACACAGCTGCCAATAGTGACAACAAACATGATTTGTTCTTTCATTATCGCACTTGAGCGATTAGCCTCTGATTAGCCGGAGTGGTGAGGAGGGGGCTTGCATGCTCTGATCTGACACAGTGGCATACAAAGGTCTTATTAACAGCATAAATTAACTTCTTACTGGCATGATCAACTCCTTGTGACTCTCAACCCATCTGACTGTCAGTGGAAACATGTTTTACCCAAATAAAACAGCTTAATTATATCTCATTTACAATCTTATCTGCAAAACTCCATTACAGATATAGTTACAGTGCACACAAAAATAACAAGAGTTAAGAGTTCACCAATTCTATCAATAGCTGAAAAAAGAAGTAGTAGCTGAAGTAGTTTATAGACACACAAGGGACAGGGAAAAGGGCAGAACTACTTCCTGCAAAGTTCAGTGTAGACCTGCTATGAAATGACACAATCGTTCAATTATCTCTCAAAGTGAAAATACAAGGCAAGCAATAATAATAACAATAACCGTAATAAAAGACTGGCCTGCAAAGATAAATATATTATGCTGATGCATCCAAGATACAGGCCAAAGATCAAGTATGTCCAATTCAGATCTGATCTGTACAATATCAAGAGGCCAGCGAGGTGATGTCATCGCCTTTCCGAGTCTCATAATGTACTGAAGTAATTAAGAGTGGGATGAATCTTTCAGGAGAAAGGGGGAGGAAACATGTTTGATCTTTGCCATTGTCCATACCTGATGCATGACATGAGAGCAAAGCGCCAACATAAAGCAAAGCAGATTTCTCCAGTGCGGGGAAAAGCAATCTGCTGGATCACTATGAGGAGCTGTTGACAAGGCAAGATACCAAGACCAGAGCCAATTAATGCCTGTCTTGTGCTTTGAAAAATAAAAATAAATACAGAATTCATATTTTCTAATTACTAATTAAAAATAATTAATTCTAAACTTACTCATTATATCCACAAAAATTATAAGATAGGACAAATAAAATGAGAAAATAGGAATTCTGTATTTATTTATTCTCACGCTTCTTGCGCACGCTAGTTCTGATCGTACGTATAGTAACTCGGCAACTATGCAAGAATTGTAGTATGTTTGCGTAAAGGGAAACAGACGTTCCGAGGGGAACAGAATCGACTGCTACACCGCATCTGCAGGTAGGTGCCCCCCCACGCACAAAAGTGAAACTCCGCCTATGGCGTGCAGCTTAGTGGAAATGGCAGCATCAAGTGGTAAGTGGTCTCAGCAAACTTATTTGCTAGGGGTCTTAAACATGATACTATGACTTTTACTAAAGAAAGTGCCATACACTTTTACTTGGTGTCTCTAAATCTCTTGAAGACACAATTAGATTTTAAAATATTTTCCCTTCAAGGGTCAAGGGTTGTAGCAAAGTATTTAAGTAACTCATCATCATTCATTAAGCACATTTGTTGGAAAAATAGCTAGAGGCTGTAAGAGGCACAACTTTAAAGGGATCATTCCATACCTGCATGCATTTCTTTAAGATAATATTTTTTTTTACTTTTGACAAAACAGTGAAAGTAAAAGAACATCCTTCAACATTTAAAGGCTTGGAACAACATTAAGGTGAGTAAATGATAGCAGTTTTTTTGGGATAATTAATTTTATGAAAAGGCTTCTTCTGAAAATTCCTGACTTACATTTAAATAGACAAATAACATTACAGGAAGGAATATGTGGTAGGACATGCATGATGATATCAACCAAATGAATCCCTCATTTTAGGTTCACTTCCATATAATGTACAAAAAGCCTTTAACCATAAGATCTCAAGCTAGAAAGTTGATCTTTCCACTGCAAAAGATACTGCAGGAAATCGGCCATCCCTGCAAAAGCCATAAACGTCAGATTTATGATAATAACAAAAGCAAGACAACATTCAAGTGAACAGGTCTTTGAATGAAACCGCCGGTTCAAACAGCCTTTCTTGCTGATGAGTCGCTGGAAACACTGAAAAATCATCATGCATGGGATGTAACTTTGACTATTTGCCTGATAAGTGCTAAGTGTAGGACTGGCTCAAACCCCTGAGGATGGAATTGTGCTTCCGGACTACAGAAGAATAAAGAAGACATGTTTTGACCACAAGGTGAAGAAGGCCACCTCAGAAAGCCAGAACCGTGGGGCCACTACCGGTTCTATTAGGTTCTCCTGTGGACCATTTCTCCCTGGCAACAGGAGACATTGTTAAGCCAAAGCAGGGCTATTTATGCTTCCTTTTTTGCTTTCTAAGGACCTCCACCCCTCAGTGACAGCAGACCATGTCACTCTCTCTGTATCAATTATCTCAGTCTTTTATTTACTGAGGCATGCTAACTAATGTTAGCCTTGTGCAGGGTCCCGACACATATTGTGCACCATTGTGAGAGGTACACGCACATTGCAACTAAACCTCTAAACGAGCCTTTATAATTCATTCTTTAAAGCCATCACAACAAAATTTGACACAATAAAACATGACAAATGCAGACATGTTGGGGAACATTCAAAGTTTGCATCACAATGACACCTCTGGGAAGACAATGGACCTGTCGGGCTGGTGTAAAGTACAGGAAAGACTCAGGCTCAATTGTTTCCCATCACTTAGAAGAATCACAGGAATACACTATATATTATGCAACAATTCATTCTGGTTTTAAATTTGATTAAACAAAGTTTCAAGAGTACAGATATTTAGTTTATATCACCATGTGTTCCCTGCGTTCTAGATCAGAGTATGTGAGCGGAACATGTCTGAAAGGGATTGATTACAAAACACTAAAATCAAACAAATCACAAATGATATGACAGATGCACAGCATTAAACAGTCGATATTTTTTCTCCATTAATTATTTTTCTATATTCCGCTTCTAAAAATTAAGGTTCATTGGCATGTAAGGTTCCATGTAGAACCTGTAGAACATTATATGGAACATTTGCACAGCACAAAAGGTTCTTAATGGTGGAAAAAGGTTCTTTGGATTATTCATGTTTTTCACACTCAGAAAAAAAAATGCTTTTTTAAGAACTGTTAGCTGAATGGTTTTTTAAGGAACCAAAAATGATTCTTCTATGGCTTCATTATGAAAACCCACTTTTGATACATTTATAGGGATAACGCATTTGCAATTTTTTTTAATAGAATTTAATTAAATGCTCATGTTATATTTTGGTTACACTTGTGAGATCATAAAAAATTTAAAATAGGCACATAATTTTGTGATACTGATATGCTGTTTGCAGGACCCTGAATATTCAATTCAAGTTTATTTGTGTAGCGCTTTTCTCTATGCAAATCAGCTTCACAGAAAGTTAAAGTTTCTACATTATATTTAGTAAAAGCTTATCAGTGGTGACTATCTCAAGTTGAGGTCCATACGGTAAAAATCAAGCCGTTAGTTAATGTCATATAATCAAACCCATGGTGCACACTATTAGCAATGACTATATGTTGCTATCAAACTTATTGCAAAATTTGGTTGCTTTGTATGTTGTATGAAGGTTGGCATCATCTGAGGTGTTGGCATCATCTCTTCTCAGGGATATAATTAAATTGTAAATGCTTTGTTACATGATGTATTATACAGTCGTGCTGTTGAACTGAAAATCAGCATGGCTGTGATTACCTGCGGCCTCATGCTCATAACACTTTATAAAGCAAAGAGCATGTCATGCCAATTTCAGATGCTAGTTATCTAGTGAGTTTCCTTAATATCTTTGCATTTTGCATTTGTTTATGAATTTGCACAATTCCGTGTAGATTCAAAGCCTTAAATACATAGAAACATAAAAGAAGGTCTCCTTTCCTGACCCTCCCTAACTGGCGTCCGAATCAGGAAAACTTTCTCCTTTATTTACGGGGAAATAAGACCGTGATTATAGTCAAACTGTGTCCTGAGGCTAGTTTCTCCCCCTCGTTCAGGCTTGAAGTGGAGATAAAAACGCTACCTTGTTCCACTCCTCCGCCTCATCCCCGCTCCAGATAAAATCACTGCATTTACATGAGCATTAGCGCTTCTGGATGACAATCACTGTCCGATGACTGACTCTCGCTTACAACGACAAATGGCACTTTGAAACAACGACAGCAGCCGGTGGTGCGGAGGGGAGGAACGACGGAACACTTAACTTAATCTGAAATTAAATCACGAGCTGCATCCCGTTTTATAAAATGAAGTAACTGCCTAGTTACAATCTGAAGTGCGCTAATGATCTGGAGAAAGCGCCTTAAGACAGTTCCATCCTAAGGGAAAAAACTATTTAAACAGTGTAACTCACCATGGACTCCTTTGTTGGGGACATCGTTGACGTTGAAACCTTTTGAACTGTAAGCAGTTCTGACATCATTGCAGCTCTTTGCCTTCTGATCAGCTTGAGCCGACGCCAAAACCACCAGCGACAGACATACAGTGAATACAACCAACATCTTCTTCATCACGGACTGCTTGAGCAATCGAGCCGCAACAGCACAAAGTAAAAGAAAACTAAAAAATTAAGTCACGAAATCTCTTAGATTCGTAGCCTACTTCTGATTTCCTCATGAGGATGCGGCGTTTCTGTTCAACTTCTTTTAGTCGCTCGAATCTCGCGAACTGGATTGTCTTGAGCAATAAAACCGGGCTTCTGAAGAATAACGAGCGAAACAAGTAAAACAAATAAAAAGCGACCAAACGCAACAAGCATTAAAGTAGCCTACTCAAGACTTTACGTTCTTTGTAGTGACTTTTTTTATTTACGAAAAACTAAAGCAAATCTGCGCTGCGTCCAGCTCTATGCACGCGCCCACGTTCAGTGCTGTAAAGGTGAGGTACTTCTTAAAACAGTTTCTTTGGTTTAAGAGATCCGGGAGGCAGTCTGCTCTCTAGGAGGAGAAGAGAGAAAATGGCGATAAAAGTTTTAAGAAAGTTTTCCCCCTGTCGCGCTGGTGAGCAGTCGGGACGCAGAGTGCAGATTGAGTAGTCGCTTGTGCGCGCGGCGAGATCTCACTATAGATTCAGTACTGCGCGAGCACGCCAAAGAGCTGGCCACGCGAAACACACGGGGTGGAGCATGGAGCGCGCAGGAGGTTACATTGACTGAGAATTTGCAGTCTGCCTTTAAATACTGACATTTCAAAGGAGTTTTTGCCACTTTAATTGATGGTTAAGATAGATAGATAGATAGATAGATAGATAGATAGATAGATAGATAGATAGACAGATAGATAGATAGATAGATAGATAGATAGATAGATAGATAGATAGATAGATAGATATAGAGTCAGTCTCTTTGTATTACAGTCATTATTTACAGCTCACAAGAAGGGCTTTAAACATAGATGAGAACTTAACCTCACACAAGCAACTACAAGCATTTCAATGCCCAGTTTTCCCCAGTGATAACTATGCAAATGACAAATAAATGTCTCTTGACTCTTGACACACACACATACGGTGCAATCTCAGCCCGGCTCCCATGACGAGCAACAAAACCAAAACATCTCACTTAAATGATGACAGTCCTCAGGGTCAGCAGCCTGTCTGTCCAACAACGACACAGGCCATAATTAGAGCAATTTTGAACTGTGCTTAAGTGTGGTTGTTTTGAACCTCCTGAGACTTGAGCTCTTTCGCAAAGGACGTTAAACCACAGATAATTTGTGGCAAATATAGGCCCCTACGTATAATGCATGCAAATAATCTGTTTTAAGATAAACATATATTTGCAATTATTGTTCTTTATATTATGGCTGAGAAAGTCATAGAGTTTCAGATTGTTCTATATTAAGTAATGATGCATGGTCTTCTCTCAAATGCTTTAAATGTGGAAATGGGGCCTTCATTATATGCAGTGTTTTTTTTTTTCTTTTCTTAATCTCATTAACATTGCTAATTGTTTTCCATTCATTGTTAATCTTAAAGTGAATGAGCACAGAGAGCACACTTTGACATGTCTGTATGTGCTGGAACATGTGTATGTTTCTATGTGTTGTTGTGGCTGTGTGAGTGTGTGTGTGTGTGTGTGTGTGTGTGTATGGTCTAGGGGGAGCTCTTAGCAAACTGACATTCCAACTATTATGTCCCCGCATTCCTCAGCCTACCCCATTCATACTGTGTGACCAAAGCTGGGAAAGCCAGTGGCCAATGAGAATCTGTGGAGGGGTTCTGGGGTCTGTTGATTGTGGATATGAGAGAGTGGACCGATGTTAAACTCAATAGAAAACAAAAGGTGAGAGCACTTTTTTCCCAGAATACTTATAAACGGACAGATCCATAGCTCGAAGTTACTGCATGAAAAGTTGTGCAGTGAAGGTTGTACAAATGCATTTCATTTTCCTGCCAGTTCCTCCATCCCTGACTGATTACACTTAATACTCCTGATATTAAACATTTTGCTTTATCTGAAATATAATAAAATATAACTTTGTTAGTAAATTTTTTAAATGCATTTCAATCAGTGTTTAACATTCTAAATAAACCATATTGAATCACACTTAAAAAAAGATTTAAAAGTGGGTATTACATTTGTGTTTAAATTGACATTTTAAATTATGAATAAAGTATAGATGTGATGAAGTCACTAAATTAGTATATTTATATGATTTACTTTTAAAGTGCATTTTAACTACATTATATTTCTGAAATAATATAAATTTTAATTCATTAAGTTCACTAAATCTGATTATTTCAGTAAATACTATAAATTTTTAATTATTTACTTTTAAATTACTACATTACATTATAATTATTATTATTTTACTTTCCATTTCTGGATTTGACCAACTATTGTCTATTGGGTTTTCTGACATACAAATATAGACAAATAATTGGCAAACTATTTTAATTTAGTAGTGTATTAGATAAATAATTCTTAATTAGATTAAAATAAATATAATGCTTCAATTAATATTTCATGCATTTTCTGTACATCTAACTTTGGACAACAAAACCTATTTATGGATTCTGAATGCCGATATATTAAGTACATTTCCATTTTACAAACCTAAATTGATTATGCACAGTGAGTTTGTGATAAATCATTTAAGAAATGTGTTGTTTTAGCTTGTTTTAATTATCAAAATGGATGAAAATCAATTTTTGGAGTGCATTATCATGGTGGCCCATTAGTATAGAGATGATTTTCACCCACAGAATCACAAAAACAGCAATAAACTACTAACTACTAAATAAAGTGTGTTAAACACACCAGGGGGATTGTTGTGTTTGTGTGTGTGTTTTGGGTGGGTGGGAAGGGTTGACAGAAAATACACGCAGACTAAATACGGTTTAATTTGCAGCTGTAGGTGTGAGGCACCACAGGTGTGTCTGACAGCTTTAGTCAGAGGAGATCATTAAGAAAAAAATGGAGATGAGTTAATTATATGCTTTTCAGTTGCCTTCACTTTCTGTAATTAGGTCAACATGCATTTTTTGATACTACTGAGACACTGGATGTCGAAAAGACACCCCTCGACTGGTTGGAATGAGAACTGCATACAGATACTCACCTTATGCACTAGTGCGTAACATTAAAAACAGAATTTCACAAACAAACTGTAAAAACAACACCACAACTGCAACTTTAACATTTTATTTGATTATCATTTACATGGAAACTTTTTAAATTAAAACACATGTATTTTAGCGTCGCAAATAAACAGCATTTGTACTCTGAACGTTCAGTATTGACCACCAAACACTCTGTACACTGGGTTACCCAGAACAGCAGGTACAGACAGGAAAGTTCTATTAATGTAAGGTCTGAGTAACTGTACCCAGACGTGAATGAAGGGCTCCATTTTATCCCCCTCCCCTGTCACTCTGGTTATTGAACAGCTCAAGCCAAGCTCAAGTAGTCAGATGTGCCAAATGGCCCTTGAATGCACACCCACTGTGCAATCAGTACCAGTATAAACAGTATTACACAATTCAGAGTTTAATTACGGCACTCAACACATTCCATTACTGGCAGAAGCACATCCGTCATTTAATGCATAATGTATGGCAATAAGCGATTTGTTTCAATTAAACTGAGATTTTTGTATATCGATCAGTCAGCCATAGTTTGTTTTTAAAGTTTGCATGTTTTTTTTTTCTTTCAGACTGAATGTATTATGCCTCCTTGCAGCCTAGGGTTTATATTACTTACAAATTTACATAAAGCATATTTCTGTAAATATGCATTGCATTGCAAAAGACCTTTAACCAAATCTTTTTCAAATAAATAAAGTTGTGATATTTTCATTTGTAAACACTTAAATTCAAATTTATTTCTTTTAAATACTGTGACATAAAAGGAAAGCTCAAATAAACTTAAGCTCTAAGTTGTAAAACTATTGCTGCAACCAGGACACAATTGCCTCCCAACTGGCCTTTACCTGCGACTCATTAAAATAACCATCACATTTTTTTGGATAAAACCCCAGACTTAAGTGATCAATATCTAGGCTGTGAATGTGAAGGACAGCTGTGAAAATGAAGACAAAGGAGCATTACAGAGAAATTGTGCTAAAGTAAAGCAAATTTATGAATGTATGAAAACCACCCCAAAACATTAACCAAGCATCTGGATGTCCCAGTTGGAACTGTTGGCACAGCTATCAGGAAGTGGGGGCTAAACTGAACCATCCAGACATTGCCACAAAACAACTATCCCGCAATACTCAATGCATGAATGAGAGCTGAGGTGAGCTACAGAGAGGCCAGTGATCAGTGAAGGTGCACCAGTCGACCATATCAAGAGCTCTGCGTATCACTGGTCTATTGGGGAGAGTGGCACAAAAGCTCCCGTTACTCCTGAAGAATCACATAAAAGCATAACTGTAGCCTGGCAAAAAGCATAATATTGACTGAGGTGTGCAATGTGTTAAAACGATTTCTTTTCAAACGATGTCAAATGGGGCTAACATATGTGGCATGATATGTGTGGTGTAAAACACTAAGAAAATACCATTCTTAAAGACTAGCAGTTCTGTAAAGTCTGAGTAAGCCAAGAAATCATTATTTAGTCTGCTACAAAACAAAACTTTTTCAGCAGAACAGGAGCACGTGGTTGAATGATGTATCATGGTGAAAACCTGTGTCAGCATCGAATTTCAGCAACCTGATTTTTTAAATGTATTTTAAGTGTAATGTTTTATGTATTTTTTTTATTGTATCAGCCGATGTTCAGTATTTAAAGGGATGATTCACAGCTGGCAAAATGGGCTTTTAATAAAATGTTTCTGTCTATGCAGTAGAAAGGCAAAACATTTTCTGAAATCAGTGCTAGAGAAAAATTGCTGGGAGTTTCCTTTTTGGTAAAAAATCAACACATATAATTCACTTTTGATTTCGGTGCACCCCCTCTGTTGATCCAAGCGTCCACAGGCGGGAATCTAAAAATATTACAGAAGTTTAACACTATAAAGTAATAGTTCACATCCCAAAATAAAAACTGACTCATCCTCAGGGTATCCAAGATGCTGATGACTTTGCTTCTTCTTCTTAGCATTGTATCACTTGTTCACCGGACGACTGAATGGGTGCCATCAGAATGAGAGTCCAAACAGCTGATAAATAATCCACAGGTAATCCACACAACTCTAGTCCATCAATTAATGTCTTGTGAAGAGAAAAGCTGCGTGTTTGTAAGAAACAAATTCATCATTAAAACATTTTTAATTACAAACCCATGTTTCTGACTACAACTCCTCTATCCATAATATTACTCTTTCCACAAAAAAACAGTCATCCTGTCTGAATCAGGAGAAAAATATACACAAATCAAGCACTGTTTATAAGGGAAAACAGTCTAAAAGTTCTTAATAAATATGTCAGTGGATTTTGATGATCGACAACAACAGGGGATAGACTTTATTTTTGGGGCAAGAGATGTAACTGATTATGAACTTGAGTTTCAGCCAGAATAAAATGCTTTAATTATGGATTTATTTCTCACAAACTCACAAGATGTTAACTGATGGACTAGAGTTGTGTGGATTACTTGTTTATTATTGTGATGCTTCTATCAGTTGTTTGAACTCTTATTCTCATTCTGACGGCACCCATTCACTTTAGAGGATCCATTGGTGAGCAAGTGGAATGGAATTGCCAAAAACCCAAACAGATTCCCAAAACACTTTGAGCTAACAGACCGTTTTGATCTGAACTCAAGTCTCTGGTGGAATCAGAAGTTGACATAACCACTCAAACAAAGAGTTCTGAAAAGGCCCAGCAGTGTTTACAACCTTTGAGGAAGTCAATCTTCAAATGGATTTGGATGGTTTTCTGGGAAGGAGGCACAAAGACACAATAAATAAATAAATGCATTACACTCTTCATCTTCAAAATTACTTTGAGTTTAAGTGCTTTGAAATAATACAACAACAGAAAAAAAAGTATGATTTAAAATTGGTAATCTTCTTAAAACTTGCAGGACACTGTGTATCATTCCAGTTTGGGGATGTCTAGCACAATGAAGCTGATTCTTTCAATTTGTTTAAAACACACGTGACAGATGAAGAAGAACAGTAACAGATTAAATATCAGGTTATAAAAGGAAAACAGTGTAAACACTAGTTTTCCCATTCTGATCTGAAATGACAGCTTTAGCCCTTTGTATATGAAGATGCCTAGAAACAGAAAACTTTAAAGCTGCACAAATCCATCAAGCCATCTTTCACTGAAGGCAAATGCTACAGCGACTTGCGAAAAGGAGAGAGGAAAAACAGGAAGTTTTGTGTGTGTCCATTTAAGAGAATGCTTTAATCACATGATTATAATCCAAGAATAGAGGAAATGAAAGAAAAAGGAAGAGAGATAATGAGCGACGAAATCAAAGAGAGATTATAAAATACCACATTTTCTGAAGAGAGAAAGTCAGCATTCTAATAAAACTGTTTTAAAGCATTTTTTTTGTAAATGAAGCACAGCTGTGTCGCCCTGTAAGGAGAGGGTTTCACAACGACATGCCGATGCCTTGATGTCCTCCAATCCAAGGGTCATTTACTGCACAGGAAATGAGCAGCAGAGGAGAAGCTCACTGCAGTGTATGTATGAGACCGCGATCGTATGTGTTCCCAGACTCTGTCAGTCACGCTTCCTTCTCCTTAAGTGTGCCCATTCACTCACAAAAGCTGAGCCTCTTTGTCTTTTCAAAAGCGATTTAGCTCCTTTTCCTCCAGAAGGCTTTGGCCTTTGTGTAAAACTGCATGTGTATAGCAGAGGGGAGGCGATGCTCAATGTAAAACACATGGCTGTTGTGTGGCATACGAGTTCGGAGGGAAAGAACATGATTCTTCTATGTGTAAGTAATGCTCTTCATGCTGTAGAAGAATGAGTTCATAGTCTGAGCATTTAGATGAAATTGATCCTCAGGTCCGCACAAAATATAGAAAAGAACAGGTTTATATAGTAAGACTTAAGACTGAGAAGAGGAAAGGTTCTTGTCCTTGGCCAAAATCATGGAGCTATATGTACACTTGGGCATCATTAGAGCTTCAGACGTGATCACTGAAGACCCAAAATTATGATGATGGTAAAAATAAAGGTTGCACTAGGAAAATATGCCGCCTGTGCTGCTCCAGGTACGGATGCTCCCCCTTGGGAGTCTGTGGCCAGTCTGGGAGTCAGGAGCAATTCATGAAGTGTTAAGTCGTCAATTGCCAAGTTATCTGCCAAATCTGAAAAGAAAAAGAGAGGGATAGAAACATTTTATTGATGGACCTGCAGACCTGTTTGTTAAATAAGTGTATCATATGGCTTCAGAAGAAAAATCCCATATTGAAAGAATGACTCTAATGAGTCAGTTCTTTTAACTGAATCAAACACATTGCGAACAATCAATGTAGTCCAAGTCCTGAATGAATCATTCTAATGAGTCTAATGATTCTTTCTAGTAAAGAAAACAAGCATAGTGTAACTAGTTCACTAGAGTCCTTTTAGTGAATCAAATACTGTCCAATTTTCCCACATTCAAATCAATGTAGTCCTAGTTCTGAATGAATGATTCTAATGAGTCTAGTGATTTTTAGTAAAGCAAACATGCACAGTGTAACTAGTGTAGTCTCACTCAGAGTTGTTTTAGTGAATCAAACATTTTCCAATATTCCACATTCAAATATGTGTAGTCCTAGTTCTGAATGAATGATTCTAATGAGTCAAATGATACAAGCAAACATACAGTGCAACTAGTGTAGTCTAAATCCTGAACAAATGACTTTAAAGAGTCAGTTCTTTTGAATAAATCAAACAGAATATATTTAACCAAATGTAGCCTGATTCCTGAACAGATGACTCTGACATGGTTTTTTTTAGTGAATCAAACACATTCCACCCAATCAGTGTTATTCTGATTTAGTGAATCAAACACATTCAGCTTACAACTACTGCAACAATCATTAAATTCTTTACAATTCACTTTTCTGCTATTTAAAATTTGTTTTCTTTAAGAAAATTACAGTTTACTCAACTGCTTTATGTCATTAAATTGTTCAGTAGGTATCTTTGTGAAATGTATGATATGGAATGTATGTGGATCTGCTCTTTTAAGGTGTTTCTAACCCAGGATTATAGCTTGAACATTTTCAGTCATCTTGGTGATTTATGTGTGCTTCCTCAGTCTGGAAAAAAAGCTACTTTGATTTTGTCTAATAACTTTAGTCATTATTTTTGTTATGGCATTGTCTTACTGGAGTAAGTGAGGAATATGGCAGCATTCCACCTTAACACCATTTAACAATCCTTAAAGAAACTAAAACATCTTTTCATTTATCTCAGCATCTACAGATGAGGTGTATTGTCTGGGATGTCAGCCATGAAGGAGACAGAACTGTAGGTGAAAATTATGAGAAAGGAAAGCGGATATCAGTAATAAAGTCAAGTATGGAGAGGAACGCCAGCTATGTGTCCCCTGTGAAGTGTCCATCTAAGCTGAGGAGAATCGTATTCGTTCAAGACACAGATAAGCTATCACATGTATATCCTCTGCCTTATGTAGCACATACCTTAAATTCCTGTTCTCAGTCTGACATAACAAAACCATACAGTTAATAAACAGAGAAAACATGAAACACATGAAACCACAAAATAACAATTCTGAAAACCTTTGGTAACATTTTATTTTAAGGACAAATTCTCGCTTTTAATTAGTTGCTTAGCATACATATCACTTGCATATTGGCTGTTAATTAGTACTCATAAAGCACAAATTAATGGTTTATTCTGCAAGACCATATTTTAGATCCTTTAATCCACCCCATACCTAAACTTAACAACTACCTTCCTAACTATTAATTATCAGCAAATTAAGAAAAAACTTTTTGTGTTACCAAACTTTTAAATGTAAGAAAAGAAAAGAAAAAGACATCGAGGTCATTAATCAAATAAGTAGATTTGTGAAATGGATCATGTGACTGTACAAATGTTTGGATCTTGTCAAGGCATTAAATATGCTCTTTGGATAATTTTCAAATCATGAGGGAGACATGATCAGGTTTTACACAAACTCATGGAGTTCATGCCAACTTGAGTGCTACTGTCATTAAAGAAAAAGGGGTGGAAGCAAATAGAGACATCCTCTGTCTCACATTCATTATTCAGTTCAGCTTTTCACTCAAATCATGCTGAAAAACTATTCAGTTAGACAACTGGAAACTAGAAGTAAAGCTTTTAAAAAGTGATTTACAAAAAAAACTAATTTCATACCTAAAACAAAAAATGCATAAAACATGTTATGTTATTCTTTAAATCTTATTCTAAATTGCCCCTATACTTTCTTCAAATATTTTTAAATATGTTGTATTTTTGATATATCAATTTTAATCATTTTTTCTGTAATAGAATCTAAATTGCAATCTGAATTCTTTTGCGCTAACGTAATTGTCTGAACTCCAGGTTGAGACAAGCATTTTTATCCCATTTTTATCCCGATGTACACACAATAACCGACTATAACAAATTCAATCTGTGTTTATCACATAGTGATTACCTCAACAGTGGTGGAAGGCACTTTGAGGGGCAGTAGAAATCAGTTTACTCAACAGTGGGAGATTTTTGAATTACATACACCATGTTCTGTCCATATGTTACTATTCTCTGCATCTTGAATTAAATTGACAGGAAAAAATGTATTTAATCTCCAAGATCAGACGCTATATTTAACACCCTCTATACACCAGTGTCTTCACATTTCATTCTTTGTTTAGGGGGGAATTTGAACCTAACAGGGAGGAAGTGCACCGTTTGGGCCAGCGGTTGCGTAGTCCTGGGATCAACAGGAAGGTATGCGACTTAATTCTATGCCCTGAACTCAGCATGCCAGCCAGTGAGAACCAGGATGAAAGCAGGAAAAGAGATGGAGGCCTTCTCTCAGGGGGTCCTCTGGATGCCCAGGGGCCCAGTTCAGCACAGTCGACTTTAAAACAGAGGAAGGAGGTAAATAAATAAAGCCTCGGCGCTAAAACCTCCTTGAGATTTCTGTGCAATTACGACAGAGCTTGAGCGCATGCCAGAGAACAATTAACAACTTCTTTCCCTCCGTCCACTGACAAGCCAGCAGTTAGACATTCCACGGGCCCTGAAAGGCCGATTTTTCATTGTGACAGCGGCACAATGTACCACTAGTCCAATTAAAGCTGAGGTGTAATTCAATATGGCTTTTATATACACTGCACCCTAAATCAGATGAGATGTGTTCATGGGTACAGGCAGGAAAGTGAGGAACGTGTGTGTGTGTGTGTCTGTTATGTTATTGTTTGCCATGCAAGTACAGAAGAGCTGAGAGTCACTGAGTAAAACCTGAAATGTTCATAAAAATAAAAAGACTGGAGGGTGTGGAAATGATACAATGAGTGCAAACCATGGATAATCCAACTCCACAATGTGACTAATAATATCCTGTTATAATTAGCCGTGGACACTTGTGAATAATAATGTGAATGACGATATCCACAGAATGGTTGAGAGTTTGGTTGACTCTTGTTTTGGATCTGATATCCATATATTGGTAATTGGTAAGTGTGATGATGTGTGGAGACGGGCATGCTAAATATAGAAAACAGACAATCCAACCAACAAAGAATGAGCATGAGATAATCGGACCAATAGCACAAAGGCTTGCAAAGGCTATACGTTTTCAGAAGTATCAGTCTTCAGGGGTCTCCACCATGCAAGTGGAGCTCTGACTGGGTTTATCACAGATTTACGAGCTCCAGTTACAACAAGGGTCAGAGGTCAATAGTCAGCCATTGATTGGTAATGGTGGGCTTGGGCTGTCTCAATGCCCACAGTGCAGTACATCACAGACATGGCAAACGGGGACACAGACATGTTTTAAATGTTTACTGCAGCCCAACTTCTTTAGAAGACTAGTTTGTTTCAAGACCTGGTTAAAGAAGATTTATAAGCTCTTAGGGTTTAAAAAAGGTGATGAGGGTGTTTAAGTGCCTCAAACTATATATATTTGCTTATCTAAACTCAAGAGGACTATCTTTGTTCTTCCAAACTTCTAAATGAGAAACAAATCTATGCTACATGTAGTGTGTGGAGAATTATTATTAGGGTGCTTCCAATTAGTAGTATAGCTCAGATTCAGGTTAGAGATTTTAACATTTTTGGCTTATATTAATAATAACAACAACAACAATAATAATAATAATAATAATAAAACAATAATACATTTGTGAGTGGCACTTTTTTTTAGGATTCTTTGATGAAAAGAAAGTTCCAAAGAATAGCATTTTTTTTTAAACAGAAATCTTTTTGTAACATATATATGTCTTAGTTTATACAGTCACTTTTGTCCTTGTCTTATTAAAGCATTATTAAAACTGTCACTCACATTTTGGAAGATAGACTTGAATGTGCATGATACAAACCTATATTTTTATAATTCATGAACGAAAAAATTTGTTACATGATTTTGATGTGCCATTTACATGGTAATGCAATGTTTGAATTTAAAATGGGTTTCAAAGGATGAATTTTGAGATTTTTCAGTTTTCAGTTTCTGATGAATTCTAAAATGTGATAGAGAAAAGGGCAACGAAGAAGTCTTTTTTTTAAACAAAGTCAAAACTCCTGTTATAATGTAGATTTTTGAGGGTGCATGTCGGGTCTCGGGGCTAATCACCTGCCTTTTGTGTGTGTCTGGGTCTCTTGTCAGCTCACCGCGTCTACCTGTTTGAGTTTTCCCCGCCCTCCTTGTTTCGGTGTTGTGAACCCTAATTACTCACCACCTGTTTTCTATGTTCTTCTAATTTTTTCCCCCTTATCAGTCCCCGTGTTTCTCTGTCTATTGTCAGACTGTTGTTCCTCGTATCAATAGCTCCGATCTTCTAGCTATTCTTGGCACTCACCTTTGTCGTGTCTTGTCCTCAGGCTCCAGTGTGTTTAGCTGTTTTCTCTGCCCCCTGTTCCCCAGCGCAGAGCTCTTGGAAGCTTCAGTGTCATCCCTCCGGTCTCAGTGGTCGTACAAATAACTGTGGAACGTTACTCATCGGTTTGATTCATCTGCTTCGACTATTCTTCCAGTCACTACGAGTAATCCTGTGAACGTGACTCATCTGATCTGCCTCCTCTGCTTAAATAAAGCCTTGCGTAAACCCGCATCTGAATCCTGCCCATTTTCTCCTGACAGAACAGTCTGACCAGATCATGGATTCAGCGGGATCTGATCCACTCCGCTCGGCTCTCGTGCAGCAGGGAGTTTTGTTAGGACAGCATGCCACCCAGCTCAACACCACCGCGCAGGATGTGGACGCTCTCAGTGCCCGAGTCTCCGAGCTCCTCACACGGGTGGACGACCTTCAGCGAGAGGCAACAAACCGGGGGTCCATTCTTCACACCGGTATGGCCCACGAGTCCGAACCTCATGCCAACAATCCGCCGGTCTATGATGGCGATCCTAACGCCTGTCAAGCGTTTCTCTCCCAGTGCTCGCTGGTGTTTTCTCTGCAGCCCCGGCGTTACGCAACTGAGGAAGCCAAGGTAGCGTACGTCCTTACACTTCTTTCGGGCCGTGCCCGCGAATGGGGAATTGCCGCATGGAGATCGCGGGCTCCCTGTTGTGCTACCTTCACTGATTTTAGTCGAGAGATGGCAAAGTTATTTGATCGCTCAGCTCAGGGAGACGAGGCGGCGGCCCAGTTGTCGCGTCTGACTCAGCGGAGGAGCTCTGTCACGGATTACGCCATCCAGTTCCAGACTTTAGCGGCGGCGTGTGGCTGGAATGAGAGCGCGCTGCGCGCTCGTTTTCTTGAGGGGTTGGATTTTCAAATTTCTGATGAACTCGCGGCCATAGAGCTCCCGCGGGAATTGGATAATCTCATTAATCTCGCGCTCCGTATTGAGGGCCGTCTCAGCCGCCGCCGCAAACAACGGCAAGCGCCCGCCCCGTGGCGCCACCTAGAGTCCTCTTCAGCCAGTTCAGCCAGTTCTGCCAGCCGACAGCCCTCGGAGGAGGAGCCCATGCAGTTGGGTCGTTTACGGCTTACACCACAACAGAAGCAGGAGCGTCTGTCATCGGGGGCGTGTCTATACTGCGGCAGGGGAGGACACTTCGCCCTTCACTGTCCGTTAAAAGCCAGGGTCCACCAGTGAGGCGGAGAGTCCTGGTGGGCACGGTTCTTAATTCAAGCTCTCCTGCAGCACGGACTCAGCTGCCGTTCCAACTCTCTTTCCAGAGTCGATCTCACGCTGGGCTCGCCCTTGTGGATTCAGGGGCTGAGGGGAACTTCCTCGATGCTGCTTCTGCTCAACGTTGGAAAATACCGCTTATTCCTCTGGTTAGTCCCGTGTCAGCATGGTCTTTAGCTGGCCGTCCCCTCACCACCATCACTCACATCACCCCCAAGATAAGCCTTCATATTGCTGATAGCCATAGCGAGCTGATTGAACTGTTTATTATTGATTCCCCTAAGGCTCCTTTAATCCTGGGGCATCCGTGGTTACATAAACACAACCCACACATTGACTGGGTCAACAATGCTGTTTTAGCCTGGAGTCAGTCTTGTCACGTGTCATGTTTGGGTGCTGTTTTTCCTCCTGTCTCTGTGTCTTGTGTTCCTCAGGAGGATCCCTCTGACCTGTCCGGTGTCCCCGCGGAGTACCATGATCTTCGGGCGGTCTTCAGTAAGGCCCGGGCCACCTCGCTACCCCCGCATCGCCCCTACGACTGTGCCATTGATCTTCTCCCGGGCGCTTCTCCGCCTAAGGGTCGGTTATACTCCCTTTCGGGTCCTGAGAGAGAGGCCATGGACAAGTATATACGTGAGTCACTCCAAGCTGGGCTCATCCGCCATTCCTCCTCTCCCGCTGGTGCAGGTTTTTTCTTTGTTCAGAAGAAGGACGGCTCCCTGCGCCCCTGTATTGATTACAGAGGTTTGAATGACATTACTATTAAGAACAGGTACCCCCTACCTTTAATGTCCTCTGCTTTTGAATTATTACAGGGAGCTAGGGTCTTCACCAAGTTAGACCTGCGCAACGCCTACCACTTGGTGCGCATTCGGGAGGGGGATGAGTGGAAGACGGCATTTAACACCCCTTCGGGACACTACGAGTACTTGGTTCTTCCGTTTGGTCTTACCAATGCTCCAGCCGTTTTCCAGGGACTCGTCAATAGCGTGTTGGGTGACATGATCAATCAATTTGTCTTCGTGTATTTGGATGATATCTTGATTTTCTCCTCTTCTCTCCAATTACACACCCAGCATGTCAGACGGGTTCTCCAGCGGTTGTTAGAGAATCAGTTGTTTGTCAAGGCGGAGAAGTGCGAATTCCACGCTGAGTCTGTTATGTTCCTTGGCCACATTATTTCTACGGAGGGGATCAAGCCAGATCCCGCTAAGATTGAAGCTGTTGCCCAGTGGCCGGTTCCTGACTCCCGGAAGGCTCTGCAGCGATTCCTGGGTTTCGCCAACTTCTACCGGCGATTCATCAGAAATTTTGGTCAGATTGCTGCACCGCTCACAGCCCTAACTTCAACTAAGGTGTCCTTCAGATGGAACCGGGAAGCGCAGGTAGCCTTTGACATTTTAAAGTCCCGTTTTGTCTCTGCACCTGTTCTGTTGGTTCCAGATCCTGAGGCCCAGTTCATTGTTGAGGTTGATGCTTCGGAAGTCGGGGTTGGCGCAGTTCTATCTCAGCGTTCCCTCCACGATGGGAAGCTCCACCCTTGTGCATTCTTCTCTCGTCGTCTCAGCCCTGCAGAACGTAACTATGACATCGGCAATAGAGAACTGTTGGCAGTACGATTGGCTTTGGGTGAGTGGCGTCACTGGTTGGAGGGGTCAGTGCAGCCCTTCTTGGTCTGGACGGATCACAAGAACCTGGAATACATCCGTTCAGCCAAGAGGCTGAGCTCGCGCCAGGCCCGTTGGGCACTCTTCTTTGCCAGGTTCAACTTCACCCTCTCGTACCGGCCGGGATCTAAGAACACCAAACCCGATGCCCTCTCTCGTCTGTTCGGTGCTCCAGGGGGGGAGGTTGCGGCCGAGGCCATCCTTCCTGAGGGGGTGGTGGTCGGGGCTCTTTCATGGGGTATCGAGCAGCGAGTTGAGGAGGCCGGTCGAGGGGTGCAAGTGCCAGGGGAGTGTCCGGCGGGCAGGTTGCCGGTGCCGGCTGCGCTGCGCTCTGAGGTCCTTGAGTGGGGTCACTCATCCAGGTTAGTCTGCCATCCAGGGATTCGGAGGACGTTGTCTGCCATCCGACAGCGTTTCTGGTGGCCTACTATGGCCGCAGATGTTAGACAGTTTGTGTTGGCCTGCCCCACATGTGCCCAAAGTAAGCCGGTCAATCGCCCTCCTGATGGTCTGCTAAACCCTCTCCCTATCCCTTCCCGCCCTTGGTCACACATTGCCCTTGATTTCGTCTCAGGGCTTCCTCCGTCGAAGGGTAACACTGTTGTTCTCACAGTGGTGGATCGCTTTTCCAAAGCGGTTCACTTCATCCCCCTGCCCAAGCTGCCCTCCGCCCGGGAGACCGCCCAACTGGTGGTGGACCACGTCTTCCGTCTCCATGGGTTTCCGGTGGATGTGGTTTCTGATAGGGGTCCCCAGTTTGTCTCCCGGTTCTGGAGGGAATTTTGTAGACAGATTGGGGCCTCTGCTAGTCTGTCTTCAGGGTTTCATCCCCAGACCAATGGGCAGTGTGAGCGGGCCAACCAGGATCTAGGAAGAATGCTCCGCTGTCTAGCGTCCAACAATCCGAGTTCCTGGTGCCAGCAGCTCTCCTGGGCAGAGTACGCTCATAACACGCTTCCGGTGGCCGCGTCAGGTATGTCCCCCTTTTAGTGTTCTGTTGGTTATAACCCACCTCTGTTCCCGTCACAGGAACCCGACGCAGCGGTTCCATCCGCCCTGGCTTTCGTCCAGCGCTGCCGTCGCACCTGGGAGAAAGTCAGGAGGATTCTGGTCCAAGCCTCTGGCCGAACCAAGACCGCAGCTGATCGTCGCCGGTCCTCTCCTCCTGCCTATGTGTGTGGTCAGCGGGTTTGGCTTTCTACCAAGGATCTGCCTCTCCGGGCGCCTTCTCGTAAGCTGGCACCCAGATTCATTGGGCCATTCCGCATCACCAAGGTGGTTAGTCCGGTGGCGATCAGGCTCAAGCTCCCTCCCACTTTTGGTCGGGTTCATCCGGTGTTTCATGTTTCCAGGGTCAAGCCGGTTTTCTCTTCCCCCCTTAATCCTGCTTGTGGTCGGCCCACCCCCCCGCCCCCTCGTCTTGTGGATGGATCTCCTACCTATACGGTTAAGAGATTACTCGATGAGCGGCGCCGCGGCAGGGGGTTTCAGTATCTTGTGGACTGGGAGGGGTATGGTCCAGAGGAGAGGTGCTGGGTGCCGTCCCGGGACATTCTGGACCGCTCGTTGATTGAGGACTTCCGGCGGCATCGAGGTAGGCCCCTTCCTAGAGCGTCAGGTGACGCTCCTGGGAGGGGGGGTACTGTCGGGTCTCGGGGCTAATCACCTGCCTTTTGTGTGTGTCTGGGTCTCTTGTCAGCTCACCGCGTCTACCTGTTTGAGTTTTCCCCGCCCTCCTTGTTTCGGTGTTGTGAACCCTAATTACTCACCACCTGTTTTCTATGTTCTTCTAATTTTTTCCCCCTTATCAGTCCCCGTGTTTCTCTGTCTATTGTCAGATTGTTGTTCCTCGTATCAATAGCTCCGATCTTCTAGCTATTCTTGGCACTCACCTTTGTCGTGTCTTGTCCTCAGGCTCCAGTGTGTTTAGCTGTTTTCTCTGCCCCCTGTTCCCCAGCGCAGAGCTCTTGGAAGCTTCAGTGTCATCCCTCCGGTCTCAGTGGTCGTACAAATAACTGTGGAACGTTACTCATCGGTTTGATTCATCTGCTTCGACTATTCTTCCAGTCACTACGAGTAATCCTGTGAACGTGACTCATCTGATCTGCCTCCTCTGCTTAAATAAAGCCTTGCGTAAACCCGCATCTGAATCCTGCCCATTTTCTCCTGACAGTGCACTCTTGTCATAAATTAATCTATTTCTTTTCCTACATAATTTTTAACCAAAATCATTGGTAAAATATATATTTGGGAGTCTTAGACCTTTCCAACGATATATAGTTTGTCAAGATTACATTAGATTTAATTGTAATATAGTGAAGTAAATGTAGGCGTCCCTTATACGGAACGGGTTGACAGTTAAAGGGTTAAAGAAACAACTTATTGACTTATTGTATATTTTGCAATAAAATCACTTTTATGCCCATCAAATGTAACCCTAGAGCAATACTTTGGGTTGGGCAATAAGACTCTGTTTGTTTTGTGTCTTAATGTCTGTCGGGAAAGGAAATTGATATGAAACATTTGGAAATGAAAATGTCCCATTTGACACCTGCACAGCACAAAACATGCTTTATTGGTTCCAGGCAGCCCATCTAAATCACCACAATCGCCCATAAAAGCCAAGTCAGTAGCACAGTCTAATGATATTTTGTAATTTATAATAAAAAAGCTTTATATATGATACTCAAACTCGAAAGATTAATAATCAGATGGCTGCACCATATCTGATATCTAAAGGAGATTTATGCCAAAGGAATGCTCGATCACATTTTTGTCGTTCTGTCTGTTTTCATAAGCCTGGCTCCACAAATGTAGCAGCAATGTAAAGCAGCACTGGCCACTTTCATAAGGAGCACCTGTGTTTGAAGACTGACATTCCGTCTACTTATCTAGTCCTGAAGAACACCTGTAAGGCGGACGGGAGTTCCTGAATAAAGAGGGCAACTGTATGTCCAGGTGGAGGTCTGTCTGGAAGTTGGCAGATCCTGTGCTGTCTGATGAACTGCATTTCAAATCTTTTTGAATCTCTCTAAAGAGCTTTTGGATTTTGATGAATGTCCTGCATGGAGGCTGTATACACTGTTCACTATAGGCCAGACATGTTTTCTTTTTGTGAGTATTTCCCCTTTTTTAATTAATCAGATCCATGATTTTATAAGGGCTGAGCTTATATGTGTACACTTTAGTACCAAATGAGCTCTAAGTCTTGAAATCTAGATTTATTACATTTAATGAAGAAAATGTGACTGTGTCCACCAGTGTAATGATGCTAATATGTTGTGGCTGGTTGCCAGGATGTTTTTGAGTAATTGTTTGCTAGCTGCTGAAAGTTGCTATGGACTTGTTAAGCAGTTGCCAATGTGTTTTGGTTTGTTGCTAGGGTATTTGGTGAGTAATTTCACATCTTTCTTAAATAAGTCACATGATTTGGGGTATTTGACTTTCTTTATTTCCTCTTCATTATGAGAGTGATTTGATATTTGCTAATCAGTTGCAGTATAAGGAAGAGGGGCATCGCAATCTGAAGAGCATTTCATTGGACAATATTTAATATGTGCAAAAAGAATAATTAATGTTTTGGATCCATTTTTCGAGAAGAAAGAGACTGCTAATGTTGCAATGTGCTTGTTAATTTTGTTAACTGTTACGAGTTTGCTAGCACAAAAAAAAAATTGATCAACTCTTTTCAGCATTGATAATAATATGAAATGTTTCTTGAGCAGGATTCATGTGGAATCAAAATCGGATCATGTGACACTGAAGACTGAAAATTCAGCTTTGCATCACAGAAATAAGTTACATTTTATATACCATATCATATATAAAATATGGCATTTCAGCTTCCACACCTCTATATATAGAACACAAGATCGCAACACACGTAAGACCCTCTGTAAACACACTCTATGCTCCCATATACAGCACAGTGTCTCATGCTGATGCTGCTGCTGGATCTGGTGAGGACAGAGGAAGGAATGTGGATGTATGTCTCCACACCCATCACCTGACCACAGGCCCACTCCAGCAGGCAGCCAGCAGCTAGGCAAGACAAACTAGCCAGCCACGAGGAGGCCAAGACACAGTTACAGAACCCTGAGACACTGCTAAAACACATACAAATACAGCAGAGACACCATTACTGCACACTGAGCAACAGCAAGGCTGTTATGTTGTTTACAGTAATTCTTTTGTTTGATATATGCTTGGGATATCATTAAAAAGGTAGATTTTCTCGATAAATTCTTTTACACTACCATTAAAAAAAAAAACAATTTTATTCAGCACAATTTTTTTTTCAGATGCATTAAATTGATCAAAAGAGACAGTATATAATTTCATTTTAATTTATAATTTTACAAATGTTTTCTATTTCAGATAAATGCTGTTCCTCTCAACAGAATCCTGAAAAAAAAACATTAATAAATTAAATTTTAAAATGAATTAAAATAGAAAACAGTTATTTAAAAATGTTTTACAATATTACGGGTTTTACTGAAATTTTGATCAAATAAATGCCTTGGTAAGCATAAAATCTTAGTTTGCATTGAAAAGTATTTTATCAATATAAGGCAATGTTATAAGTCAAAATATAAGTCAAAAGGGGGATATTTCGGATGTAAAGTAGGAAAGTAGGAAAAAGTATTTAGTAAGAACAGACTATAAGAATGTGCGTTTAAAGACCACTGGTGTCAGCTACAGTGCTCCTCTCACTAAATATGCACATAATTACATCTACTCCAATGTATTTAACTAGTTTTAGCTCTAAAGTTCAAATTAGACACAGAAAGAAATGGACACACACAAAACAAAGATGGGTTCCGAAACAGATCTTACCACAGTGGGAATAAGATTTCCTGTGGGATGGTGAAGGCCTTATGGTGTAAAGGCCATTTCAATGAGCTGATGAGCTGTTGGCATACATGATCTCACTCAGAAAGTCTTGTAAATGCTTTATACCATAAGTGCCAGAGAGGATGCAAACATGCTGACTGAGAGTAAAAGATGAACCAGTAGAAACTACATCCTCACAAATGGGGAATGTGGATGGCAGGTCTTTACAAAAATGGGATATGGGAGATTACTCCAACTGTGAGTCGCTCTGTCATTTAATTTTGTTCACAGTGATGGCTAATACCAAAGAAAATGCAAGTCGTGTTTGTGTGTACTGTCACAATGCTACTGTGTTGTGCATGGTTGCCAGGATGTGGTTGCTAGGGCATTGCTTGATGGTTGCTAGCACACATCTCCTCAACAAATCACATGAATTAAGTTATCATTCATGCTCATGCCGCAAAGTTTAGAAATTTATGTACAAGTGCAATAGTCACTGTCCACTTTTGTTAGTCTTGGTTCCGGAAGTATTTTTCCCATTCATTTCTTTCATAGAGATTGAAAAAAAAAAATCTGTAACCAAACCAACCATCTCTGAGATGAATATCATAACGTTACAAACTCACAAACAATTTGGAAAAAGTGGAAATCTGATAAACAGCCCATGAAGCATTGTGAATGATAAGTTTAGTCATGTCTTTTATTTTGAAATTCCTCATCATCTGTCTTGTTCATGGTTTTGTTTCATATGATCTGTATCCTGTTTGTTTCCTGGGTCATGTTCTCACTGGTTCATTGTCTTTTTATCTTGTCATCTGTTCTGTCTTCTCACTGGTTCACCATCATTGTCTTGATATCTTCTTCTGTCATTGGTGGTTTTTGTCATGCGTTCCCTGGAGTCTTAAGCCCTCATGTTTGCCATGTCATGTACTGAAGTATGTTATGTTGTTCTGTATCCACGTGTCAGCTCATTGTTTATTGCCAAGCTCAGAGCTCATAGTCCATGTTTGGTTTTATCTCTTAGATTAAGTTCATAGTTTGTTGATAGACCATTATCATTCTGAATAAAACTACACTTTTATTTTATTACACTCGCCTGCTTCAGGCCAGAAAAGTAACAGAAATACAAAATGTTTTATATGTTGTTAATATATATATATATACAGATGGAGTAAACACATATTGAGTAAATTATTAGCATTTTTACTTTCATTTCTGGATCATTGCAAGCATTGCCTGTCAGTGATTATGATATTTTGGTAGAAACTATGATTACTATGGTGATATTTTGTAACTATTTTCCATAAACAATTGTCACTAAGTAAATCCCTATTAACCTCAAATGTATCCTCATGGATCTTTCTGTGCCTCCTGGTTTACGGATGACCCAGAGCAGGTGAGACAGTTTGTGTTTCCAGACGATGTGTGGCTGACTGACATGACGCAGGAAGATGTCTGGAATCAATTCTGGACGTCAAAAACTCTTGCTAATGTAAATAAAACGCTAACACAAAAAAATGTATTGGACAGAGGAAAAAGGTGTACTCTTTGTGAATTCTGAATCTAATTGGCTTATAATTTTTTTGTTATAAACACAACTGCTGAGCTTCCTGCTTTAATGTGACAACATTACCTTTGTCAGTCTTTGAAGCCAGCCTACCGCTTACAACAGTGTTTGGTGTGAGACGCCATAAACTCCCAACCACCATGTTAAGCCTTCCTCAGTGGGAATGACTGTAGATGTAATCCATCCAGCTTTTGTGCATATCAAGCCAGGCACTGTTTACACAAACGTTGGTTAGGTAGCATTATTTCTCTGTGTATGTGGTTATCTGTTAAGTGCATATGGTTGAGTATGTGTGTGTGTGGGGAGGGATTGTTGTTTATATACAGAGGAAGAAATAAGGACCCCTTGTAGAAGGAGCCAAATCCACTGGGCTGTTTCTCATGACAAACTTCCTCTCTCTGTGATCAGGATTATTTGCAGATGCGATGCTGCCATTGCTCCTTTCTCAAGGAGGAAAAAAAACACCATCTGCACTCTTTTTCCATTTAATGATCTCACTTTTCTCATCTCATCTAGTTTTGCAAATGGACTTGGATCTAGCTCTGCAGGTCATAAGTGCTGAGATTTGACAATTTTCTGTTGTTAAGGAGAGAAAACTTCACAATCCTTGAATTTGTTTTGAAGTTTAATCGCTTCAGCACCCATTCGTTCTCCTGGTACATTCTTTATAACCCAAATTTTTGTGGGCAATGTCATCAGGGCGAGAAATGATGACAGATTTAACATTTTGGAGTAAACAAAAATAATAATCATTAGATTTATGAATGAATAATCGTTTCGAAATCTATACTTACTGCAAAACAACTAAATGTTAGAAAACATATTATCCATAAAAAACCACCATGTTTGTCTATCACTGAAGAGTTTGGGATGGCAAAAAATGGCAAGAACGCTGACATTTATTTATAAACATTTGTAACAAATAAAAGATATTTCATATGTTAAATGCTGTTATTTTGAACTTTCTATTTAATATTGATTATATAATGTTTGAGCAGTAAATCATCATATTAGAATGATTTCTGTAGGATCGCGTGACCCCGAAGACTCTGAAGAGTAATGATACAAAAAAATCAGCTTTGCCTTCACAGGAATAAATTACATTTTAAAATATTAAATACAATTACATTATATGTTAAATTGTAATAATATTTCACAGTATTGTGGTTTTTACTGTATTTGATAAATGCAGCCTTAGTGAGCACATTTTAATTGGTACATTACATGTTTTTTCAGTCCATTTAAGCATTATTCTCTACAACAAAGACTAATTATCTTAGGAAATGAAAGACAAATAAAATGTTATCATATTTCATTATGATGTACCAACAAGTAAATTTAAGAACCATTCTCTGTGTTATTGCTTTGTTTTTTCACACTGGGTCATATATAAGTGGAAGCTAAAGATAACTGAGAAATGACTTTACTCTTGCTCATTTCCTGAACATTTTGCCCTGTTCATTTCCAGGTGTGCTTCAAGCTGATTTCCACATTACACTGAGCAGACATCTGTGTTGTCTATAGCTCCGAGCACCTGCACCACTGCGGCCAAACATCTGCAGTACAAAAACCACTACTTTGCCCTTACATACACAAACATGACATGCATTCTCATACCTGCATACAAATTCCCACACAACAGGAACACACGCACATTCACACGCTCACAGTCTAAATGAGACTTTGGTTAAATCTCAACATAAAATTGCAGACTTACTCAAACTCTAACTCTACCCTAAAAATCAAACAAACAAATAAATAAATAATGATACTTTAATACTTTAAAAAAGTAATTTAATCATGCAAATTCCATCAGATTAATGTTAATTTGGTTACATGTTAAAGATGGCTCACTTGACATTAATTAAAACAACAGCTAACATGAAATAATGAAAAACAACAGTAACATTTTACAGTAAAGTCCCATGAGTTAACATTAAGGGATTAAATTTCATTAAATAACAACAAGCAAAACATTTATTTCAATAATCAATTGTTCAATCAAATGTTGAAATTAACATTAACTAAGATCACAGCTAGGCGTTTTCAGCTGAGAGCTGGCTAAAAATGCTTTGGTGGACACACAACCTAAATGCTGTAAAAAAAAAAGTTGTTCATTATTAGTATAGACTACCTAACTCGCATTAACTAATTGAACCTCACTGTAAAGTGTTACCAAAAACATTGATTTAGTTTTTTTCTTAATAATTTTTAAAGTGTTTCCACATAAGGGAGATTTTGTCATATTTAACTAGTTTCTAGGGATATATTTTGTCCTCAAAGCAGAGCTAATTTAACCCACTCTCATGCGTATACCTCCTCACATAAACACACAGATTGACTGCATGCTACCTACTCTAGGCGCGCCGACCTCATGTGCTTTACGGCTGTGGCACACAGTGGCTGCAGAATCCCTGTGCCGTAATGGAAAACGTGTGCTTTGCTCCTCACCTATCAGGTGCTAGAGGTCAGAGGTGACATATGGAGCCTGTTAGCATTCCAACCTCAACATCAGAGGAAGGATGAAACTTTTTTTTTTTATGCTGCAAGAAAAGTGGACTTGTGTTCGAATTCACCTGTATTGTAGTCTCACAAATTCACACCATCTATCACAAAATTTGCTCTCCTCTCCATTTCTCTAACTCTCTCTATTTCTTAAGCAAATCTGTAGCAGGCCTGAGACTCGAGCCCTGCCCAGGCTCTCACAGCGAGCTACATGTTTCACATTACAGGCATATTTCCACATTGTATTTTGTTAACCCTCGCCTGCTGATAAAGGGCCATAGAGCTTCAAAGAAAAAACGCTCCTCAGCACTCACAGTGACCAAACGTCTGCTGAGCCCTGGAAAATAACAAGAGCTCATGACAGGGCCCATGCTGTGCGGCGGAGTGGTCAAGGCTGTGGAGCCCAGCACACTGCGACCGGCCCTCTCAAAAATCCCAGACTCCAGGGGTTTGGTGTTTCTGTGATAGCTACATTCATCAGCTCCTCCCGGGCTCCTCCTCGATAAAGTAAAAAGCGAACCAAGGAGCGCAGAGAGGGTGGGAAATGTCAGGAAAGCAGCTAAGCACTTGCAACAGATAGGCTGAATAACATACTTTGTTTGGAGACACAAAATGGGGTGATCATTCAGAGTCTCGAAGTGTGATTGAAAGGGGTGGAAGCTCATAAAGAATGAAGGGCAGTGATGATAGGCGTGCTGTCTTTACTAGAGTGATGAGACTTAGAGAGGAGATCTGTGTCTGGTATCTCTCTCAAACACTCACCATTACACACGGCAGTTTTCAATTCCACTCATCGAATACAGTTTTATGCATTAAATATGAAAACCATTTCTCTGATTTTATTTGCCAAGTACCTTTTCGAGGGTGTTTTTTTTTTTTTTAACACTTTACAATAAAGTTCAACTGGTAAACATTAGTATATTTGTTATTATGAACTAATTATGAACAATTTGCATAATATTTTTTTTAATGGTAATAATATTTAGTATTTTATTATAAAATATAATTCCAATTGAATAATGTTTAATTATTACTTTAAATTTAATAATTTTTTATGAATTTTAATTTATTTTTTCTATTCCACTCATTTAAATCAACTTTATAAATAAAATATTAAATCCATTCTTCTTATCTGATTGGCCAATAACCAACTGGAGAGTGCTGATTTACTTTTCTTTTCTTTTCTTTTTTCATTAATTATGATCAACGTTGTTGTTATTTTTTTATTTATTTTTTTATAATACATTTATGTAAAAATGTAGGACATTAATGTAATTATACACAACTTTAAAGGGTTTAAATGTTCTAGCATTTGTGTAGAAATGAACATCAACCAAGATAAATAAAATGCTATAAAAAAATCACTGTTTATTGTAGGTTTATAATACCAGCTGCATGAACTAATGTTAACAAACTGAACCATATTGTGAAGTATTGAGCTGCTTCACTTTGTATCACTCTGATTTGTTTGTATTCATGGCGTTTCAGTCTCTGAGTTGATCTCTGAAAACACTCGATCCCGCTTCTGCAAGTATTTATGTTGGCAGTGAAGAAATAAACTTAATAACTGGCCAGTTATTCATTATTAATGTCTTGTTTATAGAACTGTTGTATAAAATATATATCACACTTGGAACCGGTGAAAATAAAATGTATAGAAAATATGTTTAAAATGTACACTACCATGAAACCACGTTGTGATCACATGATTTGCCAAACTACCAGGCACTGACCACGGAGGACACTTATTGTTATACACTTATTGTGATGTATACACTTATTTACAAACAGTTTAATACTGACATCACTATTTCAGTTTAAACAACTGAAGTTTCTCATACTAACCCTTTCTCATGACGCATTATTGAATATGTGATAACAGCATATTTGATTAGCGCTGGACTGCACCTCCGCTCACATAATCTTGTCCAAAGCGGGCGGCTGACATTAAAGTAAGTGTGGTGAGGCGGATGACACGACCTCAGCGTCTGCTGTGTGTATCACAGGACACACACACACACGGCCGTGTCCTGGAATAGCTCTGCTGGGCTGGAATGCGTGGGTCTGTATGGGGTTGGGGACAGTCCTGGGGGGTAAGGAGGCCTGGAATCTGTGCCAAGAGTGAATGATGATTTATCAATCAATCCAGATCATTCAGAACATCCACGAAATTACTGTCCAGCTGACAGCTTTGATTTAAGGAGGGGTCTGGGCTCAGCCTGTCTGCACCTAGTTGTTGTTCTGTCCAACACTCTTCCCAGGCCCCTGTGCAGCGCAAAAGCTGTCTCTCCTTCACAGAGCTTTAAGAAACCAGATCTACATCGTCCATCTCAGCACAGCAGGCACAGACAGGACTTCCATTAGGAAATCTGCCTTTGGATGACCTTCAGCATTCTGGCTTCCTGACCCCTCACCGAACGACCAAAATGGGATGAAAAGACAGCAGGGACGAAGCGTGTTTTACTGGGTTATCAGAGGCTTTCTGCCTATCTGCTGTTATTTGTGTACCTGTTTCTTCAGAGGCCTAAAGGTCTACGCTAAAACAAAACTTGAGCAAGAATATTGGTCTAATATTGAACAGAAATCAAACACGAAACTGAGTGACAAATTGTCTGGTAGCACTTTACAATAAGGTTGCATTTGTTAACATTAGGTAACTACATTAATAAACATAAACAAATCAACTAATAATCTTTATTTAACATAATGCACAAAATGTTTTGAAATGGAATTAATTTTACTTGAATTGTCTTTAAAAATGCAGTGCTCAGGCCTTTATGCTGAAAAAGCAGCAAAGCAAAAAAAAAAAAAAAAAAGCAGAGCAGCAAAAACATGTTCTGCGTGAACCAACTCTAAATGTGTGGTCAAATTTACCATTCTATCGTTATATCTTGTGGGCTCAATCCAGTCATTTAGAAAACATGTATATCACCTTTTGCATGAGGATGAAAGATTTCACAACAGGTTCAAGTTGGTCTCAGCGTTGCCGAGATGACCAACAGAAAGCTGCTTTGATTGAAAGTGACTTTTGTGTCAGCTGTGCATCATTGCTAAACTACTGACAATTGATAACTGATCTTTTTGCCTGTGAAAAGTTGGCAAAATGTAGCCAATGAACACAGGGCTAACAATACTGTATTAGTCATATTACCAAGTGGCATATTAACTTGTACCAAAACCCTATCAAGTTTGCACAGCATTTGACTTAAACAATAAAAGATTTAAGAAGTGTTTTCTCCTGCCTTCTAAGTGTCCTAACCTGAAAGATCGATTATATGGTTGCTCTTTATTATTAACATTTAGCATTGTTTTTTCCCTGCTGTCCACGACACTATCAGAGCAATCATTCTCCTACCTCCCGAGTCCCTAACACACGCGCAAACAAACAGAGAATGAGAGACGACTAGAGAGAGGAGCGTGATATCAAATTCCAAGACAGGAAAGATATATCGCCAAATTTTCATCCCATGCCCAATATGCATTCTTTTACATTCTTAATAATTAAAGCAGTAAATCTTCTGCAAGAGGAAGGGAGGATGCGCATAGAAATACTGCCGGCTTACAGGTCAGAGAGCATTCAGAGCTCAGCGCTTGATGCTGGACGTTTTATCACCGCTTCACTTCTTTGGTGTGAATTTGAGTGCTGATATGTGCCTTATCCTGTCCTTCCACATGTGCTTTATAAGTGGGATTCTCAGTGTAACCCTTTGCCCCTTCCAGCGCTATCCTGAGAGCCCAAATCTCTGCCACAACAACACGATGAGGTCGACAACTCCTTCTGTTGTGTTTGCTCAGCTGCTCCGGCTTTGTCAGTCAGTATCAAACTCCTTGTTCTACTCCTTGTCCCTTCTACTGTTATTCTTTGCCTCTGTTTCGTTTCTTTGCACTAACATGGTTTGCTGGTTCTTTTGTGCTTTGTTTTGCATCAAAGGAAACATGTCCCATGTATCTTAATTGCTCCTTCGGACAATGATAGGGTCGCGAGGTCACTGATAATACATAGTTACCTGTAAACTGTGAAGTCAGGGCAACTTTAACATAGATTGGGCAATATAATTTACAGTAGCACCAATTAAAAACTTACTAACACTAAGAATGAGTTCAAGTGGGTGTTATCACTGACCTGCAAAGATGCGCAGACGTTTGTGTCTCGGGGGCGGCCCGAGTCCAGAAACACCTGTACACTCATCTTCATCATCACAGTCCCCGCTTTCAAGACCCTCCTCGTCCTCGTCTGCCTGACCCTTTACGGCTGGGTCTCTCCTCGCAGCGCCCCCTTCTGGTCGAGCCCTCCATCGCTTTTCAGGCAACGTCACCATCCCCAAAAGCTACAGAGAAAAGCATTACCATTAGCATGAAGTGTGGTGGGAAATAGCATAAAACATTACACTTACGGTGAACAGAATACTATAATTGCTATTGGCTGCTACTACTCTAAAAATTCTCATTAGTCACATCAGTTTTTCAGAGTGATTTCAGCATACAGAGAAAAATGGTCAACACACAGTTGCTGGAAACTGGTTAGATATACTGGAGAGACTCTTGAGTAGTCTCTGAGAGATGACTGAAGATCATCTTAATAGCAGAGCAAATAGCAACAGAATTTGGTTTCAAATTTTATTGGTGGACATTATATTCTATTACAGTAGCCTACAGCATGTGCTATGGTGTAACTTCAAACTATTTAAAATGGCATTTTGTGAACTATTTGTGAATTATTATGCAACATGTGAGTTGACATGATTGCATATTAATTTTAAAAAGCTACACGTTAAATGTATACTTTTAAAAATTAATTTGTCACTCCGCAAGACTATTTTAAAAATCTAATAAATAAATAAATAAATAAAATTCTGGCCAGATAAAGACACTTTCAGTCTTATTTTTAACCTAAAATCCTTATGTTGATAAGTATGCATCCACCAGTTATTTTTATTTAATTTTCTGTTAAACAGATCAGCTTCTTCCTGACAAAAATTACATTTCATTAATTGCTTCATATACAGTATGTCTGATATGTATAAAACGTCACATTGAGGATTGATTTTGAGCATGATAAGGTTCGATATATAAAGTAAATTTATCTTATCAAGCAATTAATTTCCAAAATACCTTTTCATGTCTCTCTCTTTAAACAGTACTGCACTGAAATAGAGTCAGGCATAAATGGATAAACGTTTATTGAGTTGATTCTTACATCGACCGCTGTTGTGTTTTGCCAAACTATAATTGCTGAAAATTCCTTAGTCCCCCTACGCTTTCTGCTTTTCCTTTAATCTTTCTACTCAGTCTCCCTCTTTTATTGATTTCCTTCTGATGTGCGGACACAAGGATGTGCTTGTTGTTGTATTTTTTTATCGCTGTTGTTGTTTTTGTCTACAGGAGAAAATTGTGATCAGATGGGTCTGGCTATGGATGGCTTCACTCTGAAACAAATCATTGGGCAACAGCTTCTGACAAGCACACAGCTCTCTCTCTCTCTCTCTCTCTCTCTCTCTCTCTCTCTCTCTCTCTCTCTCTCTCAAAAAAAAAAAGTATAATTATTATATTTTACCCTCAGAAGATAAACAGGCCTTACTAAACATACAAACCCCTCCATCTGTGACTTAAATGTCAGAGCATTCTCAGCAAGGAAAGTCATACAACATGTTCCACCAGATCTCCACACAGGCTCTATTCAGGCCTGAAACACAGGAGGCACAGACCACTTCTGTTTGAACAAGTCCTCAGAGACGGTTATAGCAGTGACAAACGGATTCATTTAAACAGTTTGCCCACCGGCAATGACACCAAAAAGCATGCAACAGACAAAAGACGCCTGATAACAGTGTGAAAATGAGCTTCTGCTGTTCATGAAACTGAAATAACAACAAGCGCGCCTGTTTTCCCAGTGCGAGGAATGGGCCTTTAATGCACTCGGCTCTCTAGTTTCAACAGCATGTTTTTGGAGAGCTGCATGAGTCTAAGCCCTAAGCACATTTATTGAGGTCTCTGAATTCCTTCCTGAAGAACATTGCCCAGTAACGATGTGAGACGGACCGTCCTCACAATCCATTTCAACTCTTAAACCAAACAGTCGTAAAGAGAAAAAAAGAGAGAGAGAGAAATGCGGTCGAGGGCATTTTAAAACAAAATCTAAAAAAGGTAGAGGGAGAAAAGAAAAGAGAAAAGCTTATGGACAACTGTTTGGTTGCCCGTTTGGCACTGGGTGTATGGAGAGTAGGCCGAATGGATGTAGCACAGCCACTTGCTACCCCACACAACACACACACACACACACACACACACACATGCATTGGCCAGCTGGGGTAGCATAGGATGCTTTGGTTTGACTGATTAAAAGTACATTTCTAGCTGGAGCCACTGTGTCACAAACTTGTTCATGCTGTAAAACTCAAATTTATTTTGTTTGCCATGTTAGCAGGTTTACAGCTTTCATACTGTACACAATGCTGTGTATCACAAGAGCATGTGCCACCAGTATTTTGGAGTCTATTTTTGTCTCACGTTGTGTGCTGAATTCAACAGAAACACTATGAAAATGCGCTATAAACCTTTTTAACAACTCAGTGTTTTGCAATATAGGCTTTTATGAAGCAATATGAAATAATAGAGTGAATTAGCCATTGTTTGAATAAAGACATCTGTGGTACAGTGACAGGTGCATGAACACTGTCTATTCAGCAAGTTAGACAACTTAAGCAGTATTCTCTAAACATTGGGTTTGCTTCCTTGGTAAATGGAAATGTAAATTAGAATTCGTAATAATCACAGGTGGAGCTGTGGTCTGGAAGATGGGGGGCTGAGTTTTCAGCATCATTACTCCAAACACCAGGCCCAGTCAAACCAACATGGTTATAAAGGTTAAAGGGGAAAAAATGAAAATAGTGCAATACCAAAAGCAGTTTTCACCCATCCCCTGTGACATGAATGTAATAACTGTAGTAACAATTCCCAATGGCCAACTCATGATAAACAGTGATATATTTTTCAATTATTAAAATAAATACTTAATATATTAAACCACATATCACTTTTATTTTCTTAGATCAGTACTGTCAGTGTGTCGACACAATGCAATGTGGCAGTTGGCCTGGTGCATACTGGAGAGCCACAATGAAGCACAGAGGTCCCAAATAAAACAAAAAATGCTTGATAAATCAAGAACAAGCCTCATACTTGAGGACTCCCCTCCTCTTCTTTCTCTCTGTGGTCCAGAGGCTTTGGGAACACAGAGCTCATGGAATGCAATGGAGCTCAATGCAAAAAATGCAATTAGTGTCTGTTCAGCCATACGATCCCTTCTTTCACTTACTGCACAGAGTGCAAAGGAAAACTCAGCTCACAAACTCACAAAAGGTCAAATTATGGCAAAGTGTTCAGGGTGACCACAGACCTGTCGCTGAGCCCCATGCCAGGCCTGAACTCTGCTCAGCGTCAGTGCTCAGATCAATATAATAATTCCACATGGCAGTTTACAGTTTAATCAAGCAGACAGGCAATGGAGTGTATAAGAGGAGAAAACTCACAGACAGATCTGGAAATGATAAGACCATGACTAAACAATGATTAGCCCAGTGCAGATCTCATCTAGAAACCCTGCTGCTGCAATGATATGGTCTTGTGGGTGAGTGTTGCTTCGGGTTAATGTATATAATTTTTTTCCCCCACTGGTTTTCTACCTTCCCATGCAACCCCTTGAAAATCCATGATTTGACATATTCATATATGTAACCCTGGACCACAAAACCAGTCATAAGTGTCAATTTTTCAAAGATCTGTACATCATCTGAATAAATATGCTTTCCATTGATGTATGGTTTATTAGGATCGGACAATATGTGTCCGAGATACAACTATTTGAAAATCTGGAATCTGAGGGTGATTCTAAAAATCTAAATATTGAGAAAATTGAAAGATTTTAGCATTGTATGTTACTAATCAAAAATTAAGTTTTCAATATATATATATATATATAGGACATTTAAAAGAAATATCTTCATGGAACATGATCTTTACTAAATATCCTAATGATTTTTGGCATAAAAGAAAAATCCATAATTTTGAACCATAGCGTGTATTTTTGGCTATTGCTAAAAATATACCCTAGCGACTTCAGACTGGTTTTGTGGTCCAGGGTCCCATATGTATTTGTAGCATAAACATGAAAGGTATGTTATACAATTAAGTTTAAACTTAAAGTTAAGAGTTTACTTCAATCTTTAAAGTTTGAACAACTCTAATAGTTATTATTGCAATAAAAAGCACCTCAAATGTCCCTATAGATATCCTTTATTACATAAAAGCCTGTATCCACCACGAAATTAAAAAGAATCTCACAATAAAGTTTTTTTTCTTTCAATTCTGAATTTATATCTCATTGCGAGATATAAACTCGGGAATTGCAAAAAAACTCAAAACACCCAATCGCAAGACAAAAAAGTCAGAATTATAAGATAAAAGGTAGCAATTAAGTTTTTGGCAGAAACAAAAAAACTGCATTGTGAGACGTAACTCAGAATTGTGAAATATAAGCTGGGAAACGCAAGAAAAAAAAAAAGTTTAAATATAAAAATAACTTTTTCCTCAGAATTGCACATTTGTATACATTCGCAATTCAAACATCCCCCCCAAAAAATTTCATGAAAAAAAGTCTGAATTATGAAATTAAAAGTTGCAATTACTTTTTAAATTTTTATTTATTTCGTATTCTATGGTGGAGACGTGCTTCACCATCCCTTCCCATTTCCTCTCGAAAACAAGTTCTGCAGCAAAATTTCTCTTTTTATCCCTTCTCTTAGTCAGTCTTACAATACATAAAAAAACAAATCCACCTACTGTGGAGAAAACATGAGAGGACAAGACTTTTTTGCCTCCATCTCTCTTTCTGGTAACCACAACACACGCTGTGGGGCGGCAGTGAGCAGCTGAGGGTTGTGTATGGCCTGGGTATAAAGACCCCAGAGGGGACGGAGATAAAGCCTGTGGTTTGGCCCTCACGCTGCAGCAACATATCCAGCGTGTCACCGCTCTGAACTCTAACCCACACAGGGTCAGTACAGGGACACGGAGAGAATTCAAGGAAACCGGATGAAATCTAGTGAAGTTTTTTTCCATCCTACCTCTGATTAGCGTCATACCATTTATTGTGCCTGTTCAATACGAAAAACGAACATGTCTGGACTTGGGTCTGTTCATGTGGTGTTCTGCATGCTGCTGTACTATTTATGAAACAGCTATACTCACATACACTACAGTTCAGAAGTTTGCAGTAAAATCAAAAAACAATTTGAGAGAGAGAACTGACTTTTATTCAGCAAGGATGCATTAAACTGATCAAAAGTGACAATGTTACAAGAAATGTATATTACTGAAGAGTGCTGGTCTTTTGAACTTTCTATTTATCAAAGAATCTTGGAAGAAAATGTATCATGGTTTGCACAAAAAAACATTAATCAGCACAGCTGTTTTTAACATTGACAATAAAAAATGTTTCTTGAGCAGCAAATCCACATATCAGAATGATTCTTGAAGGATCTTGCGACACTGAAGACTGGAGTAAAGATTAATGAAAATTCAGCTTTGCATCAAAATAATAAATAATGTTTTTAAATATATTGAAAAGGAAAACAGTTGCTTTAAATTGTAACGTTATTTCGCAATATTACGGTTTTACTGTATTTTTTACTCAAATATACCTGCGGCCTTGTAATTTCCTGCATTCTTAAAATGATTGCATTATAACCTCTGCCCCATATACAGCACTTTTTAATTTCCTCATTGATATGTCACACACATAAACAGCCGCAATGAGTGTTTTTTGTGGATTTGTGAGGACCTTACAACCACTTTAGTTGTTGTGGTTCATACTTGAGGAAAGAAGGGATAAAAATGGTGCATTTTCACTGTGTGAGTCATGGAAACTTCAATACAAACCTGCATGCGCACACATTTCATGCATTACTCAACATGTATTGATTTTGAGGGGATAAAGAGGGGGGTTTAAGGACTTTTATTCCTTTTCTTTCTCTCCTAGCGTCCCCTCTCACCTGTCTGAAGAAGAGGCAGTCACGCAAGACAACTGTGTGAGACAGATGAAAGAGACAAATTCATTTCCTAGAACTAATACCTGTTGGGACAGGAGCACAAAGAGCAGGCCTCCTCTAGCGGTCTGGGTGTGGGCTTCTCCAAAGATGATTTATGACTGTTTTACCACATTCGTCTGAATCAGTTCCTTTGCAATCTAAACAAGTCTCTGTAGTAGCTTCCCCAGTGCTGTAACAAACCCATTTTTCAAAGAAAACTAAACAAATTGAAGAAATCTGTTCCATTAGAAGAAAAAATGAAGCAAAATTATTCAGAAAGGTGGGCTTCAGTGATGTTTTTGTTTGTTTAAAAATATGTACGAAAGAGCTGTGATGAAATATACATATGATTTATCCTTTACAGAACTGCATTTTTCCAAAAAAAAAAAAAAACTATAGTTTAAAAAAGAGAAAATAATTCACAGGTCTTTATCTAGCAGTGTTAAAGTTGGCATGTGTGCAGTAACTGCAGGTGATTGTTTGACAGAGCAGTGAGAGCTAAAAGAGTTTCTGATACGAGGGCTGCTGGCTAAATCTAATAAGCATCTGAGGACAGGCCTTGCTCCAGGGCTTGGCATGTTATCGCCATCATTCCCAAAGTCATGTGGTCTGAATGCAGTGCATCTGATTCCCAGCTCAGCATTCTCTCATGAACACATTGGGCCCTATAATACACCCCACGCAATTTGACGCCATGAGTGACAGCCTGGCGCAGTTATCATTTATCACATCCTGCGATATGTTTAAATAGCAAATCCATTTGCGCCCATGGGCATGCTGGTCTGAAAACAAGATGTGTTCAGGCACATTGTTGGTGTGTTGCTATTATGTGGCAATTGAAATACATTGTGCCTTTGACCAAATAATACTTGGTCTAATGTCAAATGAGCAATATGACCTTTAAAGGGAATGGGAGATGAGCCTCTGAATGGTTTATGTTATGCCCAAAACATAACCATGACTCATTAAGACAACCGTTTTGGACCATGTACCCAATGCACCAAATGTTTTTCAGTCGCAAAGGTGGATTCAGACACACCCAAAGTGCACATGCAACGTGCGCTTTAGACCATATATATATATCTCCTTATCCAGTAAATCAGAAACAACTGGAAAACCGTGGGGCCTTCAAATATTGTTGATAATGGGGGCCCTACAATCTTAAAGTTTAAGAGCCACAATTTGAAAGGTATAGTTCACCCACAAATAAAACTTCTAACATCCTCACATCACTCCAAATCTGTATGACTTTCTTTATTCTGAGATACACAAAAGAAGATATTTTGAAGAATGTGATGCCTGCTCTTTTCCAATACAATGCACAAAAATGCAAAAAGTAGTCAACATGTTTCATGTGCTACACATATTTGCAAAATAGGTTTGTGTGAGAATTAAACTGACATTAAAGTCTCTATTCTATCGTAATCTTTTGTGTAAGTTAGCTGAATAGTACATTTTACAGTATGTAAAAAAATGAATCACATCCTGCGATATGTTTAAATAGCAAATCCATTTGCACCCACTTATGCGCCCATGGGCATGCTGGTCTGAAAACAAGATGTGTTCAGGCACATTGTTGGTGTGTTGCTATTATGTGGCAATTGAAATATATTTTGCCTTTGACCAAATAATACTTGGTCTAATGTCAAATGAGCAATATGACCTTTAAAGGGAATGGGAGATGAGACTCTGAATGGTTTATTAAACGTTACGCCCAAAACATAACCATGACTCATTAAGAGAATACGCACAACCCTTTTGGACCATGCACCCGATGCACCGACCGTTTTCCAGGCGCAAAAGTGGATTCAGACTCACCCAAAGTGCACTTGCAACGTGCGCTTTAGACCATATATATATCCTTATCCAGTAAATCAGAAACAACTGGAAAAACCATGGGGCCTCCAAATATTGTTGATAAGGGGGGCCCTACAATCTAAAAGTTATAGATTAAAAAGGCATAGTTCACCCACAAATACAACTTTGGTCATCCTCACGTCACTCCAAATCTGTATGACTTTCTTTATTCTGTGATACACAATAGAAGATATTTTGAAGAATGTGATGCTTGCTCTTTTCCAATACAATGCACAAAACTGCAAACTATCTGTCCATGTATGATTTTTTTGATGTTGCTTGAATTAAATTAATAACATAATAGACAGTAATTTCTCATTAAAAGTCAATTATTATAACACCTCCTTATTGACAAAAAAAAATTATATGTATAGGCCCCATGTTATCTAAAATCCTCTTGTGTATCGTGTAATTCCACAAGCTCCCTTTTGTTTAAAAAATGAGTCTGACAAGCCTGATCTATAACCTCACCTATTTTTCACATTTATGCAGACAGATGTAAGAGTATAATATGATCTATACAAGCAGTTTGAAAAGATCCATACATGCAGTCCAATGTGTGTGTGTTTTTACAGTAACGTCCCAGGTCTCACCGAAGGCTTATCTTAAGCACTGACACTGAGCAGTACGCCACATGTGTAAGTGCTGCCTCCTTCCTCTTCTGTCTTTCTCACATAATCTAACTGCTACATTGTAGAGACATTGATTTGAGCAGTGAGGCCCCCGTAACAAAAGGAAAGAGAGACAGAGGAGACCCTATGATGACCCTCCATGGATAGGAAACAGGAAGTGAGACATCTGACCCGCCGAGAGGCTCCCGTTGTGTTTTCCAGCGAGGCCGCTGATGGAGCAAGGTTCCTCTTTCGGTTCACACTGGGAGATATGGACGAGTCATGAGAAATGACACATAGAGGTAAATCTCACAGAGAGCCCAGGGGAGGCTTGAGTTTCACTACCGCCTGAGAATCAACACACTGTAACCCTTCCACCTGTAAACCTCTCTCCCTCAAACACAGTTGCATTTCATTGTATTCAGACAACAATGCTCATAAGGCAACCATAATCATGTTTGTCAGGAACACTAACCCCCAGATGCGAGGCATGGCTCCTGGTGGGACGACAGAGCATAGACAGGGTTTCTGTCCAACCAAATTAAGCATGCTTTGCTTAATTTCAACTGCTTACTCAAAACATTCAATATACACAACCGTTTAAATGTTTGGGGTCTTAGCAGCTTTATATTTATGTTTTTGAAAGAAGTCACTTATGCTCACCAAAGCTTAATTTATTTGATCAAAAATACAGTAAAACTGTAATATTGTGAAATATTATTACAATTTCAAATAACATTTAATATATTTTAAAATTGTATTTATTATCTGTGAGGTAAAGCTGAATTTTCATCATCAATACTTTAGTCTTCAGTGTCACATGATCCTTCAGGAATCATTCTAATTTACTGATTTCCTGCTCATTGTCTATTATTAACCATGTTTAATATATTTTTTGTGGCATAACGTTTTGTAGAAACATCTGATAAGTGATCAAAATTATTTTAGTAATTTAGCAGATGCTTTTATCCAAAGCGACTTCCAAATGAGGACAATGGAAGCAATCAAAAACAACAAAAGAGCAATGATATATAACATTACATATATATACACATTACACATACTGAAATGAAATACAGTCAATGGGACAAAACTTCAGGAATAGTTCACCCAAAAAATTAAAATACTTATATTGTTCCAAGCTTTTTTTGCATTTCTTGCTTCTTCTGAACAAAAAAAGAAAATTGTTTTTTGTTAAAACCTTCCCCATATTCCACTTCAACAGGAGCAACTACAATGATCACACACACACACACACACACACACACGTGCACATTCCCACACAAAAGGTTGAGTTATGTAACAAGTTTGTAGTTTCTGCCAAAATAACTTGGCTGCCTCTGTTAGAAGAACATTTCACAGAAAAATAGCAATTCTGTAATTATTTACTCGCCTTTTTTATAAAGCGGATAGTTTCAGTCCTTGATTCTGATTGGCTGAGCCGCGTTCGAAGCTGTTGAACTAAAACTGCTTAAAATGAAATTCAAATATATAAACAAAACCATTAATGAATCTAAAATTAAACTGAAATGTAAACAATTTTTTAAAAAGTATTAAGAATCTTGGGGGAAACACCGAGAATGATAATAAATATGTTACCATTAGTTTAACTTCCTGAATAGTTTTGTTTGAGCAGTCCAACATGTCAACTTCTAGCTCAACCAATGGCAGGAGACTATCTGTCTTTCTGCACAGCTGTAGATGAGGTGATAGAGGTGTTTGTGAACACTTCAGTCAATACATGCACTTTTGTTTATTTTGCATCCCTGTGTAAGTCCTTTATTTCTGGTCGGTCAGTTGCTCAGGAAGTGCCCTCTGTAACATTTCCATGTCACAGGAAGTCTTTCCAGCAGTTTAGGATAACAAATATGTCCTGTTAGTAAACAGGTTCGTCTGAGACCATGTAAGGTGTAACCCGTTTCCTTCAGCAGAGATAAGCTCTGGTTATAGGGTTGTTGTTGGGTAGCTGTGTGGTAATTGTAGCCAGTGTGGTGGCTGAAGGTCGATTGGTGGCAGTAGGGGGTCACCAAACTTCTGGCCTGCGGGATGAGGGGGCTTTGCTGAGAGGACTGCTGGGAGGTGGGTCTGGGGTCTTCAGCCTCATTAGCAGCTAACTAATTGGAAGGAAAAGACCTCTCATGTGCTCCGTCTGACCTCTTAGACAGCAGGGGAGAGGGGAACAGATAGAGGAAAAAGGAAGGGGGAAGGAGGGATTGTGAGAACCTACAATAGAGGGAATGGCAGAAGAAAGATGTAAGAAAGTGCCCAGAGGTTGCCCGTTTCATAGCTCAGGAGACTTCATGGGGTTTCACTTAACTCTCAATTTCGTCTCAGATGTTTCTTTTAAAATTCCTTATTGGAAATAAAAATAGACATCAATGAGACATCAAAAACTAATCTGAAATGAACTAATCTGAGGCTTTTCCAGCTACTCTTTTGAAAATGTACAGTACAGACCAAAAGTCTGGACACACCTTCTCATTCAAAGAGTTTTCTTTATTTTCATGACTATGAAAATTGTAGATTCACACTGAAGGCATCAAAACTATGAATTAGCACATGTGGAATTATATATGGAATTATATAAATAACAAAAAAAGTGTGAAACAACTGAAAATGTCATATTGTAGGTTCTTCAAAGTAGCCACCTTTTGCTTTGATTACTGCTTTGCACACTCTTGGCTTCTCTTGATGAGTTTCAAGAGGTAGTCACCTGAAATGGTCTTCCAACAGTCTTGAAGGAGTTCCCCGAGAGACTTAGCACTTGTTGGCCCTTTTGCCTTCTGTCTGCGGTCCAGCTCACCCCTAAACCATCTGGATTGGGTTCAGGTCTGGTGACTGTGGAGGCCAGGTCATCTGGCGCAGCACCCCATCACTCTCCTTCTTGGTCAAATAGTCCTTGATGCCTTCAGTGTGACTCTACAATTTTCATAGTCATGAAAAGAAAGAAAACTCTTTGAATGAGAAGGTGTGTCCAAACTTTTGGTCTGTACTGTAGTTTAACTTTAACTACACTACATGATACACATGATTCACTACATAAAAACACATCTCTAAAATGAATCCAACGGATCTGACTGTCAAGTTAAAATGACTCTCAAGGTAAACTAACGAACGTTGGCCTCTCTGTTGCCATCTTTGGTTAAGACATGAAATTCCACGATACTTGGTTTTTGTGTTTATGCACTGATTTTGTGTGTGGAGCTATATTGATGTCTCCCTGTGATCAACATATTGCAACAGATTTAATATTCTACTACAAGACCTACTAACAGGGATAAGAAAGTTCTACAACACTCTTAAAAACAGGGTTTTTGCAGAGATGCCATAGTCAACAGTTCTTAAAAAGAACCATTCTTCTTAGTGTGAAGAACATTTTGTATTCAATATTTTTTGAGATTGGTTGTTGATTTATAGATACTGAATCTGAATCTGAACACAGAATATGTCATTGTTGAGATCTTTTCTAAACATTCTTCTAGAAACATACAGATACTGAAGTCTTAAAAGTGAATCTCCATTTGCTTTCCTGTTATTCTCATTGTTTAGAGTAACAATCAAAAGAGTTCTCATGCATGGCTTTTCTTACTAGTGAATGAAAATCCGAAAGTGAATAAAGGGGAACGAATCAATGAAATGTGAAAGTGGTGAAGTGTTATCAGGAGCCGCGCTTGGATCGGGGGCCAAGCACAACCCCCACTCTACTCTGGATTTATGGAGGTCTTTCTAGACTGCTTTAATGTCAGGTGTCACAGTTTATTTGAGAAACCCTCATAGTTGCGCACCATCAAACGGACCAGCATCCACTGAAACACACATCAAGCTGCCATTTGAAGTCTGTGTGTGTGTGTAGACAATTTGCCTAAACATGTGTTTGTGTGTGCTAGACTCAATCGACTATGGTAGGGTTTGTTTAAGATCCTTCAAACTACCACCCACAGTTAAACCTAATGTACTTCACATCCCACAGTACCATCACAGATGTAAAAGGATTCAGATTAAACCAGTACATTTCATATTATACACATAGCACAATACAGATAAATTCAGATGAATCTGCGTATTGGATGGAGGTCAGCTCAGTTTGGGGTCTGTAATATTTTTGATGTTTGAGTCTGTTATGATGACCACCAAGGTTGCATTTATTTGATTAAAACACAGTAAAACGAGTAATACTATGAAATATTATTCAGCGGTAGCAGGACGTCAGGCTGCGTGCTGGAATGTGGAGCTCTGGTTTGTTTTGTTGTCTGCTCTCCTGCCTTACCTGCGGCCCTCCCTCGCTCTCCATCTCTCCGCTGGATCTAATTAAAGCGAAGGAGGGCTGCGGGACTGGAGTGTGTCACATACAACTCGACACAGTCAGGAAGGAGAGCGGGAAAGAAAGTGGGATATAACATTGGAGGAAAAGCATAAAAAATGTAGGGTGGAGTTCAAAGACAGAGCGAGAAGAAGAAAGTGAGGGCATAAACCGGGGAAAAGAAATGCAGAGAAAAGTTCCAGTCAGGAAACGAGAGAAAAAGCGAGTGTGCGTGAAAGATCTAGCCTAGAGTTCTTTCCCATAGTACGTGAAAAAAGAAAAAAGAGCATCTCATTTTTCACAGAACATTCCACAGATCTAGGACAACATGAGAAGTGACATGTAATATATGCTCACCTCTCTGCCCTACACATGGTAGACACATCTCAACGCTGGAGGGAACTTCGATAATCAAACACCAATCAGATAATTGCAATGTTTCACCAGTATCCCCTGAGCTCTGCTGGGAACAGGCTTTTTTGATCAGTAACTCAATACCCTGGAAAGTCCAGATGGTCCTGATGACGGCACTAGCCTAAAGACATATTTAGCTAAATATGAAAATCTAATTTAGCAATAGGCGTAAATTAATGTGAAGGCGGCGGTTGATAAGGAATTTGTCGATTTTCTCGACCTCTGTCCCAACATTGTAGGCAATGCATTAAAACGTCTGCATTTTGTCACCAAAAAGTAAATTATTTAAGTGGGATTAGGTCTAGATATCAGATAATTTATAGCTTCACTCATTGAGAAATATGATACGTTTGTACATCGATAAGTTGGGCCTTAAAACAATGTGTTTTTTGTCAGCTGCTTGGTTCCTATTTCATGCTAGCGAGTCTCACTGGTTTAAAATAACCGTATAAACCTTAAACCTCTAATATATTCAGATTTTTCGCTTTCGTTCTGGACAGACAAATTGCTTATGTCTGTCTCAGGAAACTTTATTTCACTGCATAAGTCCTTAAAAGTTCAGTGCAGGGGATTTTTTAGCCACAGACTGATCTCAGGGAGATTTTACACATTTATTAAGGTTAATTTGTTTAACAATTCCCCTCAAAGAAGTAAACTGTCCAGAAATGCTGCACTATTCTTGTATAAACACAAAGACTCTACAGATAAGCATGAGTGAATGTTTGACAGTCATGGGAACAAACACAAAAGCACATGAAGACAGACTGGGTGTGTGCTATGAGCTTCATCTCTGAACATCTCTGCCATATTCGCCAGGCAGAAATAGACGGCTGATAAACACTAGCATATTATGTGTGCATTGGCACTATATATGTAGGGTTTGAAATTAATAATTGCCAACCTGCAAAATAAGGATGAAAATGCACTTATCAACTTACTTGCCAGTCTGGTGGGTTATGATTTCTAAATGATGTCTTCCAACCTTTGTGCCACTCAAATTTTTTTCATTAACTGACATTAACAATGATGTGAGACAAATATTGCATGTACTGACCATATTTTTAAATGGATGTCAGTGTAGTTCAGCACACTGACTTCTGTGAGGAAACAGCTATTAACTTCATTGTTAACTTTAAATTCAATTTAAAACGAACAGCCTATCTATTAATCTTCACTGTGTTGTTTACCATTAAGCATTAAAATTAATTAACTAAATGAATAAATGCTGTTTTATAAGAGAAGCCACACAGAATTTTGTTTTTATTACTATTCGCTAAGCTGAGGCAAAAGTTAATATATTATTTCAAATAAATTATGTTTGTTTTAAACTTTCTAGTAATCAAAGAATCATGAATGTATCACGTTTTAAATGTTTTAATATTTAAACAGCACAACAGATGTTTAACATTGATAATAAGATGAAATAATAAAGTTGGTAAAAATGGTATTTGGTGTAGCACAAAAAAATATATACTGTCAACTTTAATGTTAAATATGTATTTACTATTAAATACATTTCATATATACTTCTTTTTTCACATTTAATATTTTTTCAGTCTGTGTAAATGGGTATATCAAAGGTGTTCATTTCAAATCATCATATTAAGCTGCAGCACTGCACTAACTCACATAGATTAGGCCTGAGAGATCCGTATCTGACTGAGTCATGTTTAGGCATGCAGATAAGAACACACAGACTCTTTGAGCACTTGCCCAGTTGGAATAGCTTGAGCACCAAGTCATTTTTTTCATTTATAGAGACGAACTTACTCTAAACTTGGCACTGCGCAGCCATTACATCAGCTGCATTAGGCGTGAGAAATCGGGGTCTGCAGAGCTGAGGAAGGGTCAAGTTTTGTCTTTTGGTGTTTAGTGCATTCCCTGGTGTCTCTCTTTCAGAAGAGGCCCAAATCTGAGCCAACAAACCATCTCTAGCGACGCTACACTAACACACTTTGGGACACAGGCTTGTCACGCTATATGCCCCGGGAACAGACATATTTCAAACACTGTTGAGAGCGTCCAAAAATCGTATTGCTATATAAAATCAAATGGGTCCACACCCAACATGTTTTAAAGAACTACAACTGCTGGAGAACACTTCGAAAGTGCAGGACATACTAAAAGTAACAATCCTCCCAGGCTAGAAAATGAGATGCTGGCTAAAATGCTAGGAAAAGTCTGATATGATTGTTCTGTCTGTCCGTTCTGAGAAATAACTCAAACCCCTGGCTGTTGGAAACAAATGGGAACACACATTAGTATGGTGCCAGATAACACCAGATGTAAACTATTATCACAGGCTCATGTTAAACTGAACATTTGATTAAAAAACTGTGAGTTTCTGCTGGTGAAGTAAAGGAAGCACTACCATTCGCACTAAAGCCTCGTTCACATTGACATAATCAAAGGAGGTCAAGAGACAGACGTGTCATCGATGGTTAGTAAATAGTATGTCACTCAGTTTTGACAAAAAAAATCGATTTCTTCATGTTAAATTAATGTTTGTAGGGGAAAGATTTGAATATAAATAGCAGCAGCATCAACATGAACCAAAAACCATTGGCAGAAGCTGCTTTTTTGAATAGAGTTAACTTTGTAGAGTCACTGGAGCTCCGTCTCCATCAGCCGGAACTCTAAATGAACATGAATTATTAAATAATGATCCAATTATGAATGATTTAAACAGTCTCTGTCATGGTGAAAGGGGCTTAATTAGGTAAGATTATGATTTCTGTGAAATCGGCTAGTGCTACTGGAGTTGCTTATGACGCTGGAAATTGTTATGTCTGGTCCCGTTCTACTTCATTAAGGACATTGAACACTTTCAAATGTTTTGACTGCAGTACAATTCTGTTTGACAGAGAATGCCATAGTAAAGACATCACATTCGTGAAGAAACAGATGGGAAGAAGGTGAGAAGAGAAGAGAAGAGAAGAGAAGAGAAGAGAAGAGAAGAGAAGAGAAGAGAAGAGAAGAGAAGAGAAGAGAAGAGAAGAGAAGAGAAGAGAAGAGAAGAGAAGAGAAGAGCTCTTCTCCACAGCCTGAGGGCAGACGAGACCCACAACTCGTTTGAGCTGCTCTGATGTCTTTGTGGTCTGTTTAAACAAAAGCTCTGCGCTAATCTGCTCAGATGGGACCATTGAACATGAGGCCGCAGTGGGTTTCTATAACACACACACACACACAAATACATGCAAAGCAACACACATAAATATAATTCTGCTTTATGGCAAGATATACACAGGACTCCATACACTCTCTAATTGCTCACTTAAAGTAAAATTAAAGATTAAAAGAACAGGTTTAAATAAAATAATTAAAATCAACGATTAAATAACAATAGTGAATATAGAGTTAACAAGCAGTATTAATAGACAAAACAAAGCAGAACAACAACAACAACAACAAACAATCTATAGTAAAAACAAACACACAAAACAAAACAAAATAGGACAAAAAATAGTAAAATAGTTTTAAAAAGTAGTAATAAACAAAAACAAAATAAAGCAAACAAAACAAAACAACAGTACAACAATAAAAAAGTTAAACAATAAATTTGAATAAAAAAAAATTAAATAAAGCAGAAACAAAACAATACAATACTGTCATGATTCTGCCTTCATGTCCTGACTTTCCTCTAGTCTTGAGGCAGGATCATGACAGACCCATGTTTTGTGTACAAGCACATGGCCTTGTCTTTGGGCCATGTGCTTGTGTTGTCTCGTTCCCTTGCCCCGCCCCCTTGTTATCCTAGTCTTGTCGTGATTGCCTTACCTGTGCCACCTGTTGTGTCTTGATTAGTTTTCCTATTTATATCCCCTAGTGTGCTCTGTCTTTTGTCGGTTCATTGTTTCTATATATGTTTCTACATGGTTCCTGTGATTGTTAGCTTGTGAGATATTGTATCATTGTTACCCCTAGAAGAAGTCGTTGTGTTACCCATGAGTGTTTTGTTTGTAGTTAGTGTTCTAGTGTTTAGAGTCGTTGTTTATCGTGTCAACCCAGTCCTGTTAAGTTATTTAGTCTCTGCCCTAGTCGTTGTTTTCCCCTTTTGTCTTTAATAAACCCTCTGTGTAGTGATTCCTGTCTGCGTATGAGTTCCTCCCTTACCCTCCATATGACAAATACAATATAAAAATAACAACATAAAATGTCTAAAGTAAATTTGAAATTAAGAAATTTGACATTAGAGTAAAAAGAATAAAAGGAATAAATTACAATGGTCTCTCATGAATTAAATAAGTCAATAAAGAGATTTTTATCTTAAGTTGGGTTTTGAGTTACCTCTCTCTTTCTCGCATGCATTTTTACTAAATCTGTCCCTGTTTTTGCCTTGACTACTTCAGAGTTAGCACTTCTCTCTGTATGTTGTAGTCCTCATTTTAAGTTGTTTCTGATAAAAGAGTCTGCTGAATAAATAAATGTAAATGAAAAACAATAGACAAAGTAAAGGTGAAAATTCAAGACAAAAGGTGCCGATAACACACACACTTGGATTGAGCATATAGATATTCTCAATGAGGTTCCATTGCAATATACATTTAAACCCAGCCAAAAACACACATCCTCCAGATACAGAGGAAGCACAGAAAGAGGCGTCCTTTAGATTGACCAGTGAACTTCCTGTGGATGAGCCAGATGCTGTTCTCTCAGGATTACCAGAGTATACACAGAAAACCCCATAGGGTCAAATATCACTGTGAGATCTCGGTCACAATAGGGAACGAACTGTATATGAAATATAAGCAGACACACCCTGACTTACACACACACACACAGTCAAGGTGATACGACACGCAGCTGTTGTTTTTTAAAGGCAGGCAGGAAGAAAGTGAATGAAAGCCTCTGCTTTGTCTGAATTAGAGTACAGATACCGGCAGCCCCTATCACACATCCTGATAATCTACAAGACTGCACTGCAATAAAACAGAGTGCAGATATGTACATCTGTGTGTGTGTGTTTGTGATGACAGGCAGACTGTTGTGACTGATGTTATACACGGCTGTATGTTTGTGCGCTGACTGACGGCATGGCAGTGGATTATTATTCACAGGTGTGCACTGTGAACTTCAGTGTGTGAGTGTTTTCTGATAAACAGTAAATCACCTGATTGATGTGCTTCAGTTTGTCGATGATCTGGCTGATGACGGGTTCAGGAGGCTTTTGTCTGGGTTCTGAGCCATGTGGATTGACTTTCTTTATCCCTGGACCAGTAAACCTGCAGAATATAAACATACATTTCCATTACTCATATTTAAACAAAATCACAGGTTTTAATGCACATATGGAGTGGATATTTTTTGGATGATTTTATTTTTTAAAGGGAATTTCTATACAAGCACATGGGTTTTGGCTTCAAAAAACTATTAACATTTACAGTTTTACTGTCTAGAAAAAAATAGTTGCATGGATGTTGAACTGTCACACTACAATATAAAATACTATTTAAGTTTTAATTTTTTTTTTGTAATAATTGTATTAATTTATATTATATTATATTTTTATAGCAAAAAAAAAATCTGTAAGAAATTGAAATAATAATAATAATAATAACAATAATAATAGATTATATTTGAAAATAAAAAAGTACAGGACAGTTTTGATTTATAGGGGAGAAACATACAAATCCACTGCTAAAGAAAACATACAGCTGTGTAACTGGACTTTTTACTTAAAACCTGATAGTGACTGAGCCCTTCTCCATGTGACATCTTACCTCGTTCTCCTGTATTTGAGAAAGATATTTTATTAAAAATCCATGAGTTCACCTTAACAACCGATCATTACATATTGTTCACTATTCAGCAGTTGCTGTTTTTTAAAGGTATCTGATAAAGCTGCTGTAAACGGCCACAAACACAGGAGCACTAAAACGGTCTTTTACTGCCACCTAGAGGCAAACACGCGACCATAGGAGTTTCATTTGGGCAAATTAAACATTTTTAAACCTTTATATTCATCTTTACCATTCAGCACATTCAACCATGCTGTACAAGGACATTCAAAGAGATGAAAATGCACAATAATTTTTATTTGTATTTTTATTTGTAGATACCAAGGGCTTTATGAAAAGACCCTCGCTTTTGATTTCCATTGTTCTAAATTACTCAAGGCTTAAAAAAAAAAAAAAAGAAGAAGAAAAAAAGGGAGCATAAATTCCAAAAAAAAAAAAAATTCCAAATTCTGTTGTAGCTCTTATCAGATACACAGATACACTGACAGAACCCAACAGTAAAACAGCACAACTGGGTCAGACATGTGCTGGCATCTGAATGTTTCTGAGCAACTGGAGCATATGTTGGGCATCATCAACTGCTAAAATGTGTGTGTGTGTGTGTGTGTCTGCGCCCAAGTACTCTCTGATCCCCCCGGGCCCCTTGGACTCATGTTCCAGTTAATTACTCCCTATTAAAAGCTAATTAGTGTTGATGCACACAGGCACATTTGTGCAAGCACTGAGGCGACAAAGAGACAGTGAGTGACAGATCCAATACGGTCACAATACTAACTTCAACTTATTCAGTTAAGCCTGTGCTCATCAAAAAAACAGCACTGCAAAAAAATCACTTAGTTCATTTGTATTTTTGTCTTGTTTTTCAGTAAAAAAGTATTACATATATTTATATAAAATATAAGTGTTCATTATGTATGTATACATATTTTGTATATTTGTACATTTAGTGTGTAAAAAAGAAAAAACTAAACTCATTCTTAATTACTTAAATTAAACTTAATTAACTCTTTTACAAACTACATAACAAAAAAGGTTTTCTATTAGTTTTCTATTTCTATTATTTATGATGATTAAAGGACTTTTAAAACTTTTTGAAAAATTTTAGAAAAACATTGATTTTTGCAGTACTGTGAGTTTCAGATGAATGAGCCAAAGATATGACCTCATTCTCCATTCTTAGCAATGACATAATCCTGAACAATTCTATCCAATCATCTTTCATGGCGCCTTCACATGCAGTGCTTACTCATTAAGCCAAATTACATTTCCATACTTCTTTATTCTCCTTATTACTCTCGATGGCAGCTCACCTCCCACTTTTAATTATCACATTAATAATACAGACATGAGCTTCATTAGAAGGAGGGGATCAGAAGACATGGGCAGCGTTTAATGGAGGATGAGATTAGCTGGAGCTTCACGCATGAAGCGCCCACCTGTGTGCTGACCAGGGTCAAGCAGCATCAGGTCAGCTCTGTCCGGTGTCATTTGAGTGATAGAATTGCATTACAATTGAGCTAACTGTCTTATTAGATATGTAAAAATTATTAAAAAAAATGTAAGCAGACACAGATTGCTGTTGGCTTTTTCTGTATATTGTAATGTAAAAATTGACTTAATTTTATCCGCCACTGAATGACTTCAACATCATGATTCCTAAAAAAAACCAAAACAACCCACTACAGGCATTATGGTACAGCGGGAGCACAGGCAACCCAACTGTTACTACAGGAAGTGACTACACACCCCGTGGATGTACAGTCTGGACCAGCTACTAATGCTGAACCTGCTCAGGCTCACGGTCCTACTGCGCACCCCTCAGGGATCCAACATGCCCCACTGCCCAAACCCGCTGGAGACCTCGAGAATCAATCACGAGTATCTTCAGCATCACGCGCTGACTGAAGAGCAGCTGAAAGAGAGGGAGCTTATTAAGCGAGAGGAGAAGTATTCTGGGACTCGGAGGAAGGTTTACAAAACATACTGAATATCCGCCAATCCTGACCTAAAGTTAAAGACTTCTCAAAGCTTTTAAATATTAAACAAGCCTGTGTGCCACAACTTCCCCTCAAACGTAACATTTCTCAAAGTACTCATATGGTGAGTCGGATTTCCACCCACAGAATTGATAGGTTTTTTTGTTTAACAGTGAATTGTTGTATTCATGACATTTTAAGATTCACTTATAATGCCATATGACATTTAGTATAATATGAGCATGATTCTGGTTTGGAGTCGATGAGGGGCTACTTGAGTCAAACTGAAGGGCCTGTGGGAGTATATAAGATGAAAACAGAAAGGCAGATATTCAGGATGCTACCATTGATTCTCTAGTGTAGAAGGCAGAAATCTGTGCCAGAGGTTTGGTGACTTGATCCTTGACATTGAGGGCTCCGCTGCACTGCCTCCAGCACAGGAGAAAACCTAATTTCTAGCAAACACCAGAGATGCTACGAATGAACTTTACAGTCAAATTATCTTTTGCATAATTGAATAATTTTAAATCTGACCTGAAGTAACATTTCGGCACAGTTCAGGCTGTTTATATTACTTTTGCAAGAAAGAATGAACAGGAATGTAGTTGTGGCTGCTCAGTGAGTTTATTTGACTGTGGCATTTAATGCATTTTCTTTATTTTTTGACATTTGACTATTTCATCTATCAGGGCCACATTACCAATGACATTCAAGATGCTTCCTTCCCAACACAGAATGTGAAGGATCGCTTCATCTTCAATACGTTGCATAAAATGAGTCTGAACGCATTCCAGAATTAATTTAGATATTCCACTAGAAGCCAAGGAATGACATTGATATTCGACTGACATTTATTGCATGGTATCGTTATTCTATTTCTCTCCTCCACTATCTATTTCTCTCTTGGGTCCTAATTAACTCCTCGGGGCCTGAGAGCCCTCTGACACAGCTGTCTGTCCCCTAGGGCCAACTGTCCACCACTGTTGTGTCCAGGCCATTTCACCCTCATTTACTCCTCAACTGCTCCTACTGAAGAGCAAACAGCTGCAGCTAATGGTGCATAATGCATACATACACTCACAGACACACACCTTTTCAAAAATTACAAAATGGATACACTTAACAGACAAGACAAGAATGGATATTAGGGGATAGGACTTTAAAACTCTTATTACAGTACCATCAATCAGATGTTCACCGTACTCAGCTGTGCCTGACAAATGAAAAACACTTGCAAAACACGCTTATGAGATCCATAAATAGTTACATTTTTATTAATAAATCTCACCTCACTTAGTTTTAGCTCATTAGATGTGATGCTATGGTGTCTTGGAAGTGTGTCTGATTCCCTTTTCCTTATTATGTACCTTCATGCATAAAGCACTGCCTGTTTTTATTTTATTTAACAAGACATTTAGTGATGGACTGGAGTCGTGTGGATAAAGTGAACTATTGTGTTTTATCAGCTGTTTGGACTCTCATTCTGACGGCACCCATTCACTGCAGAGGACTCATTTGTGAGCAAGTAACATAATACAAATAATACATTTCTCCAAATCTGTTCTGACAAAGAAACAAGCTCATTTACTATAACTTGGATGGCCTGATGGCCTGAAGACTTTTTGTTTATTATTATTTTCAATTTTAGTTTTTAATAAAGTTCGGCCCATGGCATCAATTCTCAATTAAGCAAGTGCATTCAAGTTCTAATGCAATATTTTAAATGGTTTTTGCAATAATTATTTAGCAGTTGCAAACAAAGCAGAATGACTGCGTCTCATAGGTGTTTTGTATTTGATTAATTCAGTGTTTTTGAATGAATATTTAATGATTCACTGACTGCTTTTTATCACTTGAATGAATGAATGAATCATCTGGTTTGAATGAATCAATGAATGAATGATTCTATGATTCACTTATTGACACTTGACACACTTGAGTACATTTTCAGCAAATTTAAATTTTCGGGTGAACTATTCCTTTAATAGGGCTAAGTTATATGTCCAGTTCCAATAAATTATTATATTTTTAAACTATGAAAGATGTGTGAACATCTAAAATTTCTTGATAAACTCCCTAAAAGCAGACAGAATTCTGCAAAGTCAACGGAATAGTCAACTCATTTTGGTTCTTTAATATGATGCATTTCACAGTTTAAAGAGAAGCAGGAATCAATTTGATTGTGAATAGTAACTGTTTTAAACTAGAATGGAGCCAGACTAAATGAAAAAAAAAAACCCAATAAAACCTAAATAGTTGTTTGGCTATTGGTTAACATCATACAATAGACAAATAACTAAAAAGGAAAGTAGTTTCAGAGAAACCTCTTACATTTTGATTACAGATTAGGATTTCTTTGAAATAATGTCCATTGATAAATCGTTCCCAATAAGACCAGGAACAAGCATTAAGACAGTACATAGAATCCATTTTGATTTCATGCTGACTTTAATGATCACTTCAGTTCTGAGCTGATATTTACAAGTCATTAGGATGAGATATTGCAGCTCTTAAAGCTTTTCTGTTTGGGTCAGGGATGCACTGATTTATTGCCATTTGCCAACCTTAACTTGATTTGCGCCGTGAGAGAGTTATGGGACAGAAGCATGTGGGACAGGGAGCACTGAAATATGACAATTTTGAAATTGGGTTCCATAGGGCACATGGAGACCCGGGCACGAAAAAGAGCAATTAGCCAGGCACTGGGAAGCCACCACACCACTCGACATCAGTTACCCCACAAAGACCACATCACAATTCACACCCTGTTGCCTGTCTGATGGAACTGGAGGCAGCCCAACTCATTAGATACACACACACAAAATCATCCGCTCAGCTACCAGCCACTTACTCTGTCTCCATTTTATTCAGAAAGCTTTTTAGACTTCAAGTTTTGTGACAAACTCTGGGGCAATATGTCTCTTTGAGATTGCAGCAATATTGGAAAGCATTTACGAGGCTTATTCTATTGTAATATATGCGACTTTTACCCACTTAGCAAAAGCTGTCAGAATAAAAACACTAATAGAGAAAGCTCGTGAGTCGTAGAGTCTCTTCCATTCTGAAATACTGATTCAGCTGATTCAGATAATCAGCTCCGTGCATGAACTGTGTTCCGATTGACATGGTCCCTACACAGTGTTCATTGCTCCCTGAGCAGGGGAAATCTGTTAAAGTAACCGCAATGATGCGTAACACTTGTTCTACTGCACAGCACCAATAGAGAATGAATATTAATCTTAATTTACATGTCAGAGACTATATCTGCAAGAAGAATGATGCCACTTAATGAATTTACTTAACGTTTTAATGAACATTTATGTCCTTGTTATACACTAAAAGACACTATATTGTGAATATAGAGAACCTCAAATGGAAGAACACAGTATTAGTCTGTAGTTACATGGTCATCAGATTGAAATACTCACTTGTCTGTCATCTCCTGTCCGTTCCAGCAGAAGGAGCTGTTGAGTGCCGTCGGCTCTTTGCTGCACAGAGCTTCTCCGAGGCCACTGTAGAACTGACTGAAGCCCCTCAGACCCGAGATAAACTCCCTGCAGCAGTCAGAAAGCAAATTGAGAAAGTAAGAGAGTGCAGAAAGAAGAAAGAGAGAGAAAGAAAAAGCCAAGTGGACTCAAAGAAAGAATAAATTCAATTAGATGGTATGCACAAAGAGGTAAGATTAAAAAGAGTTCTTGGCACAACGATGCAGAGATTTATGGGAAAATTGAGGGGCATGGAAAAAGTAGAGTGAAGAATCAGAAAAATTAAAATGGGCTTGGGGTCAAACGCAGTGTGAAACGTGATCTACTCCATTACGTGTCGTTTCCTGTCAGGCTAAGTTGATTTAAAACGCTTTGACTGTTAATTGACATTATACTGGAGAAGAAACAGCCCTGTGTTTGGCTTGTCCGCTCTCATCTGTTCATCAGAGCAAGGGACAGTGGAACTGCACAGAACAGAGGCGACAGAAGGAAGCTCAATGACACTCACACGGCAGGAGACAAAGCCTGTGTTAATGAGCATCTCTCTGTCACCATCAGCCCGAACACACACACACATCACAACTAACTCATCAAGTAATGTTTTTAAATATATATATAAATAATTTCTTATTTTTGATTTTGAAATTAGTATAAGAAAAGTACAGAAATAGAAAAATGTGCATGTTGCCCCTGTACACGGTATCTCTCAAATACTCAGAAGCACAAAATGGACTGTTTGATTTGGTTGTAAGACACCTAAAAAGGTCAGTGGGGATCTATATAGAGAAAAACATGAAGGAAGAGAGAGAGAGAGAGAGAGAGTGTGAGTGCTGAAGTGGAGAGTCTATTACAGCATCTCAATGCACTCCACACAAACAGCATCAGAAGATGTAAGCTGTATGAAAAGATGCATGAGAACGGCATTATGGTTGAGTGCAATTCCAATTTCTCCAATTTATTATACACTTACTAGATTTACACTGAATTGACTTACTGTCAATTCTATAGCAGCAATGCTTTTCAGTCCACTTTGAGTGTTTAGAGCACTTGAAGACTCTCTAGAGATTGAAATAAAACAGGAACGTGTGTATTTTCAGCTGCTAATTGCCATTTTTTAAGAGCTAAAGAGGGTAAATCCTCATGTTTCATTATGACTGAATAACAAGGTGAGCCATTAGTATCAGTGAGACAGTTGAGCTCCAAAAGCCCCACAAATATCATAAACGTATCTATTTATTTCAAGTCAACCTTGTGTGTAACAGACTAGACTTTAAGTCATTGTTTGTGTTTAGCATGTCAAATATGGTGTGACACATGGTCTGGAATCTGATCATTTGGACATGCAAACAGGAACATGCACCCACTGACCCCACTTTAGTCTTTGACTAAAGTTCTGATTACACAAGATCACAAGATTTTTTTACTGTTTTTGTAAAACTGTTTAGGCAACAAAAATGGTTCCAAACAAAGCATAACTGCAATTATAAAATAGATTTGATGAATTTCCTTTTCATGTTGACTTAAAGTAACTCTTGAACTTGAATTGTTACTGTATGAAAAACATAGTTTTCATGTAACTGTCTTCATATACAAACTTTTTTCAAAACTGAAGCATGACATTACCTGCGCCGTCCAAAGAGGGTCTCATCGGGGTCAAAGTTCACAGTTGGACGACTGTGGGCCACCGGCGAGGCAGCTGCGTGTTCTGCCGACATCGGTGCAGCACGAGACACCCGCGGGGGCGCGTGTGCACATATCCCGCTCACCTGTGAACAGGAGAAGATTGGAGGGCTAAATGTGATCACTTTTGGATACAGTCCTGGAAGACGTCAAGCTGAGAAAGCAATTATTGAGACAAACTGTCCCTGCAAAACTTCCTCCCCATTCAGCTAATTGTCTGGCTGATGGTGCTGCGTTTGCCTCCTGCTTGTTTTGGTTTGACGACAATACGATTTACATTAAACGAGGCATTGTGCCTTTTCAATAATCATAACCCTTTGCAGACATAGTGAAAGTAAATAAGCCCTCTTATTCCCTTTCTCATGAGCGCTAAACTTTATTGTTTTTATATGGGACAACATCATAATAGTAATACCCTGCTCCCACACTGGCTGTGTGAGATAATGGAGTCTTGCCATTCTTTCAGGTTCAATAAAAATGCAAATGACTCTTAATGTGTAGCTTGTGGTTTAATGGTTTGCCGCTGGTTTAATTTCCCATGGGGGCTGGTCCAGGCCCTTATTTTGCCATGTAATGCTTGTGGCATATTGTGCCTGCTTGTTCATGAATGAATATGAGTGTGTCTGGGTAAACAGGCTCTGGAATTCTGATGGGATTCAGAACAGGAGATCAATAGTACAAGGACATCTACATTTGGGCTGCAAGATCGGTTGCTGTGGCTGAACATAACAAGAAGATAAACTTTTTAACATGTTCTGAAACATCAGTGATCAAATTCACCCTACAGTCATTCATAAATTTTGCACACACACCAACAAATACACTAACAAACTGCTGTTGAGCTAAACCATATGATTATCAGAGTAGATCAATAGAAGCTCTTTCTAGCAAACAGCCCAGGGGAGAGTAAATAGATACTGTTTATGTGCATTGAGTGTATGTATGTGTGTGTGTGTGTGTAAGAGATTAATAGAAAGAGCAAAACACAGAACAAGACAAAGACAAAAGCAGTATGGTGGATGATCGAAGCAGGGCGCCTTGAAACAAATGCAATCCTGACGCAACATATTCCAGCACTGCAACACTTTCTACCATTGCTTTTCTGTAGTTTTTCTGTGGTTCCTCAGGTCATATGATATCTCGCTAAAACTCAAGCAAAAAGGTGTAAGATAGAAACTTCTTTATACAAAATGTCTAAAATACTTTGAAAGCTACTCTACTTTTTTTATGTAATTTGTTTATTTTATTTTAAAACATCTTTATAAAATTAATGAAATTAATTTAATAAACATGAACATAATTTGATGAGTTACTTTTTTTTCTGCAAACCAAAATAGTTACACTATGAAGCCGTAGCAGATCCTGTATGAATCAGCGTATTTACCAAATGATTAAATGGATGATTAATGACTCACTTTTAAATACAGTCACTTCCTTCATTGCAGAATGAATCAGTGTTTTTAACAAATCGATTAAATTAATGATTAATTGACTCCCTTATTGATAAGTCACTTGCTGCCACCTGCTGGAGTAATTATGTAAATTATATATTTAAACAATTATGCCAATAAAGTAATTTAAAATCAAAAACTGAATACTGTGCAAGTCTTGTTTGCCAAAATTTTATGGGAAATTTGTTTTTATTTTGTCTGTATCTCGTAAAAGTTTCACCAATACTTGATCTTTGCTGCTGAAAAACGTAACAGTTTAAAAAACAGCAACAGTACCATTTATTTAGCAAAGCTAATTTAGTTTAACAGCATCGCTCCTTTTTAGTAATGGTACTGCTTAAACCTGGACACATCAAACGCTGTTCTCCTCTCATGCTAAAACACTCATCCCAATGGATTCTACACAAACTATCAATTGCAAACCTGCATGTACACTACCAGTCTAAACCTAGACACCCACACATTCTTCCCTAATGCTCTCTGTGCTATTTGCTCATGGGAAATCGTTAGTGGCCGGTCTGAAGCATGGCTCTTACTTGCTGTAATTTACTCTGTGTTGTGTGTCTGTGTGCCTATGGCCTTGATTAATGTGTGTGTGTGTGTGTGTGTGTGTGTGTGTGTGTGTGTGTGTGTGTGTGTATCCAGGGCCTTTAGAGAGCTGTGGCACAGGAGTATAGAGTGGGTTTGTGTATGTGGACTGTGTGATTGTTTTTCTCATTAGAGGAGTATTAATATCAGGCAGGCGACAGAGGATGTGCTGGCTAACAGTAACACTGAGATAAGCGGCGTCTCACAGAGAGGCTCTTTAAATATCCAGTGCCCTTTATCGGTACCTCACACACCCCTGAGAGGAACATTAGGACCAGACACACACAATAATAAAAAAATTAATAAAAAACAAAAACACTCTCACATACACTTCATGACATCAGTGTGCAATGTTTAATACAGACATATATCCTCAGCTGAAACAATGGCTTATCAGCACAGCTGAAAATACAAAACAAATGTGAAGGTTAAATGATAAATGAGGCCCAAGTAGAAGACAATGCTGGGATTTCTTCTGGAATACTAAAGCAATAAGTCATTCAAGATCAAATGATGCAGTAACTACATTGGTGTTAGAGGTTTTCAACCAGGAGGCCGGGCACACTAAATAGTTTTTACTTTAGAACATATACCCTATTTTTCGGACTATAAGACGCACATGAGTATAAGTCGCATCAGTCCAAAAATACGTCATGACGAGGAAAAAACATATATAAGTCGCACTGGACTATAAATCGCATTTATTTAGACCCAAGAACCAAGAGAAAACATTACCGTCTACAGCCGCGAGGGCGCTCTATGCTGCTTACTGTAGACTACAGGAGCACTGAGCAGCATCTCTGGCAGTATACCGGCTGTAGACGGTAATGTTTTCTGTTAGTTCATTTCTCTTGGTTTATGTCAAATTAATTTTGATAAATAAGTCACACCTGACTATAAGTCGCAGGACCAGCCAAACTATGAAAAAAAGTGTGACTTATAGTCCGGTAAATACGGTAGTTGTAATATTGTGTTTGACAATGGAGGCCTTTCAGTCAAAAAGGTTAAGAGGGGTGCCAAAAAAAAACATATGTTAAAATAACTGTAATTTATCACCAATGTTTAATACCAATAATAATCATAGCCAGATTTTTACATTTTATGAAGAATATGGGAATGGTGTAAAAGTTGCTAGCACTTATTTGCTGATTAAAAGGCTGCCATATTCAACTAATGTGTAGCAACAACAGGTGTGTGTATGTGTGTGTGTGTGTGGGCTACAGTATTTTACAATGGTTTTGAATACAGCTCATCTCATCAGATGTCAGAAGTAAGATCCATAAGCAAGCAGAGATTTAGCTGGGGATAAAAGATTCACTTTGAGTGTCTTTAAAACAGAAATCGTTTTGACAGAGCATTTGATGCACAGTAGTGTGTAAGCTGCATTTAGAGAGCGTAGGAAGAGCCATGCTAGATTGAAATCAAGAAATAATATGCGATTTCCCGGACCTGGCTTTTACAACTGAAAGTTTCTAAGCGAATATGCATTAAGTGCCAGAGGTCATGAGTTTGACTCACCCTCAAGTTGTTTCAAATCTATATGGGTTTCTTTCTGCTGCTGAACATAAAAGAAGATATATGGAAGAAAGTTGTTTGTTCCCACTGACTTCCAGTCAATGGAAAAAATACTATGGATGTCAATGGAAACCACAATGGTTACTAACAATTCTTCAGATGTGTTTTTTTTTTTTTTTGTCTGTGTGTGTGTGTATCAGAAGATAGAAGTTCTTACTGGATTGGAACAACATTTTTGGGTGAACTATCCCTTTAATGCCACAAACTATTTGTCTTATAATATAAATTTACTGTTAATAAAAATCAAGCAAAATAAAGATCCTTCTAGATTGACTTTTCCTAACAATTCATTCTCAGAATGTGCTTTTATACCTGGATAAGCTACTGCCATCATTTTTACCAGTGTAGACAATTTTACATTTATTTTATACACTGTTTAAAGGTATGGGGTTAATAAGAGTTTGTATTTATTTATATATTTATTATTATTATATATATATTTTTTTTTTTGAAAACAATAGTTTTTTTCAGCAAGCAAATATTAAATTGGCCAGAAGTGACATTAAATACATTTATGTATTTCAAATAAATGCTGTTGTGAGAGAAGAGTCAGTGTGAAACAGCGCACGTCCTCAGGTGAGATGTAACTACAGCAGGAGTCTGTCTTTACAGCTGTGAGGTCAGAGGAGGAGGAGCACACATCAGCTTCCAGAAAGAAGGAAAAAAAAAACATATTTCTACTCACTCCATCACTTTCATGCTGCCTTAAAGTACACTTTTCAATCTTGTTCTGTCTTCCTCTCTCTCTCTCTCTCTGTTTTTGCCATTGCTCCCTCAGAAACGGGTAAAAATAGTGCTTCATAAATCATGCATTCTTTTCCAGAGCTAAGAAAGAGGGGGCACACTTTAAAAGGAGAAATGAGAGAGAGAAAGAGCACATTCAATGAGAGGTTTGATGAGTGAGATGTCACACTGCTAGATAGAACCTGGCCACAGGGCTCTTCACAATGAGATGTAATATCCTTGTTTTACGGCAGAATTAGATTCAGGTAAGAACAAGAATCATTCTGGAAACTTCTGAAGCTGCTGAAGCCAACAGGATGAAAAATGGTTAACAGCCACCAGAACAGACACCGGTTGAAAAAAAAAAAATTAAGTTTGGTTTTAACATTGGTAGGACATTTTGAAGTCAATCAAACTACACAGATGAAATATAATTGATCCTACACTGTGAAATAACTTATCGGTTAGCTCCTTATTTATTGACTGACTGACTGACTGATTGATTGATTGATTGATTGATAAAATAACTACTAACATATTACAATACAGTTTCATTTGTTAACTGAATTAGTTAACATGAGCTAACAAATAACTACAGTATTTTTTATCTTTATTAATGTTAATCTTAAATTAACTAATACAGTTTCATAAAATAAGGTAATGTACTGTTAACTAACATGAACATTAAAAATGTTAAAGGTTAAATTATTTTGTAAAATACATTGCTTATTGTTAATTAATACATTAACTAGTGCTAACAAATGTAACCTTATTGTAAAGTGTAACCCACTAATAGGTACTTTAAATTATAAAAGCTGTACATTACATTACGGTTTCAAAAAAAATTTATATTTACACAGTTCAAAAAAATTAAAATGTTTCATTTGATAATCATTTAGACAGGCCCTGGATACATATGATACAGTAATTAACATACTCCCTGTCCTGTTTCATACAAACTCATGAATCAGATTAATTAAAATATATATACACTATTATTCTCAGTAGTGTTGGGAAGTCTGGTGTATTACATAAATAAATCTGTTTAAAATAATTCACTAAATGATTCTCTAACATTTACATGTTTTTGTAGAAAAATACTAAGAGTAGTTAAAAAAAGTAAAAAGTAGTTAAATTATGCTGTTTGTCACTGTATTTTTGAGCTAAATAAATTCATCTGTTTACTACAATATTTACCAGTTTACCAATTCATGTTCAATACAGTCACACAAATACACATTCTTTTTATGCTAAATAAATACTGTTCTGACTGTAAAAATAAACATCATCTGATAGCAATTAAAAAGATTGCCTACTTTAATTTAGTTTTTAAATAATAAATAATAATGATATTTTGACTTAAGTATTTTAAACTACAGTAAATAATATCTATATTTCAAAGTATTTCAGTAATCTTCCTCAATAGTAGCCCATGTTTCCATCTTGATTGCAAGTTTATGTAAAAAAACAACAACAACACTTAAGGCAAAGTCACATGACTTGTTGATTCATATCTAGGAATTTATTTGAAAAATGTGTGATAGTTTATGAATGAAAAAAAAAGAAAAAAAGATATTGTGGCCATGAATTAAGATGATGTTCCTTTGACTTGCTGTAATTTGTGGCCACATTTTATTAATTCGATTCATTGTTTTAGTTTAGTTTGGTCCAGATATGATTAATTCACTCCTTTACTTTAGCTAATTTGAGACCACTGTGTACTAATTTGTTCCTTTGTTTTAATTTAATTATATTTTGGCTATAAAATCTTGTTTTTATTCCTGGATGTAATGTTTAAGACTACATATTTGTGCATGTCTTCTTTCTAAATAATAATCTAACCACCTTTTTTTGGATTGATAATGTTAATATGATGAATTTAATTCATGAATTGAAACTCAGCTAGTGCTAACCTCACACTTCAGGCACACACTCTCTCCATCACACACACTGTCCTGTTATTAAGCAATAAAGTACAGAGCCAGTTTCACAAGCATCAGTGTCAATGGTGCTTTACACTGAAGGGCACATTACCATATATATGGCGGTCTGGGTAAATATACAAACACTTGTACTGAGTAAACACAGACTTTAATCCCGAATCTCTCCCAGGTATCCAAAGCATGGGTTTACTGAATGTTTCTAGAGCACATATATTTAGTAACAGACAAATGTGCAGGAGAGATGTGGACACTTAGATGTGAAAATACTAACATTTAACGTCACAGCACATATTAACAGCTTATGGCAGTGTGTAGGTTATTTTTACATGTTCATCACACTGTAGTTGTGAGGTTACATGCCCGAAAGGACCCTGTTGTGAAAACTTCACAGGAGCCCCATCAAGCAGCTCGATTACCCCTTTAGGAATAAATAACATGTTCATATTCCACTTATCAAAGGCCTCTCTGATCTCCGCAAATACTGCGTGAACCAAACACAACCGCAGTCATACACACACACACACACACACACACACCTACGCCTTACCAGCATAAACCTAAGGTGGAGTAATTCACACGCTGCGGAGGAGGGGAGAAGTGGAGATGGAGCTTTGATGAATAATGCGAGTGTGATGTGGTGCGGTTAGCGTCTGTGAAGTGTCTTGCACCGATGGGAAACTCAGTGTTACAGTGGAAAGTTCAGTTTGTCGACCCGTTATGCAAAAGCTGAACAAGCTCCACCATTGCTCATGTTCAATATTTCATGAGCACTTGCCCTCCTGATCTCGCTAACATACTCTAGCAACTGGAGTGCCTTACTGCGGTTTAAACTCCTCCTGCCCCCACAAAAAGGCCTTCAGTGAGAAAGGTTTGTCGGTTCCTGAATAAACGTTTAGGTAAAAATGTTTTAGAGTGATCTTACGCAAAATGAACACATCTGAAATGGTTATCGAAGGAAAACGAGTGGCGAATATTGCAACTACTGAAATGTTTTTACAAAGCCGCTAAGAAAACATGGTGATGGAAAAAAAATATGAAATGGCAGAAATGAATTATATTTTCAAGCTTTTCTATTACCTCTAAACATTTATGCATTTTTTGCAAAAAAATATTGCCTTCCTCACAGAAATGTTGCTTTAAGTATTTTGTTCCACCAATAAACTTTGCATTCTCTCACACAAATACAGTGAAAATACAGTTTTTCCATCACCAGTTTTGGATTTGCTTGAAAAAACGCTAAACTTTTGCCAGTGTATAATTATTGACAATTTGATTAATTATTAATTTATAATTTATATATTAATTAATCAGTTAATTATAGATAAAGATATATATCATCATTTGTCAGTGGTACTTTATAAATATTAATAAATAAAATATGTTACAAAATTTTTATTTGAATACATTGTGAATTATAACATTTAAAAGACTACAAAAAGTAATTAAAAAGTCTGTAAATACCTTTTACGATAATTGTTTTACATTCATATATTTAATAAAAATGTCCATTTCTATTTCTTTTCTTCTTCTTTTTCATATTTTCAAAAATTATTTTATTTCAAATACAATTATTCCTTAAGTACAAAATATCATTAAGGAATCTGAATTGTTAAGTAGAATTGTGTCATGTTGGACAGACAGATAACTATATATAGATATAGACACGCACACACACACACACGCACACACACACACACACACACACATGTCTGGTCAGCTATCCTTGTGGGGACTCTCCATAGGTGTAATGGTTTTTATACTGTACAGACCGTATTTTCTATTGTTCTTCACCAACCCTACCCCTAAACCTAACCCTCACAGGAAACTTTCTGCATTTTTAGATTTTCAAGAAACTTCATTCTGTGTCATTTATTAGCTTGTTTACCCGTGGGGACCTCAATTTAGGTCCCCACCGTGACACAAGTCCCCATGAGTCTGTGTGTATTCAGGTTTTAGTCCCCACCAGAATAGAAAAACAAGTACACACATACACACACACACACACACACACACGCACACACACACATATATATATATATATATATATGTACTGAAAGAAGTGTCCTGAAAAATCTTGATAGCTATTTTGATTTTTTTAGCCCTAGGGTCTGTTAACAGCCAATCACAAAACTAGCAAATCAGAAACACTCTCTCCCTGTGGATCATTTATCTCGTTCTGGTCTGCTGACACTGGGTTTGCTGACATGTCTTCGGAGGTTGAGGTTTTAGAAAGAAGGTGTTAGCAAATGGCTGGAGTCGCTTACAGCGCTCAAATTCTCACCCTGTTTCTGAGACCGAGTGTCACTGACCTGTGCGCTGACTTTGCTCTTGGCGGCCACGGCTTGTTTTAGAGCCTGTCTGATAATGACGTGCAGTCTGAGCACCACGGCCTCGATGTCCTGCTCCCCCTTCATGGCAGCGGCGAGTGACCCCAGTTCCTCCACGTATGACCTCCAGTGAGGCTGCACCTCCGCAGCTCCACCCATACACGCCCCCATGGTGCTGACACACAGCGGGCGACACGGCCGGGCCTCCAGCAGGCCTTGACAGTGCGGACAGTACCAGAGCTTCAGCAGCGAGCGCCCGCAGTCCCTGCCCGCACGCAGGTGCTGGGTGGTGTTGACCACTTCGATGCCCAGGTTCAGCGCTTGCAGGAAGACCCGAGTGGCCAGGAGCGAGCGAGACAGCCGGGTCATCATCATCTTCGGAAACGATCCAAATGCAGAGCTTCCCCTCCAGGCCCCACGGAGGCATTCTTCCGAGATGCCTGTCACTGCCCCATTGCCAAGGAGACGGCGGTAGGTGAAGGGAAAAATTCGGGAAAAGAAGGTTGAGACCATGTCGTTTACGTTGGCATCAGAGCCCAGGATGTAGAGAGACATTTCCAGGAATAACTGTGTGACGGCTCCACTGGCACCGGCCCCCAAACTGGGAAACTCCTCCCGTAAGAGCATCAGAGTGGAATTACGACCCAGACGCAGCACCATGTCAAAAGCCTCTGGAATAAAAGAGAAAGAAAGAGATGAATGGAAGAGTGAAGCCAGAGTATGAAGGAGAGTCTAATTCTCATTAAAATGGTACAGAAGTTGTCACTGGGGACATAGCCTTTCAAAAGATACTAATACTGAATCATTTAGGTTCTAATATGTACACTTTCAGTAATAATATATATAAGGTACTAATATGCACCCTTTATGGGTTAATAAGCTACAGAGAGGTACCTTTTGAAAGGGTACTGCCCTAGTGACAACTTTAGTAACTTTTTTTGCACCATTAAACTTTTGCATATGCATTCAGTTGATACATAGTCCTAAGTATAAACAAAGTACTACAAAAGCCACAAACCAGAAATAAGGATTGGACCGAAATAGCAGACAATTGAATTAAATCAATGAGATTGTGTTTGGTATGACAGACATTTACAATGATTTTGCCATTTTAAGAGAGAGAACATTATATGAATAAATTAGTTTTAAGTGGCTCTCAAGCATGCAACTGGTCTAAACTACACATTTTCCAGTGTCACAAAAATGTCAATTAAAACAAATAAATGTCTAATTTTCAAGTTTGTTTTAAGTGTTTATCTATTGACACTGATTTATAGCTCCAGCTCCAGAATATATAGAATTTAAACATCTACATATACTATTCAGACTATAATATAACTTTTATTAAAATATAATAATTTTATTATTATTTATTTATCATATTTCAATGAGAAGTTGAAAGTTAAATTGAATTAAAATACACTCCCATTCAAATCAGCATATTAGAAGGATTTCTGAAAGATCATGTGACACTGAAGTCTGAAGTAATGATGCTGAAAATTCAGCTTTGGCATCACAGAAATAAATTACAATTAAAATAGAAAACAGTTACTTTAAATTGCAGTAATATTTTACAATATTAATGTATTTCCAATCAAATAAATGCAGCCTTAGTAAGCAAGAGGTTCTGCCAACAAATCTATAGGTGCAACTTAATTAAGTTCAGACTAAGTTAGTTACTAAGCTCTTAGTGTGAATATTATAAACGAATATTGCAACTCAAATCAGAGGCAGCTAATCAAGGTTTTCATGATTACAAGAAACATCCCAGCAGGTGTGTTGAACTTTGTAAGAAGGAGACCCTCCAGGAGCACGTTTAGACACCCCGATCTAAGGCATTAAACCTATTCACTGACACTCTTAGAAATGTTACTGATCCAGAGAGGTCACTAAAGAAGAAAAAAAAAACCTTCGATACGCAACCATTGACAGAATCTCTTTATCACAAACGCACACACAATCCTAATCCCTGAAAGACAATGAACAGTGAGGGTAAAAAAAGGAAGATAGAATTTAAGCTTCCTCTCTAGATGAAAACCACAATGTCCTTTTAAAACAACAAGGGTGCTTTTCAAGAGCTTTATAGCTTTAAAAGGCATTCATTCATCCGTGCTGGATGCTGTGAGAGATGCTGAGATCTCCAGAACACAGGGCACAAAGAGACGAGACATAATCAGTGGCATCTGAAAGCTCTCAGTGAAGCCTTATCAGCACACAGGTGAAGAGGGATTGCTACCGAACCCACCCAGAGTACCGCGGAGACCAGAGACGAGAGGCCGAGGGGATTCGAGAGCATGTGCAGAGGAAAAATGAAAGATGAAGAATGACAGAGAAAAGAAATATGAGTTGATAAAGGGCCTTGGGTTGGTCATCCAGACAGGTGAAGGTGACTGAGAGAGGTGGTGAGTCTGCAGAGCCCTGATATAAGACCGTTCACAGCCACATACATGAAGAGCTTCATCCATCTCTCCCAGGGAGTCCGGCTCTCTGACCTGCTGACTGATGGACTAGCATTACTCAACATTACTTACTACTGTACATTCCAGCAACTACATTCAATGAAGGTAAAATAGTTCATTTAAATGGAACCGGTAACTACAGTATACCCACCCTACTTATGAAGACCCTCTATGCTCACTTTCAATGGCTATGCATGGAATAACGTACATACTCATTTATCGCATGATATCAGAGTACAGTATGCATACATGCATGCTGTGCACAGCATGGAAATGTTCTGTTTGCGTGGAATAAAGATGACCTTTTTTTAGTCAGTATTTAATTGGACCATTTTTCCAGAGACATTTTCCAAGTTTACATGAAAGAAGGTAACCTTTGAGTTTAGTTGTTTTAAATCGTATTATTACAATTTAAAATAACAATTTTCTATTTGAATATATTTTAATAATTTATACCTGTAAAGGAAAAACTTATTTTTTAGCATTAGTCCAGTCTCTGGTGTCACATGTCTTATTCTTATTATTATAATTGTTGAAAATGGCATAATATTTATGTGGAAACGGTCATCATTTTTTTTCAAGATACACTTATTAACAGAAAGTTCAAAAGAACAGATTTAATTTAAAATAGAAATAACATTAGAAATGCCTTTACTGTTACCTTTAATAAATGTAGTGCATCCTTGCTGAATAAAAGCATAATTTTTTTGTTAAATAAAAGTTTTACTGACCTAAATGTTCCAAATAATATAAAATAGTTGGTGAAACAGTATATAATACCTAAAAATAAACATTTCAAATATTAATATGATACGTAGCTGTCATATGACCTCAACAGTGAGTGGAATCCAGTAATATTAGTCTCAGTAACAAATGTTTATTTTACATTTAATCTCATTTTGTGTAAAGAATGAAACCTTTTGGCAATATGACAAAATGATGAGTCAAGACGGAGGTTAAATATCTCAGTTAATATTGCCTCAGGTTCATTCGTCACACAGGAAATAGAAGGTCAAGTGGAGCGCATTGAATTGTGGGATACAGCATCTCACGCTGTGCGCTCTGTATTCAACAGCCTACAGGTACATATTTACATACTGTGCACAGAATACATACTGCAGGAACAGTTTGCCATTCTGAGACAAACAACAGCAAAGCAGCTTAGAAATCTTCCAGCATTCACATACACAGTCAGTGAATGATGCTGGGGTGTGTTTTGCTGAGATTTACCATACCAGCGTGAGTAATGTGGTGTTTAGGGAGACAGTGTCTAGTGCTCTGTGCTGATGTTAGCAGTAATGCAGCGTCTCGGCTGTGCATTACTTGTGCTGGGGACAGAAGCCGGTATGTCTGTGAGTTTACCCGCCGAACAGACACACACAGACTTCTCTCTGTGATCAACGAGCTCTCAGATGCACTGAATGCCAAGCAGGATGCTCAGGGAGACACTCGCACACGTTAAAGAATAACAACAGACACACATACATAATATCACACGCGCGTCAATTCATATGCAAACACATTCATCACAGCACACCAACTCATGCTGTTTGCAAAAGCACCAGCATAAATAACTCATGCCTATACACTCATCACATGGCAGACAACAGCATTTATATTTATGAACAAACATTGACACAAACAAGATGAAATGTAAAGAGAAATCACAATGACATGAGCTTAAAACCAGTTTGTTTATATGGGAGATCCAGATCCAGACCCAGTCTAAAACCAGATCTCTCAAAACCAAGATCCAAACCAAAACCTAGTTTCAAGACTTGTCTTTTTTTTAGAAGAATTAGGATGTTCCTTTTACTTAGTACTATAGACTCGCATGATTGAGGCAAAAATCATAATGATAATAAAAAACTGTTATTGTTAATTTTCAATAAATATAATTTACAGTCAAATAGCTTTTTAATGTAAGGCAACTACATTCAATATGATTTATGTAGGTTACACATCTAAAACTAAATTAATTAATTGCTGTTTATACTGCTTCCAAAAAAACACACACACACATACAAAAAAAACACAATTTTGAGAAAAGGAGTAGTTCGAAATGGAATGTTGAAATCAACACTTTTCATAATTAGTTAATCGTAGAAATCATATTCTTCTAATGCAATTATTTATTCAAGTAAATCAAGTGAAATTGTTCCACAATGTCTTTATCATCTTTAGTATGTTGTAAATCTACTACAGTCTTGTTCAGAGAGCCAGACCAAAATCAAGGCCTCAATTTATTGGTCTTAACAGATCTCAAATCCAAGACCACAAGATTAAGACTCCATTTCTTACTGATCTTTATGACTGCCGCCCACAAACATCATAACGCAAGCCATCAAATGCATACAGTCACAAATTTTCACTTTTAATCATACACACACAAAGACCTGTGTCTTTGTGCAGCTTTGTGTTATTTATATTGAGGTCTCTCCTCCCAAGTCACCAAGAACAAAAGATATCTCTGCCCCTTTCCTCTCTTCTTCATCAATCTTTCTGAAAGCCTAGTGTAAGGCAGACAAAAGCAGCTGTATCGCTTACAAAGCCATAGTGGGCTTTAACAGTGGGAGAGAGCAGCTCGCTCTCTTAATGCAATGCTGTATTTGAGCAGAGGGGTCATACAGATCACTGTTCAATTCAGTCTGCTCTTGTTTCCTGCGTCTGATCTGGGCTTCGGGTACACGGGCAAGTCTGGTATCAGGTGTCCACTAATGGGGTGAGAGTAAATGTCTTACAAAACACAGAGCAATGGTGAATATGGTGGTTGTGTTTTGTAGATTGGTCCAGTAGGAGTCTGACAGAAAACCACCACTGACAAGGAGTTTCTTATCAAGGTTATAACTCAAGGAGATAGGGCCGGCAAAAACCTTTATGGGGCCCTAAGCAGAATCTTATTTGGGCGCCCCATCAATACGACTGATTATTTATCTCATTTTCATCCATATTATTGAATTTAAAAACTACCAATTAATTGGTTATTCCACCATTTTCCCACATTTGTTATCAATATCTGCAGAACCAACTTTTGGTCGTCACCACAACCACCCTGAAAATCCAGTGGCACGTGTCTTGCTTTCTAAGGTAGAGAGATTTCACCAAACACACATGACATTGACAAAGCATGAAGCTGTGCTTACATTTTACATATACATCAAGTCTGTTCTCTGTTCTAAAGAGGAAAATGATATATCCTTTCAGCTCACAAACTAAGTACATCTTCAATCATGGTTAAGAGTTTAGATAAGAGTTACTCTGCTCTAGGATGTTTCACAGGTATCTGATTCCCAGCCACTCAGGTGATTTATCATCAATGCCAGTGGATGTGGAACCAAGGAACTCTGATGGTGCTATATTTCTCATCCAACAGATAGATGAACGCAAGCCAAAACCATTCAGTCACAGTGTAAGGAGCATGCACCAGCGAGGGCAGGGTGAGTAATGACATTGTAGGAGGCCAAACTTATGAGTGCAAAGTAATTAAGAAACTCATAAATATGTATGATATTACATTTAAGTCACTGTATATGATTTGTAAGCTGTTGAGTATCTTAAACACTATTTACTATAAGTCAATTGATAATACACAAATCAAACAAAAGTGCTACAAACTCTATAACTGTAATGGCTTTGTATGTTAAGCTTGTTTACCTTCAATAAATGTTTTTGATTACAGTATGTTTGTTATGGTAGTTCGGTCTGTGTGGGTTGAAGGGTATGTGAAGGTAATAGCACCTCACTGTCACTGCCAAATAGGCAGTATTGTTCTTCTCCAAGATCAAACCAAGATCAAGCACAAGGTGTTTTCAAGGCCCAAGAGACACTGCCATTAAGACACTGACCACGTGACCCACACCTCATGACCCTTCACAATAATGGCCTTGCCTTCTTTCAGCAAGGACACAATTTTTCTCACTTCCTTTCGTGCATTTTAGAGGAATGCAATTTCTCCTTTTCATTTCATAAGAATAACCAGAATATACATTATATACAGTTCACAAAGGTCCTTGTCACAAATGTTATTTGATTAGCAACCTAGAAGTTCATTGGTGTTGATGAATTTTAAATGATTTTCTTATTAATTTTATCATTCAAAATCCAAAAACTTTTTTTGTTTTTATATACATATATATATATATATACATATATATATATATATATATATATATATATATATATATATATATATATATATATATCAATATTGATACTACTAATAATCAGTGTTGGGTGTAACATGTTACTAAGTAAAGCGAGGTACAGTGTTTCCCGTATCTGAGCTCATTATATACAGTCACCTGTGTGCAAACATTTTCATCTAGATACAAAAAAAAAAAAAAAGATTCATCTATTTTTCATCTTTTTTGAAAGAAGTCCTGCAATGAAGAATTTACTTCAGAAGAACAGCATGATCTGACATGACTTTATTCAGCAGAGAAGATCATTTATGTAAATTAATCTTACCCACATTAGCAAAAGTTCTTTTTTTACATAAACCTGTATGGATTTTACTAGTTGGGCTTTTCCTGAACATCTTGCCAAACTGAAATGTATTGTTTGAATTTTCTTAAGCTTTTTTGTTATTCAGATATGCTGTTATTCAGAGTACTTCTATTTGTTAACCAAAGAAGGTTACATTTTTTTTATAAAACTTTTTAAGTAATACAGTTGTTTTAAAGCTAAAAGGCTAAACTATTCTATGTTTGACTCAAACTGAATGAATAAAGAGTTTAAATTTCTATTTATTACTCAATTACTCAGACAGAGTAATTAGTAATTTAAATACAATATTGACGATGTAATTAGTAATAGCAATTAATTACTTTTTGAAAGTAACTTAACCAACACTGCTAATAATAATACAACACATCAACAGATAGACAGATGGATTTAAACTTGGTATGGAACCTGATTCATACCTGCACTCCCTCTTTACTTTGTGTTTTTTATTTTCAGACAAGAAGCAGAAATGCACTGCTACCACTCCACTTTCTGCAGGCCCTACAGCTTTCAAAGCAGTCAGTTTGAAAGGTGAACATTTATAGAAGAGAATTAATTTAGATTAGACTTTAATCAATACATCAATCGAGCGAGTGCTCGCTCTAAACCAGTTGCGTGTTCTGACATATGCAGGGCCGCTGCGGTAATTCAAGCTGCTCAGAAGCGCCGCTCGGACATCCATCAGAGGCCCATACACTCATTATCCCCTCCAGGCACAGATCCTCAATAAATTAGCCATGCAACGAGCCCAATGAATTTCCCTGATGGAGTGTCACCTCTAGCCGCCGGGGAAAGCAGTGCCACCTGGCCCCTCCCCCGCTGGACCGCCACAGAGCCTGGAACCATCAACGCTAATAAAGTCTCTATCTGCCAGACGCAAGGCGCGCTTCATTCATCACCTGTAAGTTATGTGCATTCAGAACGGCCCCATTGATTATAGCTGAGTTTGTTTGCCGTACGAAGGATGAGGGAGTGTGCGATAACTCAGAGTGCCCACGTAACTCGAGCGCCACACCTGTGAAGAGGTTTCAAATGGGCGGTCAGGGTCTAGATGCCAGGGGGTGATGAAGTAGCATGCACGAAGCTGTAAAAGTGCAATGGTGGAGTGGTAAGAGGAGGATAATATTTCTCGAAAGGGAGGAGAAGGATTTCTGGTAAGGTCCTGATAGTATCGCTCCGGCCACGGACTGGACGGCATTGGGTTACCAACATACTCACTCTCCTCTGCCTCTCTCTCCACTCCTCAGCCATCTCTATTGCCTGAGAGACCTCTCTTACTCATTCACAAATGGACTTCTGGGAAGACACAGATGACTAACCAAAGAACAGGAACTGCTCTCCTCATTTGCTCCAAGATCTTATTATGAGAGAATCAAAGTGGGCCATATAATGTAGCATGTGCACATGCATGTGATTTCAACTTCATTTTTAATTCTATTACATTCTAAATCTGAGGGGTCAATGGATGTAGCATTTGGCGCCAGGAACACGGACATAGTGACCACAGTGACTTTTTGTTTTTGTTTGGATCACATTGATTTCCTGTTCTGTGACTTTACAGGGGGCAAAGTTGAGTCCAGACTCCAGAGAAAAAACCACAAGCTCTGTGCTGGACTGCAGCAACTAACTCCTTAACTGTAGATGGCTAATCTCATAGGTACAAATTTCTACTTTATACAACAACCTGGCGCCACTTAATTTAAGTCTCTGCGTTGACTGCATTGACTTCTGGATCTCACTGTGAGCCGGTGAAGAAAAGACAGCACTGCCTTTATACATACAAGTGCATGTTTCACTCCAGGTCACAATTAATAGCAATAAAATATTATTTCACAGTTACATCACCATGCAAGAAATCTCAGGGTCATAAAAAGCCATCAAAAGCATCTTGTCCATTCAAAATGAGGAGGCATAATTACAATTATTCACAATATTTATTATTATTTAATTACTTATTAATATAATTACTTTTTATAGATAGATAGATAGATAGATAGATAGATAGATAGATAGATAGATAGATAGATAGATAGATAGATAGATAGATAGATAGATAGATAGATAGATAGATAGATAGATACAAAATACTGCAATTTCGGTCTGAAAAAAATAACCTTTTTGCAAAAACTGAGGTGAAATATGACCCAATATGACAAGTTAATGTGAAAGCGAGAGGTGATGGGACATACGTAGGCGGGTGGAGAAATGGGTGGTACAGTATGTGCTCTGGAGGAGGAGAGGAGAGCAGGTGAATGTAGCGCTCAGAGAACGTGCCAGTTCATGTGGAGAGAGACACTCACAGCCTGAGCTTTGAAGCTCCTATCAAAGGCTGCTGGAGTCAAGTGATGGCAGCAAACCAGACACATGAAACACGTCCTTGTAAAAATCCACCGGAGACACCACTGTGATGAGACCTTGCAGCTAAAGCTCCTCAAGACCTTGGAGCTACAAACACACAGATCTCTCAATTTAACAAAACATGAGGGTCACAGTTAATGGCCTATACTCCCACACAAAACTATTTGAGAGCTCTGAATGAAGCACAACACACACCGTACACAGCACCTGTCTTTCAGACGCTCGTCCCTCTGTTATCACGAGCACGGAGCACGGAGCACGGAGCACGGAGCACTCCACGTGTTTTAATAGAGTAAAAACACAAAGGAGGATAAATGAATGCATGAATGACTGAAAGAGGAAGCAATAACAGTCATGCTGGTACAGGCATCCACTCCTAATCAAGATTCCTCACTTGACGCATTGGCTTGTCTATCCACGCATGACTTGTGGCTCCAAATAAACAGAGTGCTGTCACTCCACACCTCTCCCAAACTCTTTCCTCCAAAACATCACTCCTTCAGTCCAGTTATCCTCCCTGCCCGATTCCTACTCAATCTGATGCAGAAATTCACACAAATATTGGCCGCTGAATGCAAATCAAACAAATTCTAATAAGAGATACTTCACTGATAATGAAGGGGAAAAATTCTTTCCTTTTTGAATTGAGGTTTTAGAGCGGATAGACATGTGAGGGTTGAATTTTAAAGTAGTAGCGAGGGGATAGAGACGTGAAGGAAAGCAAGGGAGTGATGATAGACTGTGAGAGGAATAGGTGGAAAGAGAAGAGAGTGAGAGACATGAAGAGACACTTTGGGGTCATCTGTAATTTTAACGTGTTAAAAAGAGTCTGAGACACCCTCAGATGAATCTCCCAGCATGAACTCTTAACAAAGGGATGAATTATAATACCTTAAACTGACCAATAGCTTATCAGACTTATTCTGATGGACAGTAATTTGAATTTTTATCCCCATGATCTCCATATTAAAGATGTTTGGCATGGTATAATACACTCTTAAGAATTCAATTAGACAGTGTTTGTACAAATTGTTTCATGCCAAGTAAACAATGACATAGTACATATCTTAAGCCTGTGAGGCATGAAAAATATAAAAATACATATTTATTAAAGATTTTTACACACACGCACACACACACACACACACACACACATATATATATATATATATATATATATATATATAAGAAATTATTATATTATTATAAAATAATATAAAATTATACTATTATATTGTTCACTGTAATGATTCTAAATTTATTCTAAATCTTTTTTTTTATTGTATTGTTTTAATTTTTTATTTTTACATGTTGCTACATTTCTCTACATTCTACAAGTGCTGCATTACTTTTTCTTTAAATTACTAAATTGCCAGATGCTAATCTCAGTCTTATTAAAAATGAATACTGCAATTGTGCAATTCCTGTAATTTTGAAAGCATCAATCTGGTTGTATACAGCAGGTGTACAGTACCTCTGGAGATTTTAACCAATCAATGAGTGACATAAATGAGAGGGAACTGACTCTATGTCCTTCACATCAAAGTAAAGCAGTTGGACTAACAAAGGCTCCCGAGGCGTCTTTACACCTCCACTCTGTAATGTCAGTCAGCATGTGTCTTGTTTTTGGTTCACTGAGCACATGAACCAATAATCAAAATTCTATCAGCTAATATGCTGTCACCCCCCCACCACACCACACACACACACACACACACACAGCCATGAGCCAGTAGTAGCAACTGGAAAAGCCGTCTGCTGTTTGTGTAGCTCACACCCCCCGCTGCTCTACTTTGGCACGGTTTCAAAAGACACCGCAAACACATGTGGCAATCAATTCCCACCGCTTTCCACGATCTAATCAGATTTCTTTCTGAGGCATCCATTAATCTTTAAACTGCAGATAGTTCAACTGAAATATGGTCGCTTCAGCAAACTCTAAAACTGCCTTACGGTAAAGGTTAGATATACGGAGTAGCTTTTGCCTCATTTTGTTTCAGGACACAGGAGAAGGCAGCTGTGCTGAGATCTATGGATCAGTGTTGCTATATCTGCTCTGATACACCGCTCGCTCATCCAGCTCAGCGGGAGTCTGACCGTCAGCCGGGCCAGACGTTATTCCACTCGGTAGAGCAGCACTGGGTAATGATGTCCAGACAGGTGAGATCGGTATCAGTAACCGTGTCTTTGAGAGACCTAAATGTGAAGCACACAGACTCGTCTGCAGGTGTGGCAGTAGATCAAGAGGCTCACTTTTTTCTACTTCAATTAACTTTACAGGAGCTCAGTGGCAGAGCTGGGATCAAACCACATCTTTTTTGGCTAGATAGCGGTGCTGGAAAAGGCTGCGGGTTGTGACTATCAAGATCTGATATAAGGAGTTATAACTCACTGTTAAAGAGCGAGCAGTGAGGTATTTTAGGGTAGATTGGGGAGCAATATTAGACCTTCTTGGCCTCAATCATCACATCATCAGCATACACTTCTGTATTTGCCTCCTCGTAATCAGCATGTCTAATCCTAAAGATTCAGTCAGCTGTTCGCAATATGCCATTCCTCCACAATCCCTTTAGCAAACAACATGCTACATTTTCAAGGTTTATGCTGATGGGCCTGTGGATGCAAAACACAATTTTCACCTCACAGCAGAAATGTGGCAAATAAATGACATGTTCTCCCTGTGAGTCTCGGCTATTTACAGATCACACGCAGAAGAGTTACACTTCTTTCCCTTTCATCCTGTCTGACGCTGAGGGGGAGAATCTCATTTCTGTAACTCCCAAATAAAGTCAAAGGATACCTGCTCTGTGGGAATGGATATCCCTGTTCAGGAAAAATGGCTGTGAATTGCAATGCCAGTTAAGAAAGGAATAGACAGGTTAGAGTTGGGTTGGTGCTGGCATAACTGACAATGACAATAAGTGGCTAATTCCTTCATTATGTGGTCCCTGACATTTCTATTCAGTGGGGATGCATTAAATTGATCAAAAGTAATTATTTTATATTTGTAAGTTTTATTAAAACATCACACTAGCGTACAATGAAAACATTTACAATCACTCACTCTGATTCATAAACAAACATTTCAGTTTTATGAACCAGTTCATCTGATTCATTGAAAAGTTTTGACTCTCATAATGATTTGTTCTCTCCTAGCTGATGGACCAGTGAATTTAGTTTAGTCTATTTATGCAGGTCTTTCATCAGTGATAGCAGCAGCTGGGCCTGGGGATAATTCAAGGAAAAACTCTAAATGTAAACATTTCCTCTTTAAACTGCACTCAAAGCTTTTCAGAGACCATCTTCTGCTTTCGCTGTCATTGCAAGTGTGTTTGTGCAGAGGAGAGAGATAAGAGACGTGCCACCCACCGCTGCGGTGTTTGCTCGATGACGGACCTCTCTGTTAGTTCGTTTGTTTTTGTCTCTAGTTTGTTAGTTCTGTCCTTGATGTGCTTTGCGCAGAAGCACCCGGAGCCTCTGTCGCCCCATGTACCGCTCTGATCAAAGGCTGACGTGAATGCAGTGCTCCTCCCTCTCCTTCTCCCTGCTTTTTATTCCTTTCTTCTTATATCTGTTCATTTGAATCATCTTTTTCTCTTAGACACGCTACGTTTCAGGCTCCTTAACTCCCATTTCTACCTTATTTCCAACACCTTTGTTCACAGACCAATCCTTCTTAAAAAAAAAACATTGCCTTTGAAGCAAAAAAAAAATGTGGTTGTGCAAAGCACATACTGACGGAGGTTACAAATCTAACTACTAAAGGCCTGTTCATAACCAAGATGATGCCTATAAAGATAATTATAAAGTTTTAATAATTGCTCCAATTCTATGAGAACAAGTAAGTCCTCAACACATAGGAACTACAGTATATTGTTGAAATCTTTCCCAAAACTATTTTTTTCCAGCTGATGAACGAAAAAAACATTGACGGCCAGTCAGACTCCATCAGCTTTTAAAGCCCGTTCACACCAAAAGCAATAAATACAACTTATTATATTATACAACATATTATATATATTACAACCACACCAGTGGACGATAAATTAATGTTTGTTATAAACAAATAAAAAAGTTGTTGTCTTTCGCTTTAAATGAACAAGCTTTTAAAGTCAGGTGGATTCTGACTGTCTGTGATGTTTTTATCGTTTATTAGTGACAAAATATAAAAGTGACAAAGTGACGTGACATTCAACCAAGTATGGTGACCCATACTCAGAATTTTTGCTCTGCATTTAACCCATTCAAAGCACACACACACACACACACAGCAGTGAACCAACACACACCCAGAGCAGTGGGCAGCCATTTATGCTGCGGTGCCCAGGGATCAGTTAGGGGTTCGGTGCCTTTCTCAAGGGCACCTCAGTCGTGGTATTGCCAGCCCAAAACTCTAACACACAACCCTAGGGTTGTGTGTTAGAAACTCTCTAACCACTAGAACACAACTTCCCCAAAAGCTACAAAAAATAGTTCTGAAAGTGATTGCAGTGATATTGTTTCTCTATGCTGTCACCGTTCTAGTTGTGGGGTGGACTTTAACGTGCCACAAGTTAAAATGTATAGTTATCATCCGTGGTGTGAATTGGGCATAAGATTATTTTTCCCAACTAATGCTCATTGGAAAAACCTGTGTGTGGCATAATTTCTGCAAAATTATATTTGCTTTGCTTCCTGCAAGTCTTACAACACTTTAAAAGACAAATAGTGTTGCTAAAAGCACATTTAGTATCCAAAACAGATGAACATGAATCTGTCAACATTTTATTACTCTGGCTGTACGTATCACAGTAATTCATAAATGAAATATCCACTTAGTGGTGCTAGAGAGTGGTCGCATTTGTTGGAGGAACCATGGCATTTTAGCTTGCTTCTACATGTCTTTGAGTTGTATCTGACCCATGCTCACAGGACTCATACCTCAGTGCAGAAATGTACTAGATGAGCTTCCAATTAAGTTTCCTATGACAAAAAAGCCATATATATGGAGCTGATTATTAGATGATGCAAACATAAAAATGTATTTCTTTCACAAATCATGTACTATGGTAAAAGAGTTTTGAGGTCATAACACAGTATAGTGTAAGGAATCAATCTCTCCCGTAATCATAGTTGGTGTCAAAAGAAATAAAAAGTTGTTGATGTTTTTTTTTTTTATACTAGTGTTTATTTCCGGTAGAAACTCTATGTGTAAGTATGATTTTTGAGTTTTGCAAAACTGTAGGTACACGTTAGCAGTAAGCCTAGGTTGGTTTGTCCCCTGTAGGACTTAAATCCCCTGGAATTCTTCTTGACAGATTTCCCCAACGTCCCTCATTACATCCTTCCCTTCGTCCCCGAGTGCTGACCTCAGCAATACATGCATTATTATGAGGACTTCTGTCAGCTACACAATAGAAACATCCCTAGTTTTAATCATAGCCCCAGCCAGCTGGGAGAGAGAGCCTCCTTCACCCCTCCACCCTCTTCCTCCCTTCTCATCTTTCTTTTTTTTCTTGTTCTATCCATTCATCTCCCTCTCTCCCTCTCTCCCTCTCTCCCAGAAGTCGTAGTGATGAATAGTTCAGCACTGGCATCTGATGCCCACCAGCAAGAGGTAAGGCCCTTTTCAACAGCTCTCCTGGATCAGGAGGGGAAAAGAGATTAATTAATCCGGCAGACTGGGAGGCAGGACACTTTGGTATAGAGTTTGTGTGTGTGCACGGAGGCTGATGAGCTCTTTAAATAAACACCACCAGGGTACACACCAGAGCAGCCAGAGGCAGGGCATATGAGACTGTCCTTGACCTCCCAACACACACACACACACACACACACACTCCCAAACTGTTCCCTCAGAGACTCCTGCCTCACAAACCCTCAGTCCACTGCTGATTTCCAGCCCAGACTTTGGGGGGAGGCTAATATTCCTGGGGCTGCTTTTAAACGCACACCGTTCACTCTGCTCACCTACAATATCCACGCCATATGATACTGTACAGAGGAGGTAAATGATGTCATCATTCTGACCGCTGCCGTGTCCTTCAGACCAGCTGAATGAACCTGTTCACCTGCCGCTGACTGGGTGGTAATGCTAGAAGATGTCATTCTTTTACAACAACAACAAAATGCCATTAACCAGCCTAAACATGCACTACAGTGACGGTGTCAGATGAATCTAATATATTTACATAACACTCAAAAGGGTAAAAAAGAACGTCATGGGACTGTAATATCATGGTATGCTATGATATATGATAGTCAGGTAACCAAAAGTTGCATGGGTAACATCGAACTCTTCTCGCTGGTTTGTTTTTAATTCACTGCATTCACTATGCTAATCAAGATGTAATACATTTTTTGATAAAGCTTTGTGGTCTGGCAAGTTATTCAGTGTCCAAAAGACATTTTCAACAGTTTTTTTGTCCAAAACGTTTTTTTGTTTTGTTTTTTTTTTTCTATGTTTTTGTTGCTTGTTTTACAAAATATTTCACAGAAGAAAGTAAGTCATACAGATTCTGGAGTGACATGAAGGCAAATGATGGCAGAAGTTTAATTTTTAGGTGAACTGTCTCTTTAAGAATTAACGTTTGAATTTATAAAAGACAGGAAGGATCAAAAGTATTGATGCAATATCACAATATAAAGAGATATACAATGATAATATCATGGTACTTACTAAATAATAAAAAAAGATAAATCATAAATCATATGATGGTAATATGGCACTTTTTAAATAAATATTGATAAGGATCTATCAGTATTGATATTGATTGATATAGCTATTTAATAGATATTTATTTATATTGATATTCTATTTGATGCAATATCACATTATAAATATATTATGGTAATACCATAGTAAATTTGAAATAAATATTATTCAATACATATTTATTGATATTGGCATTGTGTTCATGTAATATCACAATCCATGGTTCTTTTTAAATAAATATTGATTTAAAGATTTAAAAGACTGATGCAATATCATAATATATAAATATACGATTGGTACTTTTTCAATAAAAACTGTAGGTAAATAAATAAATAAATAGTCTGATTTATTTGTAACTTAGGTACTAATTCAGTATCACAATCTAGAAATATTTTGCATCATTGCTTTTTGTTGTTGCTAGTTGTTGCTCTCTAGAGAAGCTGACCGTAGTGATTATACAAATAATGGCTTTTTTATTACTTTACTTTGCATGTGCAATTTTTCATATCCAGATATGAAATTAAATTTAAATATCACAACCAAAACACTGAAAATACTATTTGGAGTTTTTACTTGTCATTTAGCAGATGGCTTTCATCCAATGAGATTTACTCTAGACTAATTTCACAGACGGTCTCACTGGAGCACCTGTGGTTAAATGCCTTGCTCAAGGGCACAATGTTGATAGAGCGGGATTGTGATCTAACAGGAACTATTGAGTTTCTGGGTCATCTTACATGAGACTGAACCAGCAACCAAGTAGCAGCTAAGATCATTACCTATTAGGGTACCAGCACATCGCTAGTATGTCTGCGGCCCTAAAATGAACATGCCTTGTAATCCAGGCTATGATGTTCAACAGAGATGAATCTATAGCGTCTCCTCTGGAGACACAGGAAGAGACACAAAGAAGAGGAGGAACGGGGGAAAACGGAAGGCAGGAGTGAAGGGAAATTCCCATCTGTCTCCCACCCTCATGGATGAGTGCAGTGACCCAAATAGAGGGGACGGGAATAGCAACAGGGTAGAGGAAGAAAAGAGAGGAGGAGGAGTGCATCAGAAAGAAAAGGGCAGATAAGATGAGAGATGTTCTTCCTTCTTTGCATGTCTTCTCTTGGGCATATCATCAAACAAGATCCACAGAGAGAGCTGAAGTACTGAAGGCAGGTAGGCATGAAATAGACTTGTGAGGGGAAATATACATATTTTACACTGGTTAGGTCCGTGCATACTTTTCCAAAAGGTTTTAAATAAATAAATAAAATACTGATAGAAGGATCTAAAGTATTGATGCAATAACACTATATATCTATATACACTATATATATTAAATGACATTACGATTGCAGGCACTTATCCAGATAAAGGCCGCTTTTAATCATCCCTTCCAATTATTCCAGCTAACGCTCTTATATTGGAGTATAAATGAGTCCGATTTATTAGGGTGTCATTTATACCGATAGACTCAAGAGTGAATCAACAACAAGGACTGGGAGTCTTTTGAACAAAAGCATTGAAGGCATCTCGCTTCAAATATTCAGATAAAATCTGCAGACACTGTGGCCTTGATGAAAAAAAATGAAATGAAACCTTAAGCAAGGACAAGTACACCGCACCGGATAGGCCACCTCAGGCCTCGGCTGCTGGATAATTGGATTTGCGATTCAAAGGCAAAGTCTTACTCTTTTAATATTGTCAATTTTTTCCTCACCTCTCTTTCACACTCTTATCAGATTTATTCTTTTGTGAGTCTGAGTTGAACTTTTCATTATGTAAAAGCAAATAAAAAGCAATGCATAATAAGAACAGGGGAGAGAAAAAGAAAGCTGCTGTGTCCTTCTAAGAGACAAAACAATATTGTGCTGATGTTGCCAGTATAAGGAAGTGAGAATACAGATCCAAATAACCACTATGCACCATTATACTTTGATGTCTCAAGAAAACACATGAAACGCACAAGATCAGAGTGCGCTCTCTGCCATAAGATCAAGACACAGGGATGGGTTCGGAGGATGAAAAGCTCTAATCACAAAAAGGAAAAGCTAATCTTATCCTTTTCAATGTTGAAAACAGTTGTAAAAACCATGATACTTTTTTTAAAAAAAGTTAAAAGAAAAGCATCTATTTAAAAAAGAATTTTATCAAGCCTTTACAGATTAATGTATCTTTGCTGAATTAAATTATTCATTTCTGTAGAGGAACCGCTTACTTAAGCAAAACTTTTCAAATGTGTACTGTATTTAATATTATCAAATTAAAAATGCAATGATTTTCTTAGTTCAAACGTCTGATATTATTTAAAAGTTACAAGTAACATTGTCATGTTGTTAGGTAAACGTTCTTCCCATTGGCAACTTTCTGGCAGAGGGCAGCAGTTTTTCCTCAAGAATTTAATGGTATTTTGCCCCATTCATTTTTCCTTGTATCCTGACAAGAGCTCCAGTCACTGCTGCAGAGAAACTGGATATTACCACCTCCATGCTTTACTGGAGGAATGCTGTTATTTGGGTGTTGAGCTCTATTAGATTTCAGCCAGATATATCGTTTGGTGTTGAGACCAAATAATTCAATTTCAGTCTCATCTGCCTCAGAACCTTCAAGGTGTGTTTTGGCAAAGCTCAGTCGTGACTGCATGTGGATGCTCGTGTGAAAGCACTCTATATTGTTACAAAACAAATAAAACACAACATTTTAACAAGCAGCCAAAATGTGTTTATTATTATCATTATTATTATGCACATAATAGAACACCCCAAAAATGGTTCAACTTTCAACCAAAACAAACCCAAACTAAACTAAACTAATAACAGCTTTATGGTCAGGTTAATAAAGTCTCATCCTCTGGTTTTCATCTGAAAAGAACATAGCCCCAGAACTCACACCCAGTATGTCAGTCTGACCAATTTGTGCATGAACCACAGTCATGACCCAACGGCTCTGCCAAAGAGTGTCGAAAACTGCACGCACATATGACCCATGAGGCCAACTGAGTATTACCAAACAGGAAATACACTCATCAGTTATGGCTAAATATACAGTGAGTGTCTGTCCACCCACAGGTCCAGTGGGTTATTGTAGAGCTCTTACGTTGACATTATGCTCCATCTATTGATTCTGTTCTCACAGAGAGCCGCATTATCATTATCATTCACCATTGTTAGGACATCAACCTGTCTGGTGTATCATTACAAGAGGCTTCAATGATAATATACCAGTTTTTATAACATTAGAGAAAGTGCACTGCTATGAATGTAATGACTGTAGCCTGTCTGTGCTTTCTAATTACAATAATTTCGCTTGGAACCTGTCAGTCTAACCAATAAAACAAGTGACTTACAAAGTCATTATTGGAGCGTACATCTTTTACATGGGGCAACAAGTGATTAGGATGAGCATGTGGGCTTTAGCACCCCCTAAAGGAAGAGTCTGGAAGGGAAAAAAGCTTAAGAGCCAAGAAAACACAAGGATAAGTCTTCCCCATCCCTTCCTCTTTGTATTTCCCCTATTAAAAAAAAAGATGGCTAATAAAATATTTATAATTCCAGGCAACAGTTTGTGTCAGGATGAATACATCTCTGACATGAAAAGCTCAAAAGGTGGAATTGGAGAGATGAAATGAGAAAAGGGAGGGAGGTATATATGATTTCATTGGTGTTGCAGAAGCAGTGGGGGTCAGGGAAGTGTGGGGAGTAATGTAAGAAATCAGTGTAAAGTCATTGAGAAGGAAACGAAGGAAAGCAAGAGGAACGCATGAACTTTAATAATTTAAAGAAGTTAAGAGAAGGGTAAGAAAGCGTGTTCAAAGATTAATACATTAAATGAAGAGTCAGGAGAAAAAGGAGAATGTGTTGGGAGCAGCCAGAGGTGTAGTTGAATTCAACTCAACACTAAATAAACAACCTAGACTTCAAACCATAGCAAGTAAAACGCAGTGCAATATAAAAAGATAAGTTTGAGCAAACCTTGTAAAACAGACCTTATAAAAGGTTTGAAATCTGACACAAGCTCAGAGTGGCTGTGATCTCATGCTTTATATTAATGTGACAAGTTGCTACAATATTTAGTCACGCCAAATTGCATACATTTAGGACAGGGGTGTCCAGCCCTGGTCCTGTGCAGAGTTTGGCTCCAACTTGGCCCATCATACCTATGTTGATCTGAAGACCTTGACTATGTTGTTCAAGTGTGTTCAGTTGTGCTTAGAGCTGAACTCTGCAGGACAGTGGCCCTCCAGGAGCAGAACTAGACACCCCTGATTTGCAACCACATGTCAACTACCAGTTATTACATTATTAGTAGATAATTAGAAGATGCTAAACATCTGCTAACACTTTCTTGTGACGTCCCCCCAAAAGACGTTCTCCATTACAGACATTTTACTATAAGCAACTTTGCAAGTACATGTCAGCTTATTATTAAACCTAAAGCCTCGTACACACCGGGACGATTATCACGCATGCTTATCACCGATGTTTTTCGATGCGTCTTTTGTGTTCATACCCAAACGATTTTTGCAGGCTATGAGCCGACGTACAAATTCACTCCCTGACATTGGATGGTGCTTAATGAAAAACAGAAATACCAGGGTAGACATCGAATCCTATTTGATCTGCAGTTCCTCTCCATAACAACTCCCTCTTATCGAGATTTTTGTAGTCGCTGTCGCGTTTGTCATAAAACCCTTTGTGTTCAGACACCAATTTTAGTATTTTCCCATATTTACATTATTTTCTAAAATCAGTAAGCCATGGCCTTGCATGAATGTTTGCTTTATGAAACACCAAATCTTCTACATCTTTTCAAGATTAGTGCGATCATTGTATGTACATTGTATATTATACAACATGAAACCTTTACAACCTGCCTGAAATTAACATAAAAATATGATTGTAATGTTTTTCAATATTGATAATAAATATGCATGACTGGGGGGTCACATACACCCCCTTAATCTATGTTTATGGGTGGAAGGATCACTGGAGCTGTCCATGGTGCTGAATCATTTGACAAGTACACCACCGGCACACAAACACCCTCCTCCCTCCCACACAGATATGTGCAGGCATTTGTGTGTGTGTAAAGGAGAGAGGGGAAAACACAGAGTAAACATCATTGCATGTTGACAATCAGTGCTGTCTCTTCCTGTCTTCATAACACCACCGACATGGCAGACATCACTGAAGTGAAACTGATGACCCCAAGGACACAGGGGAGGGTGACACAGCTAAAAACCTTATGAGTGACAGGAGCTCGCTATGAATGCATGCCACCTAAAAGCCCTACATCCGAGCCCTGAGCGACACACGATTGCTGCTGTGAGTGAGTCAAGCAACCAAAAGTTCAGCACCCAGCGGGAGACCATTCCAGCTCTGTGTACAGATGCGCTCTCATGCATGGCTTCAGAGCGCAGTGCTATCTATGCCTACAACCCTGACTGCACGTCTGCCACTGACACTAACAGGCTCTAACACACTCAAGAATTGCAGCCTGTCACAAAGGGCCGTTAACCTCCTATAGGGGAATCCCAAAGACAGAGCGAGGCTGACCAAGATGCAGGTCAACACTAAGCTAAGCTATCAGGCTTCCCTGACCGAATGCAGCCTCAGGGGGGATCTCTGTGGCACTGCATTTGGCAAGGGGAGATAGCGCGGCTGGACACAGGGGGCCAATACTGTGAAAATGCCTGGAGGCTTGTTCTTGAAGAGCTGTAGTGCTGACCCAATACAGTTTGCAAGTGACAAAGTGTCTGCGGCAAGCTAGATGCATTGATGTTCACAAATATAACAAATGTATTAAAAATAACTGGTTGGGTTAAAAACTAGCCCTGGTAAAACACTAGTGTATCTATCTTAAAATAGGAATATAAAATAAATGATTGTTTTCTGATGACAACGAGTTGCAACTCCAACATTACACACACAAAAATATTACAACAACAACAACAAAGTACAACTGTTCAACACTGATCAGTAAATGAGCATATTAGAGCAATATCTGAAGTATCATGTGACACAGAAGACTATAGTAATGACTGTATTTCAAAAACTTTAAATAATTTTACCAACCCCCAATTTCTTTTTATTAAATGCTCCATATTTGAAATTACTCAACGATTTTGCAGCAATGATAGCAAATAAAGTTAGGAACTTGAAATATAAACTCTACCACTCTAATATTTTATAATTTTCCGTCTCCGTGTCACATTGTTTTTTCACCGAGCCAAATAGTCCACTGCAATCTACTGTGAACTTCAGGTCTGTGATATCTGAAATTCTGATGTCACCCTCCAGAGCAGGACATTTGTCTCTGGTTGAAAAGAGAAATCAAGACCATCTCTGTAAGATAGAACAGCTGACAGAACACATTAAACTGCACTATTGTTACAGATGCCCAATTTCAGCCAACACCGTGTTCTACATGTCTGCAAAACGGTCAAATATGAACACTTTCAACAATGCATCCTATGCATGCTGTCACATACTAATAAAAGACAAATTCAAAAGGAGTGGACAAAGCCATTCTTATTGCCAAAATGGCAAAAAAACAAAAAAAACAAAAAAAAAACTCTTATATCAAAAAAAAGATCAGGGCAGTTTTCAAAGGAAATGGAACTGTTACGTGCCTATGCAAAACTCACCACCACATGTTAAATCAAAATTAAAAGTATTAGCAAAAGTAAGATTTTAAATAAAAGCATAACAGTCCAAACTGTAAATGATATGCATCAAAGATTTAATCGCTTTCTAATGACATACACAGTCAGTCTCAGCCATATCTCCCAAAAGAGATCCAAGAGGTCCGCTGCATTTCCGCATCTGTCCAACTGAGCTCTAATGAGGCCAATGAAATATCAAACTCAGCATGGAACCAAACACATTCCCATGTTCGCTGTTTCAGTTTCACACACTGGAGAAAAACAGCAGATCAACAGATCAATACTGCCTTCAACACACATCCATTTTAATACCAATTATGTTTCAGAGGCACTTGGTGGGTATTATTACGGCCGGCCCTTTGCTAAGGCAAAGCTCTGTAATGTAGTTTGTGGCATGTGAGGAACAGATGTGAGGAATATAGTGTTATGTAATACTCCGAGAGGATGGCAGAGAGGCTTTTGTAATTACGTTGGCTGGCTTTGATCCAGTCAGTCAGGCCTCCCTGATCTTGCCACCTGTTGGAGTGCAGATCCGTCTGAGGGAGGTTAATTAGACAGGCTGGAACGGCCTCTGCTCAAGCAGACAGACAGACAACACACATACATTCACACACCATCGCACACATGAAGGCAAAAGTTACTGTCAGGTTCATCCACCCATAAAAACAAACACACAACCATACCCACACACAGGAAATGGGCCCAGCAGCACCTGTTTGTTTGCTCTGCCAAAGCGAGACTAATTTGAGATGCTCACTGTACTTGCATCTGTCTAACCAGCAGCAGCCGCCTGGCTCTATATCACAGCGTACAGTGGCACTGAGAGTTGAGACCTCCTCGAAATCCAAGGATACACCCTCCTGGATACTTCTGCCCTTCTGCATTAGCTGTGTGCGACTGTCACTGAGCCCGATGTCCTTGGTCACAGCAGGACCTTGGCATCTTGGCACTCCACTGGGACACACTAATTCAAAGACATCCAAATGCACCAATACTTTCTTGATTCTGCTTCATTTCCAAATAACATTCACAAGGTCACAACACACATGTGTAAGATTTTGTAAGTCTTTCAAAGTACAATGCTACATCGTTTCCACAGAAATATTTAGCTATTAAGTGTTTTCTGCCAATCTCATGTTAATCTTCAGTACCTATTGCATCCCTCATATTCCTGAAGAGTCTTTAGTTTTATCAGATTTATAAAACACAGATCTCTCTTTGAACAGTCGAGCTTCTGTAGACGTGCCCTGGACGGAGCTAAAGAGTCAGAAGCACATGCAGCTTTCGTGTAGTGGTCATCTGCAAGCTGTGACCGACAAAACAGGAACAAAAATTTCATTGACACATATAGTATTCAATTTGATTATAAAACACTGAAAATGCTGGGAACAAACAAACACACAAGCACATGAATTGCATCCACCTTATCTTTTCAAGGTTATCTTTGCCTCACAAAACAAAAAACACACAAATCTTTGCTGACATTATTGATTTCATGGTCTAAAAACAAAATGACAAATCCTTCTCAAGCAAGTCCTGTGCAGCGCTGCTGACGACTTCCATAAAATGAATGAAGCATGTTGATGGGCTGCTCTTGCTCTCTCGCTCTCGCTCTGGTTGATGTGTGCACGCACTCTCCGGGAAAAGTGCCCATACAAGGAATTCTGTCCTTTAAGACATTATGCAGGGCCATACTCTAACAAAAACGTTCCAAAATTTATAGGAACCCTGAAGGAGTGTATTCGCACAGAAATACTCTGTCAAATGTCCAATTTGTTTTATGAAACTTTATGAAACTCTTTAACAGTGTATGTGAGTCAGAATACATAAAATAGCATTAGACCTCCACTTTAAATAGAATAAAGTTAGTTTAAAATGTAATATTATTTCAGAATATTACAATTTTTACTGTATTTTTTATCTAATAAATGCAACCAGTGAGCATAAGAAAAAAAAAACCACTAAGCATTAAGAATGCACTCCAATGTCATTTCTTCACTGAATGCACTATGTACTCTGAAAACATCTGATTTCAGACACAGCTTTAGTGTCAGTTACTGCTTAATTAAGTGATTCCAAAGACAATAAAAACATTTCTTTTCCAGCTAATTTTCAGTAAATTATTTCTTAAAACTACAGTGTACAATAAAATGATTTCTCATGATATAATCCCTTCAAGCAATTAAGATTATGTAAATGAAACTCAGCTGGATATAGAAATATTACTGCATTTAGAATGTAATTGAAAAAGAGGCAATATTGATTCAATTTAAGGTTGAGGATGTGAAACGAAGCACTCAGTTGAGAGCAGGAATGTAGTCATGTAACACAGAGATACGAAGCTCTTGGAGATTGATTGAAAGAGAGAGGGAGAATACACAGAAATGAAACAGGTGCAGCTGCTGGGAAACAAGAGACAGAGGAAGGAAGGAAGACAAAAAGAAAACCGTCTCTCAAAGACAGTAGGGATCCAAAGCACAAGGAGATAATAGTGTGTGCCGGCACTGAGTTCAGCCAGAACCAAGCCTGAAGTTAAAGGAACAGAGCAGAGGAAAACAGAAACCCTTGAACAGACTGAACATTGATCTCTATGTCCAAAGAAAACATCTCAATGATGAGGAAATATTACGCTCAACTGAAATTGTGATTAAAACCCAAGAGATTCAGCTCAAATTTAACTAGAAAAACAACATCAAGCCAGTTCTTAATGCAATATTCCTCACACTTTCAACAGGAGAAAATGTTCTTCAGTGTTGGCTCTGAGGCATTTCTCATGAACAGTATATACTGAGTGAGGAGCGCCGCTCAGTGTGCTATAACAACAAACATACACACACAATGTGTATGGTGATCAGGATTGTCCATCTCCACAAATGCCAAAAAGCACCATGAAGGTATTTTGAAAGTAGTCCATAAACTATCAAATAAAATCATAAAAAGCTATGGTATGGCCTTAATAGATATGGTGACAAACTAATAAATCTGCAGTTTTTGAAATAAATTTCCAAACAAAAAAAATTATTTACACAAAAAAACTAAGAAGAATTAATAATTTATATATACATGTATGTATTATAATATTATATCAGGTAATGAAAGATGAGTTTACTTTACATTTAAGTTCAGTCAGTAAAACCTAAAATTTTGCTACCATATTTTTACAGTAAAATTCTTGGAACCACATCTACTGTTTTTAAGCAGAATTATTGGTAACACTTTATTTTGATAATAAATGACAGGCATTTTACCATACTTACAAACAATTTGCAACTACATGTCAACTAGCAGTTATTATAGTATTAGTAAACTGACTGCTTAATATATGATGAGACTTTATTTTGATGGTCTGACTATAAGACTTGACTATAAGTAAGTTTGCAAGTATGGCAACTTATTTTACTAACCCTAACCTAACAGTCTGCAAATGCTCTAACGAGAGTTAGTTAACATGTAGTCGCAAAGTTACTTACAATTAGTAGAATATCTGAAGTGAACTTGAAAGAAAAAGTAACCATATTATTATTATTAATATTTATATTAAGTTAATTTGTATTTTTTATTTTATACAATATGACAAACCTATCTAGAACATAGTGGACAATATATATATATGCCTGTGGTAAGGCCTCTGTCCTTAATGAGGATGACAAACACCAGCCAACTATTTACTTGACCATGGGTTGAACATCTCCCAGCATTCATCTCCACTCACATGCACAGAGCCCAGTAATCAGGTCATTAAAACACTCAGAAGATGCCAGCAAAGGATATGGAGAGACATACACGGTCTCCCACCTGCTGTTTTGCTGTACAAACAACAGCCAATTAGGCAAAGACACAGATGAATAGAGTGGATAGAGAAAGAATAGATGAAATGATGACGGAGAGAGAAGAAACAGACATGGCTGAGAAATGACTGGGAATATTTCAGTAGTGGTCAAGTTACAACTAACTATTAGTCTGAGCCTCGGATGACAAACTGAGACTGTTTACATGGTTCATGTATAATGTACAAAAAAATTATCAGCTGGCAAGAAATTAATTGTTTACTACCAACTTAATGCAATTTTCAGAAATCGGGGTGTATAGCATTATATCAGTTGCATTATATGTTATGTGATGTTATGTTATATGTAAAAAAAAATCATTTTTTTGTTTAAATTTACAGCAAAAACTGTAATATTGTGAAATATTACTTCAATTGAAAACAAATGTTTTCTATCTTTATAGATTTTAAAATGTAATTTATTCCTCTGTTGCAAAGCTGAATTTTCAGCATCATTACTCCGGTCTTCAGTGTCACATGATCCTTCAAAAACTATTCTAATATACTGATTTGATGATCAAGAAACATTTCTTATTAATATCAATGTTAGAGACATTTTTTCAGGATTCTTCCATAAATAGAAATTTTAGCAGAACAACATTTATTTGAAACTCTTTTGTAATGTAAACGTCTTTACTGTCACTTTTGATCAATTTAATGCAATTCATTACTGACTAAAAGTCTTTAATTTAAAACGTAAGATAAATGGTAGTATAAAGTTATATTATGCATTATATAAAAAGTGTATTCATTACAATTCATTAAATTAATTAGTCATTTAAATATTAAAATATTAAATTCAATTATAAAATGTGTACAAACATTACACTTTATTCTTCTATACAAAATGAGTCATTAGAGTAACTGATCAATTATTAATTTTAAGGTTAGAACATCATTAATCTCAGCTCAAGAATACAATTAACTTTTTTAATTAACTAGTAAACTTTTTCAGCTGAAAACAAATTCTAGGAACCCCTGCTCTGTATGTTTAAAACTAGACACAAACATAGACTATAAGTGCCCTGTGTGTGTGTGTGTGTGTGTGTTTGAGGTGTGAGAGGTATGTACAGTGACAGATGGAGAGGGGCTGGTGGGGACAGACCACATGAGCAGGATGGACTGAGCAGCTCGGCTGACTCAAACAGCAAAAACACTGTGGGGCACGCAGCTTTTCCCTCACACCTACAGGAGGCTGAAGTGCTCTCAGCCAATCAGAGAGCAGGTGAGAGGGGGGAGGGACAGGAGACAGGGTGGAAATAAATTAGGGGCTACATGGCAACAGCATCAGAACAGATCCCCTCTCAACATGAGACAGAGAGAGTGAGAATGAGAGCCAGGTAAGAAAATAGAAATAAGAGAGAGAAAGAAAAAAGAAGGAAAGAGAAAGCCAAAGAAAGTGGTTGTGAGGGAGAGAGGTGCATCTGAGGAAGAGGACTAGGTCATGGCAGTGCTGAATGCTTGAGGGTCTCTCTGAGTCCCATGTGGCTCTGAATTATTCACCCTGCAGGTTAAAAGAGTAAGCGTCCATTATCTGTGGACTCCATCTTCAAATTCAAAGACAGCTGGAAAATACCAGAGAGAGAGAAACTGTGTAAAAAAATAGAACAGCAAAAGTATAAAAGGAATAGGAAGAGTGTGAAAAGGAATTAAACATGTGCTAGACATACACAGAGAAAGAGAGGGAGCAGGAGGGAAATAATCCAGCATGAAGTAGGTTCAAAAATTAAAACTGCATGAACCCCTGACCTTCCTCTGACTTCTCACCATGTAGCATAACATGGATGTGAAAGACCCAAGGGCCGCAGGGGAACCAACCCAACACATTCAAACACATCCAGAGATGTTAAAGGAATAGTGAACCCTCATGTCATTCCATACAATTAAAAGAAAAGACACCAAAAGCAGCCTATGTGACTTGTGCACTGTATTTCAAGTCTTCTGAAGACTTCTAATACTGTTGTTTGAAGAATTGACCAAAGCTGTTATGCACTGAAAATCTCACCCTCTGTGGAACCTATCCAATCTAATTTGTGCTTCAGCGTCTTGTGATTGGACAAACCTCTAGCAGTTAGTCTTGTATATGATTTTAAGTGAATCTGTTTCTTAAACAAAGCTATATGGCTTAAGAATACAAAGACTATAGTGCATTAGTCATATAAAATGCCTTTATGATACAGTTTTTAAAAAATGTTAAGATGGGGGGGATGACACCAATTTTGTACAAAAAAATGGTGGCATCCCCCCATCTTAACATTTTCTTCTTTTTATGCGTTTTTACAGTTAATCATACTCATGATTCTTTGAGTTTATGAATGCAACTATCAATCAGATAAGTCATTGATGAAATGCCGGAGTTTTGCACGCTCACTGAATTCTGCAATTCTTTCATCATAAACAACACGTACGCTGCCAGTAAGAGATTCATTCCAGTGTATACAGCTTCATTGAATGCAATGTAAGTTTTTATTTTTATTTATTTTTTAGAGTGCTTAAACTCATGCTGGACTGAACTAATAATATAGATACTGTTCTTTGACAGTGTACTGAAAATGTTCTTTCCTTGTGTAGCATTTGGACCAATCAGACACACAACTATTTGTTACATTTAACAAATAATATCTAACGCCTCCTCATCTTACCAAAGGGTCTATGGACCCTTCCCCCAAAAGGAAGCTATCACCGCGAAATGGACAGAACAGGCCTCTGGTTCCCTAGCAACTAAAGGCCCACTATCTGATAACACTAGGTTTATGACGCCCCAGGAATGTGGCTCAGCAACTCTTAACTCAAGTCTCTCAGAAACTGACACATAATGCACATAAAAAGGGACTCTTCTCTTATTAATTCATAGAAAAACATTTAATTGAATAAATTCACATATACTTTAGGGCATAGTGTATACTGTTACTGTTCTTGAGTTTGAGTATGTTTTATACATGCTTATGATGGATCACTAGTTAATGTAACCTCATCTATATGATGTTTGGTATCTATGAATTCGTATTTTCATGATCTAAATGAGAGTGTATATTATATGTTGATGAGGTCAAGTAAAAACTCACAGCGGATCTAAATATTTATAATTACTCATAACTAGTTACGATTTATTATTCATATTTCCCCCTTGAGCTGATTCACAACACTTGAAGTACCCTTGGAAATGAAAGCATTGTAATTAGTACATTACAATGTTTTTATTCAATTGGTATCATGTTAAACACAAAAATACAAATAATAAAAATATTTTATGACATGACTGGTACTTGCCTAAATAGTGTTGCTTATTTCTTATCAGTCTAACTACAAACAACATATGCTAAAACAGCAAGCACTAAAAAATACTAATTTAACTTTCGCTTTTTTCCTTCTCACTGTTAAAAAAGGGAATGGATGAAAAATAAATGAATTGGTCAAAATGGGACAGTGGTATACAGAACATGATTTAAGCTGACCTACAGAGCAAACACATCAACTGAACAGTGAAAACGGTGTGTGTGTGTGTGTGTGTGAGTGTGTGTGTCCATCTTTAGAGGACTCTAACATGTGTTCAGCATGAGTAAACAGTTGATATGGCTCGACTTACTCAATTATTAATACAAGACAATTTCCTCGGCAGGCCAGAGCAGAGTATCCAATCCACAGCAGCTCACCCTTGACCCTGACAGCAACTATCCCTCTCTGACATCTGCCCACAAGCTTCAACCAAGAGCATTCATTCATCTTTAATTGCCATAGCATGTATACCGACAGCCTCGTATTTCAGAGACTGATAAATGCTTTCAAAGTTCAGAAGCTTACTTCCTCATTATTGCTTGTCATCAAGATTATCCGTGATAGACCATAAAAACCGTAAGGAGAAGTCTGCTTCACCTTTATGTGCTGTGAATCGGTTTCTGAACTGATGCAGATTTATTGATGCAAAAACTGTGTGCTACATAAAGGGGATTCTAAATAAATTGAATAGATTGCAGAAGGTTGTAGTGTTTTGTTTTTCTGTCTCTTTCTTTAATGACAACAGCACTCAAGCTGCATGAACTCATGACCATAAACAAGATAATCGTATTCTCCTGAACTTAATGAAGAACATCTGACTGTCTGTACAAAAACTTCACTAGCTTGTCTGTCACAAACTTGACCTAAAAACAGCAGATAACCTTAAAGAGTAGTTTACTCAAAAATTAAAATATGCTGTAAATGTAGTCATTCTCAGGCCATCCAAGGTTTTTTCATCAGAACAGATTTGGAGAAATTTACATTGCATTGCATCACTTGCTCAACCAAGGGATCCTCTGCAGTGAATGGGTGCCGTCAACATGAGACTCCAAACAGCTGATAAAAACATCAGAATAATCCACAACGAGACTCCAATCCATCAATTAACATCATGTGAAGTGTAAAGCGGTGTGTTTGTTAGAAACAAAACCATCAAGACTGTTTAACTTTAAACTGTCACTTCCGGGTAACTGTAAACATTGATTTTTCTTTGAATATTTCTCCCCTGAGTCAGACAACATGACCTTTTCACTTAAGAAAGCAATGTTATAGATCAGTGATCCTCAAATTTGGCTAGCGATTTGTGTTGTGTATTACTGTATTATCAGCTGTTTGGACTCTCATTCTGACGGCACCCATTCACTCCAGAGGATCCACTGGTGAGACAGTGGTGTAACGCAAAATTTTTTAATTACTCCAAATCTGTTCTGATGAATAAACAAACTCATGGGATGGCTATTGGGAGTAACTATTCCTTTAAATTTTTCTTGTTCACTGTCATAATGCTTAATGCTATTTTAAACCCTAAAACATTATATTTACTTCCATGTTTAAATTAGAATCTATATCCCAGATTTCCAATAAGGCTTCAGACTTTTAGACCCCACTGAATGTATTTCCTGATGCACCTTTTCTTTGATTAGAAAAAATGCCCTGTCTCACTCCTGCCTGTCTATCTATCAGTCTTAACCCTCCCTGTCTTGATTGTTTTCAGAGAAGAATGAATTATAAATGAATGGGTGCTCAATCTGGGCAAAATCAATACTAACAAGGTCCAAGTTAACTGTGCCGGCCTGGTGCTTTCCCTCAGTCTGCCATCCCGCCACATTGCACACACACACTGATCCACTCTACAGAGACATCTCACACTCTTTGCATGCAAACTATCAGCAGCAAACTATGGGTAGCAACCGAGCCCTTTCAGCAGATAACGAGGATTGCTTTTCAACCGATACAGCTTTTCCCTGCAATAACATCCACGCTCATAAATGAATGTAAAAAGCATTAAATGCCTCCTCCTCCACTCCTCCAGCGATCCATCTATTGGCATGGGTGGCCAGCGCTGTCAGTCAGACAGAGGGGTGGGAGGGGAGAGTGATTGAGCGTGGCAGAACCTCCTTCGTCATGCCACTTAGCCTCACAATTCCACCCAGGGATCTGCGCTGCCGAGACGGGGGATTGATGAGAATCTCTCTAAGTCTCTCTGTTCTCTTTCCCCACCCAAACACTTCTCCTCACATCAGCCCATCCAAGCAGAGAGACCCCTCACTTACCCTCCTGTTCCAGCTGCCCCAATCTCCAGGGCATCCCGTCCCCACTTCACAAGCCCCTGCTGGGCTGACATATCCTCACAACACGTTCCCATCTTGAATTATTCACCTATTCTACAAGGGTTCACAAACCCTGCCATGAACGAACAGGAACGACCATTGTTTTAAAAGCTGAAGGGTTTTATTTCTGTGCCTCTAGTACTATGAAATGGTAGTGAAAAAATTATGACTTTTTCAATGGGCTATGTTTTGGCTGGTAGGCATGCCCCCGTGTGCTTCTGCTGATAGACACAACAACATTTTCTCCATTGACAGCCACTCAAAATTACCTGTGTATTTGCTCAAGCAAGAAATATTACTAATATTTTATTAATTAAAAGCAGAACAGTAGACGTGATTTTTTTTAGTGCCATATTTGGAAAACTGTGAAAACTGAAGGTGGCAAAATAAGCCTGTTTACATAATGACTCAGGAGAGAAAGTTTTTTTTTTTTTTTTAGAAATTGCTAATAAATTTCACAAATAATTACAAATAAATGGCAAGAAACATACTGATTTAAATGTGAAATTGTGAAATAAAAAGACTGAAATAGTTGTTGTTGTTGTTGTCGTTGTTTAATACTCCAATAATCTTTTTTTATTAACTTTAAAAAATAAATAAATGTGTAAACAAATTACTGTTTTTGGAGGTACTGATAAAGTTATAAATGGAATTTAATGGAAAAAATGAATAAGCATATTTTAACAAATTTAGCAAAAAATAAAATGTAAACATAAAATAATACAAATTAAGTTAAACTCACGAGATGTAGTCAAATGGCATTCACGGCTCAGGTGATTGTTCATAATCTCTTAATGCTCCTGCCAGGTTCTTTTGAGCCAAAGATGGCAGATTATAAATCATATAACTCTGGCGTCTCACACCAGCCCAGCAAGTGGCACTGAGATGATCGGAAATGCTAACAGACTTCTTTGGTTGAGGCAATGTTGTTGGTCAGGGATGCAAAAAACAAAAAAAACAAAACAGAAATGACCTGACAGCACCACAGTGTTTACACATGATTTTCAGGAACTCAACCAACAAATGTCTTTCTTATAGTTGTCTCTGCATAATACATTTGGACAGGAGAAAATATTTTACCATCAGAAAAAAACTGGTTGCCTGCCAAAGTCTTGTTTCTGTGGCTTTTGACCTTGATGGATGGTTTGAAGCAATAGTACACTAAATTTTAATGTAAACGCATTTAGAAGCATTGACTTTGTCTGCAGATGATATTTAGTATGTCTGACCTGCCGATCTTACTCCCACATGGGCCAAGCAAAAGAAGACATGGAAAATAAGTGAATTAGAGTTAGGTAAGTCAAGCTCTTCAAGGTCTTTGACATGGCCGTGGTGGAGTTGCACACGTTACGTATTGCATAAGCTGCTCAATAATGCAGGGAACTGAATAAAAAATACATTGGCCTTGACTTTGAATGCACAGGAGTTAGTGAGGTGCAGAGAGCCTCGTGAGGGCAGGTTTAAGATGACAAACACAACATCTTACATGCAAAAGGACGAGAGGTTAAAGAGAGACAGTTGTGGAAAGAAACAATGATTTATGTATTTAATGGCTGGTTTTGTGTACGCCATAATTTCAGATCTGCTTTTGACTGGTCAAGTCTCTTATGAAGGTTGAGACTTGAAGCTTTAAACTGAAAGTTTTATTGACATTCAAGTCAACCACCTTCTAGAATTTTTACCAATTTTACAAGGACATCACACCAATATTGCAGCACTGTAAGAGCAGAAAGTTATTAAAAATAAACATGTAAAAAAAAAAAGTAATTGAAAAGAAACAGCTCTTTAAGGATAAAAAATAGTTGAGTAATCGGGAAAAAAATAAAAATAAATAATAAATAAATAAAAGAAATATATTTTTAACAGATTAATTTAGTCAAATAACATATATATGTTAATATAGCATAATAACATATGTTATTATGCTATATGATTAGTGAACAGTCTGCAAACTTTAACAACCTTCATATTATATATGATATACGATACGATACGATGTATGATGTATGATATGATAAATTAAAATATTGAACAAATATAAAAATGAGCTTTGGTTAATTTGAACCTTACATAATTTTAGGATACATGTACTGTACATTGTAACATCACATCTTACACAACCATCTTGTGTGTTCTAGAGCCTTACATTGTCAAAACATTGTTGCTGTACACAATTTGTGCATAAAAGCCATGTCTGATTTCAGTGAGCAATTTCCAGAGATAAAAAAGCGTTTAATTTTTACTTTTTAATACTTTTGAGCTCTATTGCATTTCTGCGAGACATATTGTTTGGTTTTGGAGCCAAATAATTTCATTTTAATCTCATCTGCCACAGAACCTTCAAGGTGTGTTTTGGCAAAGCTCAGTCGTGACTGCATGTGGTCTTTCTTGACGAGTGGCTTTTTTCTTACAACCCTCTCATACAAGCCACATTTGCGGAGAATTTGTGATATTGTTGTCCCATGCACACAATTACCACTCTTTGTCATAAATTCCTGCATCTGCTTCAGAGTTGCTGTAGGCCTCTTGTTCTTTTCTGCTTTTTTCTGACATGCTGGTGTTATAGTTTTCACTTGGATGTTCTAAGTTGGATGTTAAATTCATTCATCTTCATTTCAGACTGCAATGCAACAAAATGTGATTATTTACGAGTTTGGTTAATCTTTACACAAATTAAGATTTTTTTTATAAAACCTGAGAGGTTTTTTTCTTCCTCCACTGAAAGTCCTGGAAACCAAAACTTAAAAGATCATAAACAGAATCATATAAAGAATCACCTGCATGTCTTTCATGTGACCTTTTGAGATTTTCTAACATTTGATTACCTGGAATTTCATTAAAAGCTCTCAGGTTTCAAATATCTTAATTTGTGCTTTGAAGATCAACCAAAATGATATGGGGTTGGAATTGCATGTGGGTGAGTAAATTAAATTTAAATTTTGGTGGAAACAATATTTTTAGGTATAATATAGAAACTTTTTCACTTTGACTCAAGTATGTTTTGAATTTGAACTTTCCCCCATCCTTCACTTAACTTAAATTTCCTAATATTTTGCACTTTAATCCAGTAAAAAATCAAATAACAGCTACTCGGAGACCTCCCTTTTGTTCAACACCTTCAGTGTATTGTGAACGCCAAACCCAAGTGGCTTTAATGTGTCTAAGCCCGCTCGAGAGGATCCTGTGGTGAAAGAGTGAGGTCTGTAAAGCAGTGTTGTTTTCGGGAGGATGGCAGGGAGTTTAAAGTAGTGCTCAACTGACAGGGTTTTGATGCTACTATTTCAGAAAGCTCCTTTGATCCAAATACAGCTCTTGTTTGTTTGTTTTCCATGATGAAATATCTCAGCATGGGAGTCATGCAAGAATTTGGATCATTAGCATAGTGTAAACAGCCACTGCACAGGACAGCACATGGCTGAAAATAGTGACGGATTACTCCTTAATATAATCCGCTGTTTCTTCACGTCAACTAAACCGCGTTCTCAAATAAATGGCTCTATAACCGCCCCATCATGAAGTCTACTGAAGTGTGACATTTATGGCAGCAGATTGTACATTTGTGAGAGATCATTAAGCATAATTACTAAATGTTCCTCGCTCTCCATATCACTGAGACAAACAGAGCACAATCTTACACCTTACGGTGCTGAAAATGACTTTGCGGTTTTGCATGATTAGCACAGAATAGAGCTGAGGAATTGTGAGCGAGATATAAATGCCTTACACACACATGCATTCATCATTTGCCGAGGTGTGCGGGGAAAATGCATTAGACCAGCCTGTATTAGCATGTGTACACAAACACTGCCCTGAGATTCAGCATTTAACAGGGGCTCCGATGGAATGCAAGGTGAGAGAAACAAATCCCATATAATCTACTGCCACATTGATGTAGTGTCACGAGGCCGGAGGAGGAAACCGGCGCTAATGTCCTCCATAGCACATATCTATGAGTGGGAGGTGAAGTTTATGTGAGAACGCAAATGGAAAACAAAGAAAGAGATAAAGAAAAAGCAACATGTATAATTCATGTCCATTTGGTCCATTGTTTGTCATTTGCTACTTGTCCTATTTCCTTTTTTTTACCACTCCACAGCAACTCGACGGGCCTTCCTAGCGATAATAAGTCACAATAAACACGTCTTCATCAAAGTAAAGAAATACGCTTTTGTCTCCAACACTGCAAGACACTGGAAAGAAATGCCACACTTCTCACTAAATTGAACTCTTGGAGAGTGGTTCGCTTTTTTTTCCGGGGTGATAATGCGGCCGCTATTGAAGATTTTCCAAGTCACGGTCACAATGAAAATGCAAATACACCCCATGCAGAGCAGACTGGATGCCACACTATCAACAAAGAGACAGCCGCAGAATTTGGGCACAAGCACGGTCCAAATCAAACATCAGGAGGGTGATTGGAAAAACCCTAACCCGACTCTGTCTGGACAAAGTGCATGCTTGAAAGCAAAGCAAGGGAAAATACTCATACCTCGGGGGATGCAACCGCAACGTTAAGCCACCGGAGCAGGTGACAGACAGGAATAAGCTGGTCAGGGAGGAGCTGAAGGTGTAAATAGGGGCATTAAACATGTTGCAGAAGGATTTGTAATAGTAGACTTGCTACATGTGCTTGTGACAGAACTGGGGCACAAAGGAACTTGGGTGTAAGGTGATAATGTTTGAGATTTCTGGGCCAGAAATGTGTGGCCAGGTATTAGCAACAATCTGTGTGAAGGAATATATAATGAGCTGTTGCCCTGCGATGCCCTTCTTCGTCTGCGCTGATTTTCCCCTCAGCTCGCTGTCTCTCTGGAGCTCCCATGGACACTCAGGAGGTCTTTCTCCTCCTCACCATCTGCTAATTCAGGGCCAGACTCTAATCACCTGCTTCAATGCACCACTCTCATTCATAAACACCAGGCAAACCGTCTGCCACCTCGCAACGTAATTACTGTCATAATCAAGAGAGCACTGCTTCCTCATATCTTTACTCTTGTATATGCATGCTAATGCATTAGCGACAATTAGACTTCAATGGCGCAGTCATCATGGTTAATGTTCAGATGCACATTTCAAGTATAGCATCTTGTCATGAAATTATTTTATACTTGTTTGGATCCATTATGCATATTTGATCTAATAGGAATATCAAGGAAAACTGGACTAACCGGGGTTGTTCAGAAAGAATCATGGAATTGACATCACAGCAATGAGCAAATTAACTTATGGTCGTCCATATTTATAACTAAACCCCTGCTAACTGTTCAGCAACCCTAACCCTAACACTAACCCCTAATGACCAACACCATTACACAGATCAGTCCTAACAGAAGTCATTCACATGTCTATCAAACGGTCCATGTAGCTATAATAATATAAAAACAATAATATAATGGCTCAGATTTGACCAATTAATACATTTTATAAAACAAACAGTATCAAGATACTAACACTATACAAATATAATATAAATACAATGTATGTAATATATGGCCCCTTTAAAAACTGAATAATTGACTGAATAATCAATGTTGTTGAATACCAGTCAGATTCTTAATGCATAATGCTTTAAAGAAGTAAATTATTACACAAAGAGTCTGAGAATACAAAGCTAAGAAAATAAAACCCTTTTGCTGGAACGCCACTTTCTCATCAAAGTTTGCACAATAGTTAGCAGAAGCTAGAGATTACGGTTAATAAAGTTTTAAATATGGATATTTTTCTTTTCGAATGCATTGATTCGCTTCAGAATTAACAACCCGGAGACATGTGGAGTACTTTTTATGATGGATGGATGCATTTTTTTGGGCTTGACCACTATTCACTGCCATTATAAAGGTTGGAAGAGCTGATTATTTTTGTCTGAAAGAAGAAAGTCATATACACCTAGGATGGCTTGAGGGTGAGTAAATCATGGGGTAATTTTTATTTTTGAATGAACTGTCCCTTAAAGGGAAATACTTTGTTTTAACACCTCAGAGGTCTTGGGCAGTTACAGGGCAGTGTTTAACTTAGAAAGCAATAGAAAAGTGATGGCATAAGGCACCAAAGAGCTTCACTAACTGCACTGTAGTTAAGGCTCATCCTGAGCAAACTCTATTGAAGTGTGTGTCTCTCAGCACAGACTGCAGTCTGAGTCTCCACTGAGTCACTCTTCAGAGACAGTGTCACTCTCTAAGCTGTTCGTTACCCTCCGAGCTTTTGGTCTCTTCTGGAGAGAGAGATCACTTTGAGGATTACACCAGACTGGATCAGTCTCCACTAGACTCTGCATATTCAATCGAGCACCAAAGACCTCGACGAGTCCGTGCGCCCCTACGACATCAGCCCATAAATATCAACAGAGCCTGTGAGAGAAAACAAATTAGAATTGCGAGAGAAAGATGCAGTGATGGCAAGTATATTTTCACTCATCAGGCAAATGAGGCACAAAGGGCTTATTTGCGAGATGGCACACGCTTCTAACCATCATTAAGTTATTAAATTCGCCCTAGGCGGTGAATAAACACTTCAGATGGCTTTCGGGGCCGGTCCAGACCTCTGTCAGCCAGGCCGTTATTGGGTTATGGCGAAACTTCGACAAAGAACTAAATGATTCTGAAGAGAGAGCGAAGTGGGTAGCATTAGAAATGAGTATGCTGGGATGGAAAAAAAAAAAAAAAAACTTTGAAACTAAGACCAGATGCCTAAAGCCCTTAAGATCGAGCATCACTAACAAGGTTGGGATGAGAATTGGACATGCAGCGTCGACTGAAATAACCTTTGCTGTCTTACTGGATAAAGTGGCTCATGGAAGTATAGAAGTACTGAATTGTGCGAAACTGTTGCTAAATATTGCTTGGGACCAAACAAACCACAGGCTGGCATAAGGTCTATAGCAACCAGACATATAATTGAGGGATGATGAAATGTTTGACTGCATATGACTTGCTTAACCATAAGTCTGAACTTTAGGCATGAAATGATCAAATGGTCTGTGGAGTCTGAGCTAAAGGAAGTCTTAGTAGATTGTCTACAGGGAAGTCTACTGTAAAGTATTTTTTCTCCTCTGAAGAACTGATTGGGTTAAAACTAGAGAGCCAGTAACATCTGCTTCGTCTAGAGCTGTCAGAAAGTGTGTGAGAGGCTATCTTGACAATCAAAGGCACATAAAAACTTGAAGAGATGGTATTTACATAGTCTCCTGTTATATTGCTGATAAAATTGGAGCAGAATAAATAACAGGGAAGAATAAAAATGCATTTACACATCTGTCATGATGCTGTCACTGCAAAACAAATAATGAACATCAACATTTGCAAACGTTTTAGATTTTTTTTTTGCAAGAAATATGCAATTGTTTGACCAAAAATAATGTAAAACAGCAATATTCCATAATATTATTTCAATTTAAAAGAACTGTTTTCTATTTGAATATTTTTATGTAATTTATTTCTTTGATACGAAGCTGAATTTTCAGCATTATTACTCCAGTCCTCAGTGTCACATTATCCTTCAGAAAACATTCTAAAATGCTGATTTGCTGCTTAAGAAACATTTATCATTATTACAATTCATGTTGAAAACAGCTGTGCTGCTTATTTATTTATTTTTCTGAAAATGTGATTTTTTTTTTCAGGAATCTTGAAATGAATAGACAGTAAAAAAATAAAATGGCATACATTTGAAATAGAAATATAAGGTAACATTATAATTTTTTATATATTATATATATTACATTATAATGTTTTTACTCTCACCTTTGGTTAATTTAATCAATCCTTGCTGAATAAAAGTTTTTTATTTTATTTTTTTATGCATACTGACACCAAACTCTTGAATGGATTAGACTAATACAATACACTGTGCAGTCTACTGTACTGTATAATGTGGGAAGGGCACTGAAATATTCAGCTGAACTATTAATATGGTATTTTTATTTCATTCACATTTTCTTTTTTTCACAAATATTTATTTGAGATCAAAACAATACCTTGCAGACCCCTTGCTGTTTTGCCACAGACCCCCTGTTGAGGTCCCAAGATCTAACTGTCTTTGAGGCTCAGTCTCCATTATACGACAATATTTCAAACAGTAAACAAAGATTTACATTGTGTATTCCATATCTTCTTTTACTAGCCCTGTCCTAGAGCAATAAACACAGAACACAACAACAATCATTGTGTGTGTGTGTGTGTGTGTGTGTGTGTGTGTGTGTGTGCGTGTGTGTGTGTGTGTCTATTTGTGTTTTAAAGCATCAAGCTCATTTGCGCTTCTATGTTGTTTGCAGTTGCAGTTTTATGATAAGCTGCTATTGATTTGAAAAGGAACTACAAATAAAGTTGACTTTTATCTTATTTGTGGAACAATTTGTTATGCAGCAGACACACTCACCAGGAACTCATTCTGGCTCTCTGTGTTCACACACATCAATACCTAAAGCATGTCTTTCAAGGCTGGATCTGAGAATGAGACGGTGTGATTTACATGCTGTGTGCTTTCCGAAAGCGGCTAAAAGCAGCTCTGTGCACCGCTGCGGATCTCGCGTCGTCCAGCTAACAGGAATTAAAGTTGTCAGTCAATCTGAATGACGGGAGACCAAAACACCTCACTAACTTGGTTTTCCAGCAGGGTTTGGCATCCATATTTAGCTCTAAATGATTCCTTACAGTATTTCTTTAATCACCAGTTCAGATCAATGTCCTTTCTTAACTTCATATACAGATCAATGTCTGCTTTATCATCTGATGCTGGAAGGTGTCTGTCTATGGAGTTTCAGGTGATCAGATAAAAAAATCTATCATCTATCTGTGCTGATTTTTCATTAATTTTCTTTATAAACATAGACTAGATTAAACAGACTAGAACAGAGATGACTGTACTCTGTTCCAATCCACTTTTTCCAGCAGTTTGAACACAACAAACAGTGTGATTAAAGCTAACTAAAGCTAAAACAAACAACAACAAAAACATTTACTTGAAATTTTGAAATTAAATGAACTTTAAAGGAATAAAATATTTTAAAAACCTAGGGTTAGTTCACCCAAAAATGAAAATTCTGTCATTAACTACCCACCCTCATGTCATTCCAAACCAGTAAGACCTTCATTCATTTTCTTAATATTGTGTATGTTTTTAAACATTTTTTGTATAACAAATATCACTTTAAGTTCTTAAGTTAACAACTTCTCACATATATCAACATAATAAAATTTCACTATGCTATTGTGCTACGTTCTTAGAAAATGTGGCAGTACCTTTTCACAAGGTCCACTTTTATACCTTATTTACCCCTGAAGGGTGAATATTAGTACCTTAAAGGTACATATTAGTACATTAAAAGTGCACAATAGTTACCTAAATGTTAAATATTATTAACTTTTCAAAAAAGGTACTGCCCAGCGACAGGTTTTGCTTACGCTATGTACGCCATATGCTACCATCCTTATATTGTGTCCACCACGCTTTCCAGATTGTTTTTGCACTCCTGATTTGTAAGACAAACTGAATCACAAAGTGAAGTCTCGAAAAACTTCCTCAAATACCACATTTTCTCTCTTTTATCACCAATAGGCTGATTAAGTTTAAGATTTTAGAGCCTTTTAAACAAGCCATTGACATAAATCTAAACAGACACACTGTGACTAAATGCGAAATGAGACTGAAGAGGGGACCCGAAAAACTGGCGTGTGGTGCCTATCAAGTCCCTGTGACAGCCTATTAACTTTTATGATTGTTTGGCAAAGTTAACTTCAAAGAGCCGATTCCTTGGCGCTGTTCACGGTGTGTGAGAAAGCCAGGCTAGTGCGAGGAGGGGGAACAGGGGCTGATGGGAGTCAAGTGAAGGGAAGGGATGGAGGATGCTGGAGTGGAGAGCAGAGCCCTTTGATCTGTGTCAGCCGCGAAAAGTACAAAAGAATCAAAAACAATGGGGAGAGCAGCACAGAAGATTGCAAACAAGGCCAGCTCGCGATTCCCCACGGGAGTGTGCCGGAGAAAAACACGACGAAACAAGAGCACATTTCAGAAATTCTGCAGGCTGTTTGGGAATTTTTCTCAGGCCTAATGCTGAAGCAATTAGCATTGAACCACTTCTCTGAACAGACACAGGCTAGCTAAATCCAACAACATTGCTAACATTGTTAGTGCATCAAAATTATTGGGGGCAACCCACTCACGCCAAATGACATCATTCATTAAGCTGACCAATCAGGAAGATCCATTAACCAATCAGCGTTTATTGTAATTGGCTGTCCATTTTTAATCAGTGTTGAGGAAGCAACTTTGAAATAAAAGAAAAGTTGGAAAGTTCATTTTACTTTAAACAACAAATAAAAAACATAAAAGGAACTAATCTGCACTACATTTTGGGGGAAAAAATTATAAATTTTTATAATAAATCTTTGAAAATTAAAACCTGGATTAGAATTTTTTATGTTATTATTACCCAAAGATGCTATGTGAAAGTCTGAAACTGAAATTGGTTTTGGGATGGCAAAGCTGAATTCTCAGCACTCAGATGAACAGAAAGTTCAAAAGAACAGCATTTATTTGAAAAATAAATCTTGTGTATCTTTATAAAATTATGTAACTTTTGACCAATTTAATGCCTCCTCACTGAATAAAATTTTTAATTTCTTTAAAAAAAATTAAAAAAAGTTCTTGTGACTACAAACCTTTGAATGGTAATGAGTCAAAAACAAAAAATAACAGAATTTAACCATTAAATATACTGCTACAAAATTAAGGATTTATTAATTGTTTTTGCAACAGAAATGTTTGGATGAACCAATTCACTATTAAGATTTATACTTCCTCAGGCTACATATTAATCAGTGAATTATATTCCATTTGAACTAAGTGAACTAGTTCATATTAGAGTTTGTATGGCTGTGTACTGTCCATATGACAAATAGATAAAAATAGCAATATAGCATTTTTTCTCGCAATACTGCTACTTACTGAGCAAAGTTGTTTGTTACATTACTGGAAAAGCCACAGTGTTTAGAAAACAGCTAATCTACCGTCACATTGTTGAAAGTGCAGTGAGTTACAGCCTAACATTGAATACGAAGCACTTTGAAAGAGTTTCACCGAGCTTTGCTGTATGACAGACAACAACTGCAGGTCTGATTTCTGTCCAATCGTAAAAGTCCTGACTGAGCTGCTTAGCATCATGCTCAGACATTTTATTTATTGCCTTTGCAATAAATAAGCCTATTATGCCTGTTTAATGAGGAACCAAAAGGAGCGAATTGATCAACAAACAATTCACTGTTAACTAAAAACCACAACTTACTCCACATTCTTTTATTTCCTAACTTTTTTAGCATTGCTTTAACTTGTATAACCTTAAGACATGATAGATTACCAACCTTGCTTTTTAACTAATATCTCATATAGTAGAATATGACTAGCAAGAATCACAGATTTCTCAACTTATTAGTCACTGAGTTAACCAATAAAAAGTTGCTAGGTTTGAAAGTGACTTCTATTGGAGCTTCAAACATTGATACACTATTCACAATTAACCTTTTTTGCCCATAAAATTTCATAATGTGAAAATTCGCCTTTGCTAGTTGCTCTAAAAACATTTGTTTTCATTCATGAAACATGATCCGAACGAATTTGTTCATAACTCAAAAATGTCTTAAACTGAAATTCCATAAACTTTCATGAATCAGTCCTATTGTTTATTATTAATTGTTTTATTGCAGAGGCTCACCTTGAAATAGGGCGGCATTCTGAATGATGAGAACTTTCAGCTGGGCGCTGGTGGCCTGGAGACTGGTCTCCATATTCTGTTTGGCAATGAGCAAGTAGCGCTCCTCCATTTTGCGAGAACAGCAAGTCAGGCCTTTCGGCTGGCACACCTGCAGATCTGAGCCTGAAGAAGAGGAAAGAGACACAAGATTTGCTAAAGCCATCACACACGCAAAAAAAAAAAAAAAAAAAAAAAAAAAACAGTAAACAGACCACGGCACTTATTAAATTCCATCTGAAAGTGTGAGGAGTCAAGCTTCAGAGAGAGCTGGAGAAAACTGTTTGCTTTGTAGAGCACTTTGTTTATTTCACCTATTCATATTTCAAACACAACAAAATGAATACCTGCTACTTAATTGAAACATTATATTTCATTTCTATGCATTGCATTTCTCCAAAACTGATTAGCCGAAAACAAACACTCATTAAAGGAAAACAAGATAATCAGGGAGAACATTTCGGTAAAGACGGACCTCAAGAGACTATGCTAAATTCGCCCATTTAAAGTCTGAAGTAGTGCAACTCCCCAGGTGGAATGGATGAAAGAGACACGATAAACAGGAAAAACTACAGTCATATTATTGAACAGTCAACATATTGACAGGAACGTCTTTTTTAGATGGATGAAGTGAATGAAGGGGTGACGGGTGATTTGTTGACACCCGTTATACTGGAACCCAGGTTTGAAGGTTATCTACCAAAGAGAAAAAGCCTATTGAGAAATACGTTCTCTGGAAGAAGATGCTTCAGTTCGTAGCGCACATATGAATAACAATCTAAAAATGTTCATGCCCTGTGGGGGGAGAAACAGAGCGATGCTATCAGATCTCTGCTGAATCAAACATCAAGGATACAGAGAATAAAAATGACCAATGCATGATTAAGTCCCCCGTGTGTTAAATCTGATGGCTAGGAGGCGGATTAAAAAAAAAAAATGATTCTGAAAAATGGACTTGACCTAAATCTTACAGAGGTTCACTTTCATTAATTTATGTATAAGCTCTTTTCATAAATAAGCATAAAACATCAAATGTCCTCACATTTTAAATGTTACTTTGTGAATTGAAAATGCTTTCCCCACTGAAGTAGAAAAAAACCTAATACACAATACTCACGTCTCATCTTGCAGAACTTCTGACACTGAATAACTAGTGAATAACACATGTAAAGGATTGTTTTGGGCAGAGTGCATTGTGGGATTCCATTGCATTCAGGTCAAACAGACCTCTCTGCATGTGAACCGCGACTAGGAAACAGCGGCTGTGAAAATCAATTGGATTTTTGCAAATGTTTTCCCAGGGGCCGCGGATCCACATTTGGAAATGTGGCCAATTATCTTGCGATTACACATGCAAGGAGAGAACTTGCGCTCTGCGAAGCCTCAGCCCTTTCAAATGTTCATTTCCATTATTATTTTGAAAGAGCATCCTACATGCAACTTTGTTCTCAGACACTTTGCCTCTCTGTCATCTCATGCATCGCTGTTAGAGCAGAGCCAAATGAAGTGTGTGAGTGTGTGTGAATGTCAGCTACCTGGGGGAGGGAGTGGAGGTGGCACTAGGTTGATTGATAGAGCTGTAAACAAACTTCAGAGGAGTCCCAATGCTCCAGCTCACACAGACATTAGAAGATGATGATGGGGAAGGAGAAAAGGAGGGCATAACATAATCTGGGCAGAGACGAGAGTGTCAATGCTCTGTTTAAAAGAGGCTTTTTGCTGTACTTTAGAATACCTTCATAACTATTGTGGAGCGTTCCACTAAAAGGGGTGGGATAAAAATAAATCAAGATAAACATTCAAAGACAGATGCTCTCAGATGGAAAATTTTCTCATTGAGGAGACCTTAAGAACATGATCCCCAGTGAGCAGCAACAGACAGAACTGAAAATGGTGGTAAGGAACAACTTACTTGTGTTCAGATTCAATCAGGTTTGGTTTTTATTAGACTTCAGGACAGACAAACAGTTCTATTTTTACAAAAAATTCCAGAACCAAATAATTTTTGTGTGACGTTCAGTTTTATTAGTGGTTCTAAAACGTACAAAATTCTTTCAATAGGATTGAACATACCAGTAAAATGCTCTGAAATTGTTCCCTCCATAGCCGTTCAGATCGAAACATTCAACCAGTGAAGGCCAATTCTTGAGATAATGACACTTATGAGCTGGTTTTTGAATCAAAAACATAAGTAGGCCTACAAATTAACAGTTCACAAAAAAAAGGTTAAAAAAACATTTCCCACAGAAGAAAAAGAAACTCATTCAGGTTTGGAAAGGAATGACGGTGAGTAAATGATGACTTAAATAAAAAAATAAAAATAGGTCAGTATTCCTTTAAAGATTGTAAAGCCAAACATCATCTGAAAGCTGAATGAATTTTTTCAATTTATGTATGGTTTTATTGGCAATATTTGGCCAAGATAGTGTACAGCTATTAGAAAATCTGGAATCTGAGTGTGCAACAAAAAAAATAAAAATCTAAATACTGAGAAAATCAACTTTGAAGTTGTCCAAATGAAATTCTAAGCAATGCACATTACTAATCAAAAATTACGTTTTTATATATTTACAGTAGGAAATGTACAAAATATCTTCATGGAACATGATCTTTACACAATATCCTAATGGTTTTTAACATAAAAGAAAAATCTATAATTCTGACCCATGCAATGTTTTTTTTTTGTTTTTTTGGCTATTGGTGAAAATATACCCCAGCGACTTAAGACTGGTTTTGTGGTCCAGGGTCACAATGAAACACTTGGCAACAGAATTGTATTTCTGCTTCCCTTATATTCCTTTCACAAATTTCTCAAAAAATAAAATAAATAAATAAATAAAATAATAATGGAAGAGGATTCAGAACTGGAATCCTTTCGATTCCCATCCCTAGTATGTACTGAAAGATTGCTAAATGAACGATCACATTTGAAATTGGCACATGTTTCCAGTTCATCTTCAAAAATGAGAATACGCATCCAACAAGAAGTCCTAAAAACATACTCTACAAGTTTGTTGATTGAAATAACTTAATAAACCATGAAAGAGTTCAAAATGCAAGAGATTTAAGTGCTGCCATATTTTAAATCCCATATGAAAATGTGAAGACAAAATGTCAAAGAAATCGCCTTGGGGGAAAGGAACAAATGCTGATCTACTAAGCATACAGCGCCTGTTAGGAATGGGTAAATAAACCCATTAACATCACATGCCATCAAAAACAGCAAGAAAACCCTACACTTTCTGATCACACGTGACACATCTGCACCAATACGGATGAAGAAAGACAAATTATGGGCAGACCTGGCATATTGTTCAGATGGCGCATTTCACATGCACACCGACCGCCTTAATATCCAAAATCAATACTTGCAAAAGACCAGCGACAGATACGATCCAGCTAATTTCAGATTCCAAGGTACATTTATTAAGCTGTCAATAGCCTAGCGAGTATGGGGCGGAGGGAGAGATGATAGAAGGCAACAGGTATGAAAGGAGAAAGAACTAGAAAAATATAGTAATTATCTTCAGCAAAACAGAATTTTATCGGCATGTCTGCTGTTTGCAGATGATAAATGTACTTTATTAGAGAAGTTGTGAGCTGTCAAGGAAAAGTGAAGGACTTTACAGGAGGGAAATTGATCCCAGCAGAGACGGATAAACAAATATTACATCACAGTCTCTAACTAAAGACTGCTCATAAATACGGCTGATTACATCGTTTGACTTGTGAAAATGGAACAGAATACATTTGCACTGAGAATGTGACAATACAGACCTCATTTGTTTGTCTTGTTCTAGCAGCGGATTTCAACCTTCACTTTATATTTATATGTACCATTTAATAATAACTTTTATTAAGGGGTCAATAACAAATAATAGTGATTCCAATAGTAATCTTTTCCACACCCCGCTGGTGGACCTCTTCCATATTCATTGTCCACTGAGTCATGACACAGTCACTTCCTTCCTTATCTACTAAAATTTCTAGAAACTTTTTAATTCACCCTTCCTCCTTCAGCATTGCCCAAAGGCCTCAGGCGTGCAAGAATCCCTGTCGGAGCCCAGATGAAAAAGACGGCTCTGACGGAGGTGCAGTGAGTGCTGTGTACACATTTCAGCTTCGTGCTTCTCCTTAACAAGCCTGAAGACACAGAGCGCAGCCAGATGCATGCATAAGCTTGATCTTAAGAACCATTTATAAAGCTATCAGCATGCATGTTTAATGGGGGCTGTGGGGAAAACATGCTGTGTTAAAATACAGAAAATGTTAAAAGGATGTCATTAGAAGCATGAATTATAGAGCAACTACACAGGAATCATGACGTTTCTTACTAGACTGGCTTCAAAGACATCAATATGTGTGCACAATTAAAAGAAGTGGAAAGTCAACAGGCTGATGAAAGTATACGAAGTATATGATTATAAATCGGGTTCCTCTGCCAGGGAGGCAGGAGAGTTAATGGACTAAAGCAAAGCCGTCTGTCGTCTTACAGTGCCATTGGAAGTATTTAATAAAAGAAAGTACCTCAGACCTCCACAGCATGGAGCACACGAGGGTGAGATTCAGTTCGGGAGAGATAAAGTAAATAACAGGACAATAAAAGCCTGCAGCTCGTACAAACATGCTGTGTTCCTCTGTTTCAATCAGAAAAAGAGATATGTGGTTTAATAGAAAGTCTGACCACAGTCATTAGTAGAAACTTTTATGGCTTGTGGGCACATGATCCCTCATCTTCAACTTTAAATGGACTACCAAAGACAGTGACCTAAACCATTATCTTATAATTACAGAAACTGTGTAGGAATTTATCAAAATATGATGGTACTTCACTACCCGAGGCACAGTCTACTGCCCCTTGACACTATACTAAAGTCTCTTAAGGACTTCAGATACTGCTAGAAAAACTGTTAGATACATACAAGCATTGAATATCTGAATAAATCAAGTCATCACTGCTCATTTAAAATATGTGCATTAAAAAATACATTATTATTATTATTAATTATAATAATAATAATAAACACTGTTTGAATTCATGTATTTATGTAATAATTAAATGTAATTACATAAAAATAATATAAAATAATATTATAATAATTACAATTATACAAAATACTAAAACAAAGTTTACAAATTATATATAAAATATAATTGCAATGAAATTTGAAATATTGACTTATAATACAATAATACATTAATAAATAAATAAATACACTTAATAGACTAAAATATGCACTTTTAAAGTAATATGTACCTTTAAGGAAATATGTGAATAATAATACATTATGATAATAATAAGCAATTTGATTGAATATTCATACATATATATTCAGTAATGTTTAATAAATTGTTTAAAAATGCAGCTATAAATAACTGAACACAGATTAACGACTATACGCACAATTTTTTCTATGATAAAAAATACTTCCTCATATCTCAAAGACAACTATAAGTAATCGATTTGTAGGTTAATTTCCCACTAAAATGCAAACACTGTGGTGATATAAAAAAAATGTGTGCATCCAGATGACAGGTTTAACCGATGACCTGATTTGAACACAAGACTATCCGCTTGACTGGCCAACGGCAGTCCATTTGCTGTTATAAGACAGCATGGTTAGCAGTCAGCTTATATTTTCTTGTAAGGACTTGCTCTTGAAAACTGGAATGACAATACTGTCTGCTTTGAGAGGATCTAGCCTTTGATGGGGTGAACAAGTGTCTCTGTGATGCATTCTCCCATTACTGACATTAAAACAAGAGGCACAGAAGCCCTTTAACGGTCTCCAACACGAGCTCTTGAGGTAGGTCAGTGGCACTTCATTAGCTGGATCTCATTGGTGAAATACGGCTTCCTCTCATCTCCCGTTGATCAGAGAGACTGCTGAGAGATGGACCCTGGCTTCACTTTGAACTCAACCCTCCGAACCCCTCATTACTCAGCCGCTCTCTTCAGTGGAAACCACAGCGACGGCATCAAACTATTCAATTCAACTTATGAGTTTAACAACGGTCATCCTTATTTGAGGGCTCATTATCAAATAAAATATTTGCAGGGGACGCCACATCAAAACGTGACAATGTGACAGTGTAAAGGTGCCTTTGAGACTACAAAGACTGTCAGCTGTCTATTGTGCTTTGACATTCAGCTCTTCCTCTTGGGGCAAGGAGGCTGGGAAGAGCGAGAGAGACATCAACAAATAAATAAATAAATGGAAAAGACGAGCCAGTGTAGAAAGGGAGAACCTCTCTTTGGCTTTTTTGGTCTTGTGGCCCCCTGGCATTACATACGGTATGATTAGAATTCGGTTCAATCTTCCTACGGGCTGCATGTCTCAACTTGGCGTCCTTGTATTCCTTTGTAGATACATCAGTCATCACATCCTCTCTTCTTTCTAATGTTAGATCATCCATCTCTCTCCTCCTCATGCTAAAGATCCTCCTCTCTCCATCCCACTCACACATGCCTGTAGAGATCACATTTGGCAGCTGAATAGAAACACAGCCGTTGCATCCATCACAAATCAACCCAAATATCACCACGAGTTTAAAGCCCACCAATGGGTTTTCTAGGGGTCACAGGCCAGCGGATGCAGCTGCCTGTTGTGTGGTTCAGAAAAAGAGGTCTCTGAAGGTGAGCGCTGCATCTACAATACAAGAAAGAGACTGAAAGAAATGTGTTTCTGCAACACAAGTGAAGTCATATGTGAACATTTGGAAGCAAAAAAACCTGACTTGCAGGAACTCGGAACATGAGATGCTATACAAATCAAGCAAAGCATTTAAATCTGCAAGCAGACTCTTTGGTGGAATAAATAAAATCACTAGAAGGTGACAGCAACACTATACGGCCCGAAGACGTTCCCATTTCCAATTAACATTAAGGTTGTCTACATTCATTTGCCACTTCAAGGCCAGAGACGTGCACTGGGTTTGAAAGAGATGCTCTATTTAAAGGAAATTGAATGGCTCACTTTGCACAATGCTCTTTGTGTGCGAACGAGGCTTAACAAAATCAACTCAAACTGTCATTAGAATTTTTAAATTACGCTGTTGTGAAATGTAATGATTGGACTCATATGAACACATCTCTATCGAGGACATTACGTCTTTAAAAGGGAAAAGTTATTAAGTTCAGTTCTTTCTTTTACACATCTGTTATGGCCATTTTATAAACAAGTACGCCTCTTAAGATGCATTTGGCCAACACATAAATCAATACCAAATGAGGGGGGCAAACAATTAACCTCACATTCTTTCATAGTCTGACACAATACAAGGACACCCAATTAAGGTTTCAGGCTACATATGCTGGAGCGGCATGGTATCGGTTCATATAATGAATCAAAATGAATAAAGCCAAAGGCTTCGCCGCACCACTAATTACTGCACCAGGCATAAAGTCCAGAGCCCGGTGCCGCTGGGATTATTAGGACTCTACACTGCCTGCGGCACACTTCCGAAAAAAAAAAACTCACAGCTAGACCCTTCTCTTAAGAGAAATGTTTAGGTTTCAAAATAGGGCTTCAAAAAGGCTTTTATTGCAGGATTGTACCCATCAGGACTAAATGAGGAGCATCCCAAAATGCTTTCAAAGTAATTAATCTGAAAACTGCAACATATAGGAGTTTGATTTCTTATGCATGCCATCTGGTAATCTGGTAAATTTTCGTAATAACTGACGGTGGCACATTTCATTTAAAGTGTGTCAGATAGTGGATGCAGGTTATTATTTGCAGTTTAATAAGACATGCAATGCAATCATTCTGTTACTTTTCTTAAACTCTGATAAAGGTTGAAATGTGTTAAAATTCCTCTGAGAGGGCAAATGACTGAGAATATCACTCGGTTCCTTGTCCTTAACCCAATTGCAATCCATTTAAATTGCAAATGCGAACTCTGCAAAACCGAACAGCACTTCTGATTAAATGGAACTGGGAAGGTCACTTTATATCTCCTCAAAGCAGCAGAACCATAGGGACCTTTTGGTTTTTACACTCCTTTACCTGCAAGTTGAACCACATGACATTAGAAAGACTCATCAAAATTCAAACATTTATTTTATTTTATTCCTTTTTAAATGGATATACGAGTACATTTGGCATTTGCTGTTATTTTAAAATGCAAAACATTTAATGTTAATTAACTTAAGTGCAACAGCGAGTGACTGGAAATGTGATATAACTTTTTTTAGAGTTCTTTTTGAAGCAATTGCTTCCACTAGGGGAAAGAATGAAGATACTTGCACATAAAGCAGCCTAACAACAAAATGCAATCACTGGGGAAAAGCAAGATCCTTTTCAGCAGAATTTCTGTTGCGAGGGCCAAACAAACTCTACTCTCTGTCTTTCTACCCCCATTCTCTCCAGCCTCCAGTTGAAACAGAATTAAAGCTTCAAGCAGCTAAGGGGAGATGTCAAATAGAGAGCCAGCCATCCATCCTGTCATTCATCTCAACTCATCTATCTCTTCAGCTCTCCGCTGGGAAATGTAGCAACCTCAATAAACAGACTAACACAATTCGCCTTCTCCAGCATGACAGGTAATTCACACTAGTTATGGCTAAGAGAAATACATTTACAGCTCTCCTCGGGCTACTTCTGCAGCCACCGCTCAGAGCTGAAGATGACAATCCAGTCAGGACACTTATTTCATCTTCAACCTACTGATAGAGCTTCACATCATGCAGAGGGTGAGAATAACACCCCATGAAATGAGCCACAGGAAATGTAAAAACAAATTGTATGGCAAGTCATTTTAACATTATAACATAACTAGCATGCATTTTTGTTACTAGTATTTTTTAAGAGGTAAGCCAATAGTGATTAATATTCTTTTAAATTTCAGTAACAGTTTAGAAAGTCACTTATTATTAATTTGCTACTCTAAATCACTTTTGTAATACTGACAAGTATACTAGCTGTTATTACTGGTAACAAATGTTTTTCCATTGAATTCGATCGGGATTTGTGGTTTAGATATGAACTAGTCATTTTTAACTAATATGCATTGTTGCTGGCACCTATTACAATTGTTTCCATCTCAATTTGTAAGAAATGAATAGACACTAATATCTATATTACGGACTGTTGCTAGTAACTGGCATAGATATTATGGTCTCACAGATAGCTTTCTATTAAGGAGCTAATATTAAAGCTGGAAAATATTGTCCAAGGTGAATTGTTGGTATTGGAATATAGATCCATATAAAATTCAATAGCAAAATGTGCAACTTGCTGCCAGTAAAAGTTACTACCTATTACTACCTATAAAAACTACTAATAAAACCTAATGAATTAATACTAGTGACATTGGAAGAATATGCTAATCACAGTTGGATTACTAATTAATAATTAAAAATAGCTACATTCGGAACAATCCTAGTTACTGGTTAAATAAAAGTTGAAAAGGTACGTCATGTTTTTTTTTCGTCAAGATATTAGTTTAACTTTAAGAGGCTATTGCATGTTTATAAATTGTATTCGATTAATCGTGAATTTTTATAGAATTGCAATGCTGTACACCTGGAATATATGGCTCAATCGTATATTAAATGTAAATATTAATGATTCATACATCTAGGATAGGCCTACTTTAAACTATGGAAACGCTGTAACGTGGAAAATAAAAATAAAATCATTTAGAGTCTATAGTGCACTGTGTTTCGATAGGCTACATAAATCCACTCAATATCCAAGACAATAAATAACAACACACACAAATACAGTAGTATCACACACTATGTCAGGTAAGTAACCTAAGTCTTGTTGAAGACAGGTAAAACTTTTGGACAGTGTTGTGAAAATTTTTTAGACAATTGAGAAATGCACGGTTTACCTGAGACTGGCGTTTCTGGGGTCCATTTCATCCCCGGGTACAAAAACTGAAAAGACGAGCTTACTTCGCGACAGTCCAGCACCTGACCGTCCGGCAGAGAGAACGACAGCATCAGGACGCACAGAATCAGTGCCCCGTTCAACTTCAGTCCAGACATTATGAGTCCAAATAAGCTGAATTAAAGAAATATATGGCGTAATGAGGCTTCCTGGTGATAGACCTGATTACAAGCGCAAATAAACTGAGCAGGGACGACCTGCCTTGCTGGAAGTGAGCAGAAAGCGATGTGCTGGACTCAGCGGCAGCATCACTGAAGTGAGTGTGAGGAGAGTTATGAAGAGCTCTTCATCTCCAGCTCATTAACAGACCCAAACTTCATGCTCACAAATCAAGGTCACATTTCCCTGTTCAAGGCGGGACTGCGCGATTAACTCATGACTCTTGAATTATTTCAATGAACCGATCAACTCTTTCGATGATATTAAACTTGATTATGAAGCCAGGAGGTGCGTTATGAATCCTGTGCAGGGCTGCCGTCATGCGCACACTGAGAACAAGATCCAGTCTGGGCAACCACACAAAATTCAAATACTTTTTCCCCCCGACCAGATCTTCAATTACATTTTATGCTAATTTAATTTGTTAAAAAGTGAAATGTGGTAATATCTGCAGGGGATTGGATTCCTGGCAGTGTCTACATTACGTGTCTAAAAAAAAATTATATTTTCAAATTCAAACTCAATTTGTCATATTTCCAGCTATTTGCTGCCATCTGGTGCTGCTAAAGGTTATTGCAACGCACATTCATTAATAAATCTATGAAATGTCATTCTATAACAGGGGCGAGGTAGAATAACAAAGATCCAATCTTTTATTGAGAATTACAAACAATTTAAAGAAGCTCAGTTACATGTTCTAAATGACGAAAGAAAGAAAAAAATGCAGATACTGGAATCTAGCGGATTACAGATGGATACCGTGCAATTTTTATTGGAGATTTTTGCCACTATTAAAATTGCAGGGTCATCCACCCGAAAACAGCAAGACAAATATTTGCATTAAAAAGCATAAACAAATATGCAATTACTTTTTATATATTCTTTTCTAGTATAAAATAATTAAAGTGTTTTCCTTTACTAATATATGGTAGAAATCTGGTGTGTTGTTGCTATTTTGAAAGATTGAGTCTTAGAATTTATGGCAATGCTTGCAGCTCAGAAAGCATTTAAAATAAAGAAAATGTTTTGCTAACTAACTGGATGCATTTGTAACATTTGGAAATCATCTTGATTGTAGAACAAGTTTGTCCCTGGTGCAGCGAGTTTTGCATGGATTTGCACAGCATGTTGCAATAAAGCTGGATGCAATCCTGCAAAACTCACCACACATAGCAGGGCTTTTCTATAAGCAGCAGCACCTAGCACAGCTCCAAAGAGACAGGCAGAAGGCGACCGGCAATTCTTGAAGTGCAAACACTGCAGTAGATTCACTGGCACTACCTGCACTGTGAGCACTTTGGAACTGCCAGGACAAACTCACATGGATCATAGAAAACAATAATAATATTTAAATAAATATTGTGCAGTTTGATTAATATAACAATAATGGCAGACTAGGGCATGTAACAAAATTATACAACAAATTAAGTTTTTGCTTCCTTGAGCTGAATATACAGCTCCTCCTGCCAAAAGGAGCATCTAGCGCAGTAGATACTATACTACTTCACTAACTACACAAGATGCACCTTAGCAGGAAAGCCGTATTTAAATAAGTGACATTTTTCATTGAAGGTATCTGGTGGCGTTCTTTTCCATGGTTTCAGGGAAATGCTTAATCTTCAAAAGTCCTGGGAGGGGGGGAAAAGAGAAACAATAATCAACAATCTTATAATTATGCTTTCATTCCTTAATTAAAACATCTGCCTTATCTAAATAATCAATTCATTATAATACACAGCAACAGAATACAAAGGTTTGCAAAGTTTATGTTTGAGTAGTTTATGAAACTGACTAATTTAAATTCTAGACGGATTTTTAAAAGTGTTAAAAAGTATCGCAACACATAACTTTGTACTAAGTTAATTACGTTCGCATTTTTTAGGAAGTTCTTTTTAGAATGTTTAGTAGGCTAACATTCTTCCCATTGGCGCGCTTTGCTCGTGTCTCATTGGGTCTCTCAAAATGGAGGATCTTCAACTTAAGATAGGAAAGAACTTGTTGAAAGCTCTTCACTGCTGTTATATAGGCTACGTAAATACCCTAAATACAACTTGTACTGCCAATGGAGTCCACTTAAATCTTAGGCACTTTTAAAATGTAGTTTCCTTAACACCATGTTGTCTAAATATTGAATTTCTTAGTTGCATGCGTTTCATAGGCAGACAAGCCCAGTACGCATTGTTTCGAATCACAGGCATCTAGGACTGACAGAAAAAAGCAGAAGAATAATATTCGGTCGAATCCGCAAACATCAGCTAGGCCTTGAGGTCGGTGCCCGATCTTCTGCTTGTGTGGCCCACGAGCTCTCCTTTCAAGGCGGCGACAGGCTTCGTTTACGTTTAATCGCCCCTTCGATGCTATAACGTGTTTATTACGCTACAATTTAAGCAAAGCAGCTAAAAAGCTTGTTTACATAAGAGTGGGTGTTTTCAACAGGAAACGCACTCCTGGTATCTGTAAGAGCTGAAAACAACAACAAAACTGGGTTAAGTGTGAGAGAATCTGAGGAGGTTTTAAAGGACGAGCCAATAGCCATTTTCCAGAACGTGTTTGCGTTAAAATGCGCCTTTATTCCATATAGTTTCTCACCTGAGTTTGAGTTTTGATAGGGTGACCCTTGGTATGGGGAAGAATTGCGGAGTCACGTGAAATAAAGCAATACTTCTAAAATGTGTTTGTATAAGGTTAAGTCAATAACACCACATTTAGATGCTAAACTTAAAAAGACACAGTAAAAAGAGCGTCAAATTCAGGTTTTGCAGTCTTATTCAACTAAATGGAGAATTTAAAACAGGGTCCAGATTTCACTTACTCAACAAGGTAGATTTAACTCGCCTGTACACAAACTGTTAGTAACACTTGTTAAATATTAATCAGGAAATCGTGTAAAGTCATGCGTAATTGTTTCATTCCCCTTTCAAAAAATAATCACAATTCACTTTGAGAATCACGCCTTGATACATTTCCCTGATACAGTCGTCAGAGGAGGCTAGTATTATTATTTTTAAAACGAGTTTCACTTACATGCGCCTAGTTTAGACAACCAAACACCTTCAAATATAATATCTGAACGCTCAAGAGTCCATTAATTGATCCATCACCTACATTGTCTGTTAGCTCCCCAGCTTCTCCACACACACAAAGCATGTCCCACCGACAAACAAACACTCACAATTCACAAGTTTCCACAATAATTTCTCGCCACAGCACAGACCCACGCGTGAACGCTGGTCGCGACGCCAGAAAGTCGACGCGTTTAAGGCCTCCGCAGAAGTTAAACTAACGCGTTGTTTAGGATCATCAGGTTGGAGAAGGTTTACGAAAGAGGCGCGAAGGTCTCGTCATGTGATGATGGGCCTCTCGAGCCTCCTCCTCCCTAACTCAACTCACTCAATCCCCCCACGACTCACATCCGCTCTCCTATTTTACTACTTTCACATGATTTGGTCTGATGACTAAATTTGAACAGGTCCATAGTTTTAATTGCAATGCAAATAGTGAATTGATTTAATATGAACAAATACAATTTATCCTAATGCATAAATACCATTTAAAACAGACATTTGTGCATTAGATTAAATGGTCCACATACCATGATCATAGCAGAAATGTAGAATGAAGTGAAGGTGTTTTATCCTTAAGGTCTCAATACCTTACAGCGCAGATGTTTCACACTGAACCCATGTCGCCACTCAAGCTGACAACAAAATGTTATGTCATGCATGTAATTGTAGAGCATCCCTTTTTTTCTTGTTGGGGGTGGGGGGTGAAGGAAAGTCCACACAAAATCTCTCTGGTTATCTCTCTTAGCTCTAGAAATAGCTGGAGTACTGCTCATCACAATCTGGGAATCATAGAAATGCAAGTCTCAAGACATTAAATGTCATCAAAAAGTTTCCTAAAAATAGTTTGAATGTAATGTGTGTCACTGGCTTTATGGGAATAAATCCTATGGTCAGTGAGAGACAGAAGGCTTTGGTGACCTCTGACCCCGGTTCACTCAACCCCCACTATTCCACAGTGGGCTTTATATGTGCACCATTGTATTAGGCTTCAAAGAGCATTTCCCTCAGCACTCCCGCATAATTTTATCAACGAGTTCATCTTGTGTTTGTATTGGAGTATGCTTATTAAAAAGTAGATGCAAACCAATTATCAACAAGTCTTTTTTCCCCCCTTCTAAATACTATTTAGAAACGTTTCTAGATGTTTCGAACCCAGTTTTGAATAAAGATCTGCAAGTTAACACGGTCTTCTTTAAATAGGAGGAAATCTCATAGTATCCTTTTGAACTTTAACCTACTTTTTCTCTCCCAAAGGCACAAAGAAAATGATAAGCATGAAAAAAGGAATAGGGTGTATGCATTTACATATGCTAAGATAGTTGTTGACTGACAGATTAAACAAGAAACATTGGCTTGGAAATGGTTAACTAAACAATAGGTATTCTTTTGGTTACGAATGCTCTAAACTAAATGACAATCACGGTACAGGTAATTCAACTCTGATACAATTTTATACTATAATTAACATGTATTTTTAAAAACAAATTGTTTACATTTATGGATGAAGATCATCTTTTGAATTAATGCTGCAAATTAAAATGAATGTCTGAAATGTATTTTATGTTTAATATTAATCCCACTTCCAGTTTCCCTCTGAATATAAAACCGCTACAAATCCCAGACATTATTCAAAACATTAAATATCTTTAAAAAAAGATAATAATAACTGAGCTTAATCAATGCACTTAAAAAATGTGTTACATTTCATATTTAAATTACCATTTACATTTTGATCGAATATTGTTAGCTTTACACTATATAAGCCCGCTTTAGTTTTTCTTTATTTTATATACAAATAATTTTATTAATTTCAAATTCCAAGGCAAGCTTGAACTGATGTTAAGGCAAATGAACAGTGCACAGAGACAGATGTATTTGCATGTAACAAGCGTTTAAACTCAACCAACAGAGGGCGCAAGGTGTTCGTTGCACTCTTCTACTTGAAAACAGGAAGTTGTGCTCACTGGACAGAGACGGTAGTCAACGAAGCGGATGTTATAAGTATGAACAGCTGATAAAATATATACATATCGCCTTAAATACCAACAGTTTTGCACGATTCTTCGATTCAAAAAACGCTTTAACGGTTTGAAACGACCGAGCATCCTGCGTTTGCTTGTAAATGGTGAAAGAAAACGGGTATGAACATTAAGTGCCCTTCTACAGTACACAGTTTCTGACATTTTAATTTAACTCAAACAGTTTAGTTATGAGGCCCATGGAAATCACCGACCAAACACTGAATAAGAGTCCAGCAGAGATGTCCATCATTGGGTGGAGACACTCTTCTCTCCTTGTTTCACTTTCCAAAACCTGCTGGAAATCCAGACCAACACAAGCAAACAATATAACAGTTCAACAAAACCATCATCAACCCACTCCATCAGCCTAGATGAACCCCAGAAGCAAGATCTACCTGAAAGCTTTGAAAGAGGTTCAGCAAACCGAGCACCTGCGCAAGAAGGAGGCCCTAACCAGGAGAATAATTAGGCATGAGCAGTCTGTAGATGAAGGAGCAAGCTCTGAAAATCCTACTGACCAGAGCGAGATGAGGGACAGAGGTGCATTTGGAATAAGAGGGACATCACCAAACTGCGGGCTAGTTTGGAAGAAGTAGAGAGGGACAGATGGCAACTAAAGCAACAGCTCATTTGTACAGAGGAGCAGCTTAAAGCAGAACATGAGGAAAGGATGAGGCTCCAAGGCCTGGTGGAGAAGCTGGAGGAACATTTAAGCCTTTCCACAAAATAGGCTGCACGTCAGGCGCTCATGATGAATGATCTGAAGTCAGAGAGCCAAAAAATGAACGCTCCGTTACATAAGCTGACTATAGAGGTCAGGGAAACGGAAGAAGAGGCAGACAGGTGGAAGACAAGTCTAAGACGAGCGAAAGAGGACATGCAGCATATCGTACAGGAATGTTCCAGCCTCGCATGGGAAATGGAAAGAGCGCAAGCACAATGGAAATCTGAAGGAGACCGACTGGAACAAGTGGTTCGGATAGAAAATAATGTTGTGCTTCAGAGGCAGGTGGAGCAGACCCAAGGTGACGTGTGCGCAGAGAGAGAGTCACACAGCCCTCTAGCTCTTACGAAAACTTTAGCAGCCAATAATTAGTTACAATTATAATAAAAAAAATGTGAATAAAAATGCAGACCTTTAAATCCTGTTTAAATAAAGACAAAATTAATGTTACCGCACACAAGAAGTGCCATAGTTTATTTTATTTTCAATATGCATCCACACTTACTCTTCTTTTTAAAATAAAACTTTATGTACACATATAATCCTCTCCCACAGTGGAAAATATAACAGAAAGAGAAAATGAGTGAAAACAGTGAAAGCATAGCAAACATCAGTCAAACTGCAAATAATAAAAGGGTGTATATAATCCACCCTAATAACTTACCAAAGATCTTACATTATTTTGAATCTCTGTAAAAGATCACTATCACTGCAAGGAGAATCTGAAGGCTCAAAGCTCCAAAGAGCCTTAAGACCAAAACCTCCTTTAAAACCCTGTCAGTGGAATCACATTTGGCCAAACAACTAGTTCACGTGGTATCAAGTGACATTTAATGAAACGGAAGAAATATTTGGTTAAGGATAGTTGTAGCTCTTTTGGGAAAAAGGCGAATAAAAACAAAGGCTTTGTGATTTCAGATCATAAAAGCAAATAAAAGGCAGCTCAGAAGGTTTTGTCCCCCTTCACCTCCTAAATACAAATCATATTTATATATAAAAAAAAAAAAAATGGGAGGACTGAAGCGATGTCAAAGCACAAGCACACACTGACATTCAGATGAATCCATTAAAAACCTTTCAGAGTGAAACTGTGGCTCATTTGCACAACTACGGCGAGTGCTCTCCTCACACTCGGGACATTCTATGTGCCCATTAGCAAACTGCAAAAATTAAATAATATCCCTTCTAGGTCCTATTCAGCATTACAAGACCACAACTTTGGCATGTCGCTTGGTCTTATTTTAGCTTGAATCATTCAAACTACCGCTCCACATCCAAAATAATACCAGAAACGCTTTACACTAAAGTTTGATTTGTTAACATCAGTTAATGCATTAGGCACCATAAACAGTTTTTTATGAATCCAAGTCAACATTAATTGTTCATAAAAATGCTATTGTTACTTATTAATTCACGTTCATTCATAATACATACTGTTAATTTATGCAATCTTAAATGTAAAATATAACATTAACCAAGATTAATAAGTGCTAGTTAATGACACCAAATTAATTTACCAATGTTAATGAATTTAACCTTACTGTAAAGTGTTTCCATAAGATCTACTGAAGCAAAGTGGGGGAAAACAGCACTTAGGAATTTAAAACCTATGAGGTATATGAGAAAGGAACTTGTGCAAACAGAGTAATAAAATATATTCAACTTAAGATATAAAGACTAATGGCGGAACCCTTCAGTAGAATCCTGATCTGGATTTCATCTAAAATCTCCAAGAGTACTGAAAGGAACAATCCATTGGAGAACCAAATTCTAGGTCTATCTTAAGTTATAATGTGTTACCACAGCTTTGGCTCATTCAAGTTTGACAGTGCAGGACACAAAGAACGGTGTTAAATGATCTTTCCTACTGCATCCATCTTTTAAAGGCTTAATTGGCTTGTCCAAGCTGCCTTTCAAAGCACAGCTCAAGGAATGTCACGACATGCCCCAGCTCTAGCATTTCACAACCCTTCAGAGTTACAGTGTGTATGTGGAGGTTATCATGTCTTGCACTGTAATCGTGTACCATATATTTCACTATTACTTACATCTATGAACAATGAATTCATTGCATGGTTCATCTAAACTGAGAAAACTTTAAATGAGTATTTTTTTTTTAATAATTATATAGGTTTTGTTCTCCTAAGGTGTTAACCCAAGCAAAAGCAGAATAATACTATAAATCCAATGTTATAGATAAATATTAATGTAATAGAAGACCCAGAATAACAAAGCTACTTAAATAAGGCACCCAGTTAAAATAGAAATTGAGAGCAGCGTCCAACATGTCCACTAAACTCTATGGGCTACTTTTTCATAACATTTCACTTGACCACATGACATAAAAATGCTTCAATGTCCCCCAGCTAGTTTAAATGTGAGAATGTCCTGTATTTGTGATGCATAATTTTAAATTTTTTAACGTGTTTATTAATATTTGGTTTATAAACTGGCACTTAAGGCCTACCTAAAGCAAAGCTACCAGATTAAGTGCAAATATGCAGAGCCATACCTGTTCCAATATAATTTTGTTATTACTTTTAAAAATATTAAAAAGGCCAGATCAGGCTTTCAATATACTTTTCATTCGGATTAATTTGGATAAATTTTTCAATCTAAGATTTACCGTCTAAATGTAAATCAACTTTACTTCCTTTTTAAGGGCAGTGCTAAAAACATACATAGGTTTAAATAGAGTGCTTGGGTTCCACTTGCACCTCCTGCAGCAAAAACCTGCTCGAGTAAAGGGACAGACATGTGTTTGCACATCCTGACAGCATTTCTCTAGTTGTTTCAGAAGTTGGATGTAAAGAGATTTATTCCGAGTGATGCCAGGCTTTCTCACTCAGACTTTTTTTCCCTCTCCCATCCAATTCTCACCCACATAATCAAACCACTTCACTAGCCGAGCTCCCCGGTTCTACACTCCACATTTTACTATTAGGACTCCTCTGCCGGTGCAGGCCGTTTGAGGTCCCGTATCTGCTTAATGAGATAGTTCTTCTCATCGCAGAACTGCTCGTCTTCAGAACGGTCCATTTGAAAGTGGTTCAGGAATTCCACCAGCTTGGATTGATTCTTGAGGAGGATGTCCAGCACAGGCTGTGTCTTGCTGGGGTTAGCCACAAACACCTGAAGGACACAAGAAACGGTTCGAGTCACTGGATCTACCTTCATGCGGTCTGAACTACAGCACACACTAGTAACTGTCCCTGACCGGTTTGTTTGAGGACCAGTCAGCTGCCGAGTGTGGAAAGTAATTAGTGTAGACAGAGGGAAATGCAGACAAGCAAAGTCCCAAATCCAATTATATTAAGTTATGTGAAATGCTGTGCATACAAAACACATACCTTAAAGACATGGAAGGCTTCAAATTGGATGTTGCGGCTGTTGTCTCTCAACATGTTCATCATCAGCTTTAGGTTCTCAGCTCGACTGATGTATTTGGTCATGACTGTGAAGTTGTGTCTGTCCAGTAATAGTTCTCCTAAGAGCTGGATATTATTTGAAAGTCAGTTATAACTCACTTAAGAACAGCAGCAAACTATGTGGTAAGAGTAAAGCCAAACCACCCAACTGTTTTATTAAACAAAGCAAGGTTTGTCATAAAACATTCCTATGTGAAGATTAAAGTATGTGGCTATTCAAGTAAGAAAGAAGCATCTTTCTGAGAAAAGGACTTTAAATTTTCTTATCTTCAACTATCTGTCCTTTATGTATAGATCCTAGCAGCTTAATTTCCACCTCATGAAAACTGGTTTATGCTCACCTTCAGAGACTGGCGCTTGGTGACATAGTTGTCAGAATGCAGCAGTCTTTCATACTCTGTGAAAACCTAAAAACAGTTATGAAATGATTAATCATAATACTTTGTCCATGAAGTACAGCAGCCAGAGAAACTTACATGTAAATGCACTTGCATGTGAAATTTGGGGAAACAAGAGTTAACTCACTCTGTCGTAATTAGACTCCAAGAAATCGGCACACATGATCTTGTGTCTTGTCAGCAGATCCTAAAAACAAAGTCTTAGGGTAAATGCACTTTTGTAATTTTCTCTTTTTAAAGGTTTTTGATTATTTGATTTAAAATGATAGTCAACCAAAAAAATATATTTCTGTCCATCTGTTATACACATTTGTTCTCGTGCATCAAGCATACACCTATGTTCTATCTATGCATGTTTATCAATGTTTATATGTGACCCTGGACCACAAAACCAGTTTTAAGTTGCTGGGGTATATTTAAGCAATAGCCAAAAACATTGTATGGGTCAAAATTATAGATTTTCTTTTAAGCCAAAGATCATTAGGATATTAAGTAAAGATCATGTTCCATTAAAGGTACAGTTTGTAAGACCTGCCATGAGAGGGCGCACTACCAAAACAATCGCGTGGTTTGATGACGCTAAGGAGGAGCGTGGAATGATGGGATTGGTTGTCTTCTACCCAACCGCTGATGGCCATCAATCATGGATTTAACGGATAAGGTAAAGTTTTGTAAATGTTGTGTTTGATGTCATAATTTTCAAATGCGAGTTCAACGATTTGCTCGAGTTGATTACGTACAAAGTCAATGCAAAGACGCGATCAGACTGTGGATCAGATGCATCCTTGCACGGGTCTAGAGATGCAATGCCCCGTGTTTGGCATGTATGCCCATAATACTAATCTTTTTGATCGTTATAGCATACGGTTTCTGTAAAGATACGAACCAGCGGCAGACGGTAAATGGTAATTATGTTCCATAAATAAGTAACAATCCATCCAAAAAATGTGCAAGAAGTAGTTAATGAACTGCTTGAAGCATGCTAGTGGTTTGCTGGACACTAGACACTACTTCCGCATTTGTCCATGACACTGTTTTCATGTGGTTTCTACGTCAGTAAAGGCGTTAACAAAAGGATAACGTCATCGACAGGCGACTGCACTGCCCCGTGTCACTGTTAAGAATGGGAATTTTGTCATGATTTAATTACAAGTAGCTGAAAACATTAGAGATATTGTTAGTAATCAGCTGGAGAAAATATATAACACTAGCCTAGTGGTTTTTGGATATTTTACTGTGAATATCTTACAAATGGCACCTTTAAGATATTTTGTAATTTTCCTACAGTAAATATTAAAACTTAATTTTTGATTAGTAATGTACCTTGTCTTTGAAGTTGTCCAAATTAATTCTTAGCAATTTTCTCAGTATTTAAATTTTTGCACCCTCAGATTCCAGATATTCAAATAGTTGTATCTCGGCCAAATATTGTCAAATCCTAACAAACTATACATCAATGGAAATCATATTTACTCAGCTTTCAGATGATGCATAAATCTCAATTTCGATTCTGAATTACACTTAAGACTGGTTTGGTGGTCCAGGGTCACATATATGAAAAAAAAAGTGAATAAAAAGTTAAATCTAAACAAAGTGATTGGTCCTCTTCAAAAAACTTAAGATTAAAATGTTTGATTCATATGGATTACTTTTATTGTCTCGTTTATGTACTTTTTTTGAGGCTTGAAAATTTAGAACCCATATGTTCAATGGATGGACAATTAAATAAAACACTTAAAAAAAAAAAAAAAAAAAAAAGTTATATATATGGCCAAAACATTGTAAAAAAAAAAATAATAATAAAGGTTGTTTTTACAAAATATGACAGTATAGGATTTTTCCTTATTTTCTTTTCATAATACCGGTAGTTCATTATACACATCTACAAATTATTTTTTACGGTTTAATTTAATTTTAAAATAAATAAAATAAAACACTTATGACATCACTGCATAATGAAAAAACATCTCAGGTGATGAAATGTAAAATATTTTGCCATCAAATTACTAGTGTATTTTGGCCCATTTTCATGTTCCTAAGACAAAGTTTGCAAGTCAAAACTTCCAAAATGGATGATACTTTGGGTAAATTTCATACCTTAAAAGAGGCGAAAGCATCAGAGGCAATGTCAAAAGTAGATAGCTCCACATAACGAAAGAAGCAATAGAACTCCTCAGAGAACAGAACGATCCGGGCCAGAGGCTCATGACGCAGACATTCCCTCAACATCAAGCCACAGTTAAGGGCCACTTCTAGGTTTTCATAGCTGCGTTCAAAAGATAAATAAATAAGCCTGGTTTTTCTCTAAAGTGAAAGAACAACATTTGTGTGTGTGTGTATATTATATTATATTATATTATATATATATGTGTGTGTGTGTGTGTGTGTGTGTGTGTATATATATATATATATATATATATATATATATATATATATATATATATATATCGATAGATAGACAGATATAGGTATATATAGATATGTCTGTGGACAGGAAATGGGAAAATTATGGTCCTGAAATAAACATAACATCAATTGGAAAGCCAGGCTAATCAATGGCTTCTGAAAGTGTTGATCTATGGCTGTGCCCTGGGGTCTGGAAACTCACCCTTTCAGCAGCATAAAGAGAATCTGTGAGTGGGAAGAGATGTACTCCACAGTCGGGGTGCGAGCGCCAATCTGGCGACGCACTATGTTGCTAAACAGATGCACCACATCCTTCTTTCCCTTTGATGAACAACGTTGTAAACCAAATAAAGCAAACAACAAACGTGTGGTTAGTGCACAGAGCAATATGTCTAACATTGCTGTATTTCAGACATTTCAAAAGCATAATATATACCTCAAAATCAATCCTCTGTAGGTTTGCTATGAGGGAAATGAGGAGGTTGGTGTTGTAGAGCTCTTGAGCCAGTTGAGCCACTGCCTCAGTCTGAGGCTCTTTGTCTCCAGTGCCACACAGCACCTCTTTCAACGACGCAAGATTTTTTGATACTTCCTCTGCAACCTACAGGAAAAACTGTGAGTTTTTCTGACTCTGTCACAGTCCACAGCGTGCCAAAACATTTGCATTGAGATGTTGCCATAAAAAAGGTCCAACCTTTTCACATTTCTTGCTTTCAGATGATTCCAGCTTCTCCAAGTTTGCCACATTCTCCTTCAGACTCTTCACAATCTCTGCAGGGCTCTTCTGAGACTTCCCAAAAGGGAACGGCATTGTTTCAGCTGGAATGTGTTGGACGTCGAAGGACAACAGAAATGATTCACCTTTAAATGGAAAGGTAAAAAAAAACAAATAGTGTAAACCAAATAACAGTGCGTAAAGACTAAAATCAAAACAGTAAGTCATTATAATTGATAAAAGGACAAAATGGGCCTTTTCAAAGCAGCCCAAATGATTCATAACAAATTTTATACACTTCATAGCTGCTAAAAACAACGAAAACAGCTTGTATTATTATTCATGCTAACAATACAATTGAATAAAGAACAAAAACAATAGTTTGTTTCTGTCAAGGGTACTTTATGACATACTGAAAACATCATGTATTTTGGGTTAAAGTGCAATATACTAACAATATAAACTTAATTCCTTATGACTGTTTGTTTGTTTCTTATTATTGAACAAGTAATAACCCAAGCGTTATGAAACACCTTCTAAACTTGCTCAACACTGACAAGTACAGATAGAAATAGTAGAGACAGTTCACCACATGTGAAAGCATGGCACGACATATGGTTAAGTTATGGTTAACATGGTTAAGTTACGTTAATAAACGATGAGCAACTAGGCAATTAATTTAACTTAAAAAAAACCGCTAACGTTAATATCCCGATGAGCTAAGCTAACCTCCACCCAGGACTTATCGATCAACACTTATCAGAAACTCAATATTATTCATCACAGTAACTTTATAACGGAGTAGTGTGTCAGCCTATAGAGTATTAACGTGAACCCAGAAGAACAAACGCAACTGTAAGTTACACGTGAAGAAATAAAATCCACTTTTTTTAATCTTTCAGCTGGCCGGACGTGTAGCCTTGTAAGTTAGCACGTTGGCTAACTGACTTCTGTCAGGCTTGATCATCATGGCCAAACGAGCTAGAAGAAGAACTCAAACCAGGAAACTAACGCTTTACCACTTAACGTTAGATAACTTATTTTGTAACTAGTTCCACAAAAGTGGATTTTAGTTTTACGGGTCCACCTAAATCCGTGTTAATTTCAGTTTGACACGCAGTTACATCCGAACCTTTCAACTTTTAAATTACATTTTTGACAGTTGATCAAGTTGTGTGTATTCCAAACTGATCTTTCATCCTTAACAGAAAATAAAAACAAATGATCGAGAAACTATTCAAAAACTATAAATCAACATAAAAACCCAGCTAGTGCGATCTAGAGAGGGTAAAAAAATGACAGACAACATGTCAGGCGAAGTGGATGTGTTACCTAGAGGTGGAAGGAAGACTGAGACATTCACCGCATTCACCAGAAGTCCACTTTAAAATCCACACGCGATGAGGAGAAAAGTAGGCTAAATCGACTTGTGAACAGCAAAATATAGAGCTATTAATCCAGTTCAAACTTTGTCGACCATACTATTTAATCTCCCCAGAAGGAGATAATCCTTGTTTTAGTGACCGCGGTTAATTTAGGAGTGGTTTGTTGCTCGTTGCTTCAAACGTCTGCTGCTTTACTTCATCATCAGGGAAGTTGAAGAGAGTTTTTGAAACGCCCCCTTTGACGTAATTGACGTAAAAGCTGACCAATCAGAACACAAAAGGGGCGCACACGCTGAACGGAAATCGAATTAAATGAAAATGAATTGAGGCAACAGAACCACTGAAAGTAAAGCTGGATTATGGACCAGGCCAGTGCTCAGATACCTCCGAAGCCTAAAGTAAGATAAACACCGGGCCTTTATTGAATAACAAAAACACACGCTTTGTAATTTAGGCAAGTCAGTCTTGTTTTTTTTCCATTCGTGCCATTCTATTTGGAATCATGAATCAAACACTTTCACTTTGTTGTTATTTTCTGTGTGTAGTATATTCTGTTTATTGTTATATTGTTGGGTTTGCTTGTTCCATTTAGATGTACTTTTATGTTTATGCCCATCTTGTGCACACTCTGAAAGTGCTGTATAAAGCAAAAATTATTAGTAGTCAGTTGCATGGCACATCTGGTCATGTAAACAACATGGCTGCATCCATGAAACAGTGACCCGCTCCATGTAAAATATTTTTCTAGAACATTGATCTGTCTATTTAAAAAAAAAAAAAAAAACGACACACGTTTTCAGGCCTGTTCACACCTGAAGGGGGATAACCATGATGATAACTATGAAGTTTGAATAATTTAGAATAGTGTACACCACAGCTATAACGATAACAACACAGAGTAACGATTTTGTTGTTATCTCTTTCATAATGATTTTTTTTTCAGCTGATAAACAATAAATGCATTGTGACAGCCAAACGAAATCCTTATCGTTATCATTTACAATCAGAATTAAGAATTTGGCGTGGTGAAGCTTCCAGAACACACACACACACACACACACACACACAGAGAGAGAGAGAGAGAGAGACTATACAAAATATACAAAATGTAAAATAATAATATTAATATTAATCTTTAAAAAAATCTATATTCAGATATGGTTATGCAGAAGAACATGAATAAGGATTGTCTAGGATTTGTTGAATATAAAAGTATACATTTTATGTTGCAGCCCCCCCCCCCACCTCTCTCTCTCTATATATATATATATGTGTGTGTATGTGTTTGTGTGTGTGTAAACGGATATTTGATGTGTTAAAGGCCCGTTGATGTTTATGTTTTCCTAAAAAGACGTCTGTGACAAACTTGTGTTGTGCAGGGGCTTCGTGGGACCTCTTGGTCACATATTTCTTTTTATCTACTTTTACATTCATACTTTGGTTAAATATGTAGGTATATATTTGATTAAAGGTGTTTTTTATTTTTTAACTTACTCTTTACAAAATTACAAAAGGTTACCTTTGGTGCAAACCAATAATCTATTTAAATTGAAAATAATCGTGTGTGCTTATGCATAACTATTTAACCATATTTTGGGGACAAATGTGTACCCAAAAGTGAGGGAAACCTGACAAAATCGCGAAAAACCTCCATTCGGGGACGTCTTCTTTTGTAACTGGTATAACAATAAAGTAAACAATTTTTTTTTGAAGTTGTAAAAATGCATAAAGTTTTCTGTGATGTGTAGGGGTGTGTTTAGATTAAAAAGTGTATAACTATCTGTATATAAATTTTTTTATATGTAATGTCTCCATTTAGATAGCTAATTTAAAATAAATATTTACATTTTATAAAAATGCATTCATATACTATCTTTATTTTTTAGTGCATTCATTATGCAACTCGTCTGAATATTTTCTCGTCTATGACTATTCCTCAAGCTATCTTGACGGTGAGCGCAGTACGTAAGGGGCGTGAGCGTTTGCTTCCATGTCGGACAAACATGCTTTTAGCAGTGAGCGACGTCACTTGAACGCCTCGCAATGGTGAGAGGCAGATCCCACGAGCACTCGATGCTTAGCGAGAGGAAGAGCGAGAACGCGCGCTCACAGCCGCTCTAAAGCTATTCCCCATTCAACACAGCAGCGGTAAGAGCTTCCAATATGTCACACAGTCATTACAACGCACAGATTTGTTAGAAAAGGAACGGGATGAGTGAAACAATAGTCGGGACTAGCTAGGTATTTTTTTGCTGCGGTATGTAAATACATTTCGAATGGCGGGTTTCCACATGTGAAGCTGGGGAAATAATCCCTCTGCGAACAATATACTATAAAAAACAAATAATGGTTACAATCATTCCCAGAAGTTCAGATTCAGATTTTTTGTGCACAGTAAGTGCTCATCAGTATTGTTGTAGCCACCACATAATGTGGGCCTTAATAGGGTACACTTATATAGATATACACATCTTTATTTCATTTAAAGGGGCGCACCAGATTTGACACAGTCTTCCAGTAGTTAAAAAAACTATGAAGTGAAAGAGTTTTTGTCTAAGAGCGAAACAAGCGCTTTGTCGCGGGCCTGTATATCCTCCTACTCCCTTATTTATGAAAACGGTGCCTGGGATGCTGTTTTTCCTTGTGCATTTCAGAGTTGTTCATTGAGACCTGAGCAGGTTGTATCAGCTGTTCTGTTGGATACAGAGTGTCGCGCGATGTTGCGTTGCTGTTTGTGTTGCAGCTCCTCTTCTATCATGGCAGCGGAGCTCCTCTGTGGCGCGAAGGCGGGTGAAGCCACCGCGACTCTAAACAACACACTATCCGTCTGAATACAGTAAACGAATGATGGATTCATAGTCGTACGAACGAAATTAAGCTTTTGTTTCTGTTTTGGATAAACATGATGGGCCAGCCATGTCGCGCGGGAGGTGTTTTGTGAACTCAGAGCTTCCTCTTGGCATTGCTGTGTTTCAGATACGCCACCCGTGTACTTTTCCTACCTTATTTTAATGACAATAAAAGTGTGCAGTCATCAAGCTTATATTATGTAGGTTTGTGTGACGTATTTAAGCCTGGGTTTTGTCATGCTTCACAAAGTATTTTTCAACCAGGGATATGCTTGAAATTTACGTAAACTGTGGTGTTTATTCAGTGCCGATATTAAGTCTCAGTTCATATTAATCTAGTTTTAAGTTGTTTAATAAAGGATTTTCAAACTCTTCTGGAGCCCCAAATAGGATTAACCCCATTGACAGGGGACCAATTCTGTTGGAGAGCAAGCGGAAGGGAAGTTCCTATTGAGTTGAATGCATTGAAAATGCATAACATTTATTTGTTTGTTTATTATTGTTATTATTGACTTTTAATTAAATAACAAACCCTCATGAAAATTAAACATGGTTTTACTTTCTACAAAAAAAGGTTACTATAAACCATCACAAATTAACTAGGCCTATATGGTTTTGCTAGTTTAACCAGTATTTTTAGTATATACACATGGCAATCAGTATGCCAAAAAAAAAACGCTTTTAGTATGATAAACCATGATTCGTTTTTGCAAGGGAAGTTACTCTAACTTGTTTAAGTGCATCATCTGATGACGGAAGCCGTTCAACACCTTCACAAATAGGCTATCAGAAATTAGTTAATCATAATGGTTCGTAATGATCCTTGAGGCTTTGCGCTGTGTTTTGGCACATTATTTTGCATTTCACTCATGTTTTATGAAAAGAACAAACACGATAAACACAGTAGATGAATTAAATATAATTTTTCTAACAAAAAAATGACATCTCAGTGGGATTCCTGATAAACAAGACATACGTTAAACTAATTCTGTAGGTATTTTTTGGCCTTGAATTACCCAAGAATTGATGGCATTCGTTGTAACAAAAGAGATAGAGATATATATATATATATATATAAAATATTATTATTATTATTCTTTTATTATTTTTTTTTTTTTTTGATGTACTATAAACTACATAATTAGATGTATTAACATCAGTATGAACTAAATACTTTGTCCATACTTTCTTATACTGTAGGAAATCATTTTTCGGGGACACCTCTGGCCTCAGTTATAAAACGTTGCATAGAGACAACACATTTGAGATCATTTCTTAAATGTACATGCGTGTGATTCAGAGAAATTAATGTACATACAACGTGCCTTTTCACAGTACAAACAACCTACCTTGAGTTATATATATATATATATATATATATATATATATATATATATATATATATGCATAAATACATGTGTAAACATTAACCTTTATTCATACATACACAAACTCTGTGGCCATGATTTGCACTAGCCCTATAAAGGTGCCCTGGACCTCAGTTTAATTTTATTTATTTATTTTGTACTTCCTGCTTAAATTCTCAAATTGGTTGAATCGCGTTAAGTTTTAAATTGTAAAGAGTTGTATGAGTGTGATTCTATAACACGTTATTGTTCCAATAAGTGTTTTATGTAGATGCATAATTTAAATGAGTATTTATTTAGAAATATTTTTCTATTTGTATTATTTATTAAACAATTTTATCGTTCTAGACTCCTTTGTAATGAAGACATCTGGAAGTATATGTCATGCCGGTGATGTATTTGCTTTCGGGGGAAAATTTAATCCAAACCAATATCTCAGTGTAGCTGAATTGCATGAGCAAACTAATCACAACCATCTGTCTAATCTATATTTCTACCCTATAGAGCGATTCAATGACAGATGTAGAAGTTTCAGAAATCTCAAAAAAAAAAAAATGCAAACATGCATCTTAGCCATCTGTTGCTCTGTGCACACACAAAGCTAAGAGTTATTTTCACAGGTCTGAACCACAGAAATAAACTTCCCTCTTCCTCCCTGTACACTGCAGTTCAATTGCAACATTTTTTTGTCTTTGAAACAGAGGAGAGGTGGAGTGTGTGAAAAGTGGTCATGTCAGGACAGAGAAAAGGGGCTTCAGTTCGTCTTCGAAAATGTGCCTTCTGTAGAACCAACCGGGACAAGGAGTGTGGACAACTACTGGTGTCTGAGAACCACAGGGTGGCAGCCCATCACAAGTGCATGGTACATCAGCTGTTCACCTGCTTGCCTTCCTTTATATGTTAAAATGGTTGAACAAGGCTGTAATTCATCCATTTATTTATTTTCCTAGTTTCACAAAAATAATCTTAGGGAATATGTATAGAGTGCATGACAAGATGACGTGTTATAAAATATTATTCTGTTATATATAAAAAGTAGTATATATTTGACATCTTGCATATGTAACTTCTGACACTTCATTGTTTTACTCAGCTTTTTTCATCAGCCTTGGTCACATCTCACTCGGACAGTGAAAACATTGGAGGCTTTTCTATTGAAGATGTTAAGAAGGAGATAAAAAGAGGAAATAAACTAGTAAGTATTCAGACTAACAGCACTCGTAAATATCAAATTCGTCATTTAGGCTGAAAATAGAGCATGAACATACATCTTTTTATGTGCTGACTTCTTGTTCAGATGTGCACTTCCTGTCACCGGCCCGGTGCGACCATCGGCTGTGATGTAAAGACGTGTAGGCGGACGTACCACTACTACTGCGCTCTATGGGACAAGGCCCAGACGAAGGAGAATCCCTCTCAAGGCATCTACCTGTAAGTTAAATGAGGATGCTTTTTATCACAAAACCTCATCTGTTTTATAACTAAGTGACTTTAATCTTTTGCAAATTAGGGTTTACTGTCGCAAACACAGAGATTCCTCTCAAGATGGCAGTGATGGTAACTAGCTCTCTCCTTTATTTAATATTGGATACTAACCAGCTTGTGAACCATTAGGCTTATTAGTGCTCTGCTCTTATTCCCAGATGAACAGGGAGTTGCGGCCAATGACTCGGATTCATCTCCACCGAGGAGCAGGGGCAGGGGGCGTTTCGAGAAAAGCAGAATCAGAGGGGTGTCACGCGGGCAGTCAGATGACACTCGATCCACCTCATCGCAAGGCAATGATGACACGGAGAGCTCCTCGCATGTAGGCAACTTAATTTACTTTCTTTCAGATATAACCCATATTAAATCCATTAAAAGTGATTTGACACATGCTTCAGAGGATCAGTTCAGCGAAAATTGATTCATGCTAATTATCATGTGCTTGTGCGTGCCGCAGCGGGACCGGTCTCCTCTGAGAGGCAGCCCCAGTGATTCAGGCCTTCGCTGTGGCTTCTGTCATGCTGGTGATGAAGAGAATGAAACGCGTGGGGTGCTCCACTCGGACAATGCCAAGAAGGTTGCTGCCCACTACAAATGCATGGTGAGTCTTCTTCAGTCCTGAAAAACAGTCGGTCATATTTAACAAATGAAAAGCTTTTTTTTTTTTTTTTTTCAGGAGTTATTTAACCAAAAATGTACTCAGCCTCAAGTAATCCCAGATGAGTTTGTTTGTTCATTTGAATGGATTTGGAGAAATGTAACATTACATCACTTGCTTACCAATGGATGGATGTGTGCCATCGAAATGAGTTCAAAACGTTGATATAAGCATTACAAAAATCCACATGATTCCAGTCCATCAATTAAAAAAAAAAAGAAAAGCCTTCATTGAGGTGTGTTTATCTTCAAACCATTGCTTCCGGTGAAAAATCAATGAAAAATGAAAAATCCTCTATCCATAATATTGCTTTCTCTAGAGGCAAAAGATCTCTCATTTAATTCAGGAGAGAAATATGCACTGATGAAGCAAAAACTGTTCCAAACAAAGTCAAACAGTTCTGTAAACATGATGTTATTCTGATGGCACCCATTCACTGCAGAGGATCCATTGTTGAGCAAGTGATGTATGTTAAATTGTTAAATTTCTCCAAATCCTTTCTGATGAAGAAACAAACTCATTTATATAAGGATGGCCTGGGGGTGAGTAGATTTTACTGATTTTACTTTTAGATTTTACTTTTACATTTTAAACCACATTGATTACATATATATGTAACCTTAATATTTGTAGATAAATATTGTCTCAAATCTTCAAGATATCTAGTATTGTAAAAGTATATCTTTTTCTGTGTTATTTTCATATCTATTCTAGGTTTAAAAACATTTTGATTGTGCCTGTTCTTTTTGATCTTCTGTTATCTCCTGTTTTGCCGCAGCTTTTTTCTTCGGGTACCGTCCAGCTAACCACCACCTCACGTGCCGAATTTGGGAATTTTGACATTAAAACGGTTATCCAGGAAATCAAGAGAGGAAAAAGAATGGTGAAGCTTCCAAATTTTAATTTAAATAAATATAATGAATATAATTCTATATTGGTTTAATTTTATATAGAATTTCTAAAGTATATTTCTATAGGTTTTTTTTTTATTATAAGTTTCAGAATGATTTAGGTATATTAATTCATACGGTCTTCTAATATACTTTTGGTCATTTTTGTTAATTTCAGAAATGCACGCTGTGCGCGCAGCTTGGAGCCACCATTGGATGTGAGATAAAAGCCTGCGTAAAGACCTACCATTATCACTGTGGCCTGCAAGACAAGGCCAAATACATAGAGAACATGGCTAGAGGCATTTACAAGTATGTTTGTTTTCATTATTTATACCAATATGATTAGTCTGGCAAGATAATTTTTGCCAGAAAAAGCTTTTTTCATGTTTTCACATTCTATACATATTGAAACTATCAGGACAGCTATCACTTGTGGTGTAGTTTTATAATGTAACATGAACATTATGTTGTTCTCCCCAGGCTCTATTGTAAGAATCACAGTGGAAATGAGGAAAGGGATGAGGAAGATGAGGAGAGAGAGAGTCGCAGTAAAGAGAAAGCTGCTATTGACAGCAGAGCAGATCCTCCACCGCAGCTCAATGGCAACTAAGTGAGATTCTGCATACAGTAAACAGTACGTGCCCTTGGAAGGCCAATCCATGTCAATACTAGTCATTATACAGTATACAGTGATTCCTTTGGATGTTCTTGTTACAGTGTGATTTGTTCAGTCTGTCATGACAGAATTTGATCATTATTTTTGACTAGACAAATGTGATATTTTGATCGGTGGACATGAGGAAGATACTATAATAAAAACTGTCTTTTTTCAGATGCTGCACGAAGATGGAAGACATGATATGATGCAGATAAAATAAATATTTTTGTATAATCCTCAGTAAGAGACTAGGGGCCAGCTCACAATATCTGACAATTTCAGTTTTCCTCTCTTCGACCGTATTTCATGGACATTGTGAATGAGAATGTAAGTTCATTTATCAAATGCTGTCAATATGTTACTGCAGTGTAAACCATAACATAGCTGGATAGGTTTTATTTAAACGTATGGTATATTAATACTCAAACCATATGATTGGACAGCTGGAACAGTGTCATCTGTTTGTGCTTGCACCTCCAGTTTCCTCTTTGACTGGACCCACTCTAAAAAAAAAAAAAGACTGCCCTCCGACTGTTTATAGTGCATCTCCTCCAAACTATGACGTTTAATAAGCCGCCTTCATGAAACTCTTGATCTCTCTTTTTTTTTTTTTTTTTTTCTCTCTTGCAACATGTATTATATTTTATTACTGTATTATACTCATGAGTACTATTGGATATCTGTGGTTTTCTTTATAGTACAGGTTAGGATTAAAGAATATTGGCTAGCATGCACTTTTCTTTACTCCGTCTCTCATGGTGGTCTTTCTTTTTTTTTTTTTTTTTTTTATATGTACGTTCCACAAAGGCATTGTTGTTCATTTGGTGGCAGTGATTCAAAAAAAGAGTCCTTCTGAAAGGTAAATGCCTTCAAACATACTTGAAGATATTGTTTGAGGGGGAAAAAGCTTAATACAAAATATTTTATTATGAGTCCGAATTTTGTATCTGGATGCAGTTGTGACCGGTTTTGTTTGTGAAAGTCAACTTCTTGATGCATGCATATTTATATATACTTTTTCCCCAAGCCTTAACATTTCCACTGTTACTGCTCAGGAAGGAAACATACAAGCTGCGTCTCATTTCGGAGGCTGCATCCCGCGGAGGTTGCATTTGTAGGCTGTATGCGTCAAGGATATCTTATTTAAGAAAAGTAAACTTAATCAAATTGACTGTTATTCCTTGTGAGGTGTAAAATACTGTAATTTGTTTTTTACTTTGCAATTTAAGTTATTTTTCTTAAATGTGACTGCCCTGATGATGTATGCAGCCTTTAAATGCAACCTCCTGAGGACACAGCCTTCTAAATGAGATGGAGGTACACGCACTCTATTGGGTAATTTGTCATTTGAATGAAGAACCTGCCATTAATGAACCTATGGATAGCCCTTATGGTTACATTTTAATTAAAGGTGTCCTTTTTACACTGTAATTTAACTTAACTGAATAATATAAATTAAAGTACTTAATATAGGATTTAGTTTATTGTTAGTCACATCACATGGGAATATGCATACTGTTAATACTATAGTTAGTACATGTAATGTGTGACAAGGATGCTGTAAAAAACAAAAAGTGTTACTGACTTTACCATTTAGGTTTTAAAACATTAAGAATAGATTAATGTGGTAACACAAATACATTTCAAACCAATGCTTTATTTAACAACTGTTTCAATTAGTATTTAAAATATTAACAATGTCAATTTCTGTTTGTCAATTTGTCGTTCCCAGCCTACTGTTTGTGAAAAATATAATTTTCTTCTTTAAATTGTGTTCAGATAAACTTCTAAAGTTTAAATATATTAATGGAATTTCAGTTAAGAGAACTGGTAAAAGAAAAAAAAAACCTTTATGCTACAAATTGTAGTTTGTTACTGGTTCCAAATCACATGACAAAAATTGTAGTTTGTAATGTAAACCATTACATTACACATTTTAAGTACTATAATCGGACTACTTTTAGATTTTTGAGACTTTTGATCAAACTCGTTTATCACTTTAAGTAGGATAATCTTGTACCATATTAAAATAATCTAATAATTAGTTAAATTATAAAAATTTAAATCAATCATTTTAAAATGGCATCAATCAGAAAAAACACAACTAAAAAAATTATCTTTTTTTTTTTTTAGCCGCGTGTCATGTGTAACCATTGAAGCAGCGTCAGAGAACCGTGAACATCCAAATATGTTACTTAGTTAAAATATTTCTTTTAAAATCTTATAAATAAAAGAAAACTAAGAATTAGAAAGAATCAAGTGTTCCTAATGTGTGGATAATATGTAATCAATAATAATAATAAAACCTAACTGTTGTCTAGTTAAGGGTATTTTAAAATCTAATTTAATCTAAGTACAAGTACTTAATTTTTGGAATCTTATTACAGAATCCAGATTACTACCCAGCTCTTTATATATCTGTGTATGTAAAGGGTTTTGCCCTTGTGGTAACTTTCGTTTAGCTGACTTTTATATATAGGTTTCTTATTTGTATTGTTTAACTAGAGCTTGATGAATGTATATGTTAATATTTTTATTATTTTCTTAATTTATTATGCCCTTACTCCTATTAAAACAGTAGTAATTTGGAGGGTCTGTCACTTTAAATTATATTGTATCGAGCGTGGTCCTTGCTCAACGCTGATTGGTCGAGATTAGTCCTCCTCTAATGCTGAAACACCCACACTTGTGATGTGAGGAAGGTTACAGAATTGTGCTCGCTCAGTCCTTTAAAGGTGAAATTGAGAACAGGAAGGACTACAACTTCCCCTAGCATTTCTCATCATAATCGAGGGCGTTTGCAGCAGCTCAGTCGGAACGGACATGGCGTCTGCCAGCTCCTGTGTCGTGGTAGGAGTTACTGTACACACTCACGCTTTCAGTCATTTACACCGGCGCGTGAACACAGTCACTACACTGATGATAAACTGGAAGTGTCTTTTTAGCATGAAACTATATATGCATAGCTCTTTTATTCTCATAAATTTTCCTGTTTGCATACATAAATGTATTTAGTGATTCGTAAATATCTGTGTGAAGTCTAGGGGCCTGGATGGAAAGCACGCGTTTCACGCATCGCACACGTGATGCAGCTCATTCACCTCTGCGCGAATGGCTAACGTTAGTGTAAATGAGAAAGAAACACTGCACGTGCTCGGTTGATTTCTTGATCAGTGCGTGAAAACGGATGGATGGGTGGACGCGTTCAGGTCGAAAAGCGCAGTTCGTTTCTGTTTGTTATAAAGTGATAATAAATGTAACGTGCTTTGCGGGATGTTGCCGTAGTGAGCTAATGAGAATGATTTAAAGTTTTTCAAAGAGACTCAGGGGAGTCAACCATCGTCTGCCGCCCTAAATTAAGATATTATATTGACGGTATAATTTTAGACGGACCCATCCCGCGCTTTGTAGCACGTGATTGGATTTATTAATGAATCAATAGGTACACTTCACTCTTAAAGCGACAGTTCATAGAATAATTTTAATTCTGTCGGTCAGTTCTGACCTCTCACCCCCGTGTTGTAATTACAAATTCAGTATGCATTTCCTTTCTTCTGCAAAACACCAAATACCGTTTTTAAGCGTGTCCTGGTCAGCATTTTCCATGTGACACTGACTAGTGAGTGAAGACATCAAGCTTCAGAAGGCTGCAGAATCACATAACAGTTTAAAATACTTGTAATAAACCACACAATATCAACTTGAGGAACACATCATTCTGGACTGTATTTCCTAAAGGGTTGTAAAGATAATGTTCAACTAAAAATGCAACACACACACACACACATACTGTGGAAGTCAATGGAGACCAACAACTGTTTGGTTACCAACATTCTTTAAAAAGACTCATAAAATAAGAAACTCATACAGGTTTGGAACAACTGTAATGATGTAACATGATGACAGAATTTAATTTTTTAGGTTAATTATCCCTTTAAGCCTTATACCGTAGTACTCTCTACAATTAGGTTTAATGCTTTTGGGAAACAGCCCTGATCAGTTTTGTAACCGGAGCAATGATTTATTGAAAAGATACAATTCCACTAAACTGTTTATAGTGTATGTGCTTTTCTCATATACTATAATGAACAGCAAGGCAAGCTAGGGTGGATTTTGGGATCTTCAATAGAGACCGATTTAAGTTTAGGTCTGTTCCTCATATAATCTCTAGTGCATGACTTCAGAAGGCATGTAATATAGCGCACAAGTCATGCTGTTTTTTTTTTTTGCTGATTCTGAATCCTTTTATAGGCATGTTAAACCACACTGTTGACTTCAGTCTACAGTATCCAGGGACACACCAAAGAGTTATATATACTCTGGGACTTCTGTTACCTGAAGAGCTAAAATAATAATAAACATCAATTGATTTGCATTCTTAATGCAGAACATTGGCTCAGTATCCTGATACAGCTGAGGAAAGACATGTGACATGCATGTGAGTCTACAGCAGGAGTTTTGTTGATGTGGAATACGGCCCTCTAGATCTGACAGCTAACAGACTTAATGCATGTTCCTGCAGCAATATTAGAAACACTGCATACTGCTCTTTAAGTTCCATATCTTATCATAGCCCTGTCTATTGATGGGGTTTGAATCTTAAGATATTGGCACCAGTGGTAAGCAGAAAGGAGGAAGCTCCCAGACAAACCTCTCCTGACAGCTGCACATTATTTGTCTGAAAGTCCTTGGAGGACAGTGTGATGACACTTTTGGGAAGAACAAACAATGAACAAGCTATGAACAAACAATTGCTGCTTACTTGGGATTCATCTGCTTCTATTTTGCTTCCACTATGAGGAACAGTTTTTACACATTTTACATTTACCATTTGTTGTTTTGAAAGATTTCCAGTCAAGGTTCTTTTCAGATCCACCAGCAGAACAGGTTATACTTTTTCATTAAAAGGGTGGAAACCACAAAATGTGCATTCCTATTTCAGAACTGTTCTTCTCAACCAGGGGGATTCAGCAAGTCTTAATTAAAATGCTAAAAACACACACACACACACACACATAAACACAAGTAAAGATGTAAAACATAAAAGGACACAAAAGTACCAGAAGTACATTTCAGTTATAATTTACTCACCCTCAAGTTGTTCCAAACCTGTATGAGTTTCTTTCTCCTGTTCAATACAAAAGAAAATAGTCTGAACAATGTTGTTAAGCAAATAGTTGCTGGCAGCCATTGACTTCCATAGTATGGAAAAGGCTAACGTCAACTGTTTTTCCAACTGCCAACATTCCTTAAGATATCTTCTTTCTTTTGTGAATGACATGATGGTGCAACCCTTTGAGTGTTTTTTTCTTCTCTGTAATCTGCAAATAAAGGTTTGTTAACTACAAGTACACAACATGTGCACACTCAAAACAATTAAGCACACTTATTTTTCACTCAAGAAGACTCTTTGCTTACTTCAACATTTACACTCTTCATCCCGACCGTCCTTGTTTATTTGTACATCTTGACTTTCTCACTTAAATCTGTTCTAGGGTATATGCTTAAGAAATAAGTTAGATAATATATGCATTTTTTAAGTCAATTTGTTAAGGACGTTTCTGTCGAGAATATAACTCCAGATGTTAGAAACAGATGCTGTCTCAACTCACCAGTGCTTATGAGAGCTGTTTAGGCAATAGAAGATAAGGTTGAAGTAAAGATCACCTTTCCTCTACTGCCCTATTTAAGGTTTGTCCTTCTGTCGACTAGATAAAATGTTATCTGTCAAACGGTTGGCTCACTGTTCTTTGCCCTATCAGCTATGATATGATGTCATTTGTGCATTTTAGATCAATGATGAGGAGCAAGGTTATGACCTGGACCTCTTCTGTATACCGAAACATTATGCGTCTGACCTGGAGCGGGTGTATATTCCACATGGACTCATCATGGACAGGTACGAGCCACATCAAACAAGTTCTTTTCTTAGTCTTGCCTAATGAACACCCACATTACAAATAACATGCAACCTGAAGACTGTTGACACTGCGTATTGGCTGACCAGTATCTCCTGACTCCTTCCAGAACTGAACGTCTGGCCAGAGATATCATGAAGGACATGGGCGCGCATCATATTGTGGCTCTGTGTGTGCTCAAAGGGGGCTACAAATTTTTTGCTGACCTCTTAGATTACATCAAAGCGCTAAATCGCAACAGCGATCGCTCCATTCCCATGACTGTGGACTTCATCCGTCTCAAGAGTTACCAAGTACGCCTATTATTCATTCAACTTATTTAATGAATGTAAATTCAGTCAGGCCCGTCTGCTCCCTTCTGTGTATTGTCAACGTGTGTGTATAATTATTTTGACAACATAAATGAAAATTGACACTTGTGATACATACTTGTTTCAGAGTTAAGTGCTTTAACACTTTAATGTCTGGACTGACTCGTGTAAATGTCTGAATCTGTGTATTCCCCTTCTTTAAATATTACAGAATGACCAATCTACAGGTGACATCAAAGTGATCGGCGGAGATGATCTGTCCACACTCAAAGGAAAGGTAAGCAAAAACCATCTCCATTAATTAAAAGGAATCTTTCTGATCATGTCATTCAGTAACTTTGGTTTGTTAAAAAAGCTACCATATTTTCCGGACCATAAGTCGCACTTTTTTTCATAGTTTGGCTGGTCCTGCGACTTATAGTCAGGTGCGACTTATTCATCAAAATTTATTTGACATGAACTAAGAGACATCACCCAATAGAAAACATTACCGTCTACAGCCGCGAGAGGGCGCTCTATGCTGCTCTGTGTTCCTGTAGTCTACACTGAAGACATAGAGCGCCCTCTCGCGGCTGTAGACGGTAATGTTTTCTATTGGTTCTTGGTTCTAAATAAATGCGACTTATAGTCCAGTGCAACTTATATATGTTTTTTCCCTCATCATGACCTATTTTTGGACTGATGCAACTAATAGTCCAAAAAATACGGGTAATTCAAAATTAAGTCCATTACTGTCAACACTTTGTCTCAAAATTAATTTCTGTGCTCAGATCATGTTTTTTTTATAATAATAAATATTTTTATTCTGTGAGGAGACATGACATTGATTAAAAGTGACTGAAAGACATTTATAATGTTATAAAAGATTGTATTTCAAATAAGTGTTGTTCTTTTGAACTTAATAAGAAATGTTTCTTGAGCACCAAATCAGCATATTAGAATGATTTCTGAAGGATCATGTGACACTGAAGACTGAAGTCATGATGCTTTGTATCACTGGAATAAATTACATTTTAAAATATATTACAATAAAAAACAGTCACTACTATATTGTGATGAAACAAATGCAGCCTTGGTGAACATAACATATTTTTTTCACAAAGATTACAAATTCATATGGAGCTCTCACTTTTGAATGAAAGTGCATGAATAATAATTACAAAAATAAATGGTTGTAATAATATGGTAGTAATAAGTGGCTGATCAAATACTGTCATTACGGTCTCTTAAACATATCCAAATGTGTTAAAACTGTTTCTCTTTTTCTCTTGACATATTCTTTTTGACACCAAAGAATGTCTTGATTGTTGAGGTATATATACATTTATTTTTACTTTTATTTTTAAAATAGTTTGCATTATTCAACAAATGTTAAATGTGTTTTATGTAACCTTCACTCTGTTTATTAGGACATCATTGATACTGGGAAGACAATGAAGACCCTGCTGGAACTACTCAAGCAATATAATCCTAAAATGGTCAAAGTGGCCAGGTACAGATGACTATAATTAATAAAATGGAGGTAACCAGTGTGTCTCAGAGTGTTTGTCTTGTAGGTATTGCATCAGCTTTTGTAAGCTGTATGTAAATATTGCTAAGCTCTGTTTAGTAACTCCCTTCATCACTAATGCAACAAATGCCAGAAACTTCTATCTACTTTTGAGTTTTATAAGTTGTACGGTCCTGTATACTTTACATATTCCTATATATATTATTTTTTTTGCAGTTTGCTGGTGAAAAGGACACCTAGGAGTGTTGGCTACAGACCAGACTGTGAGTGGATTACTGAAAAAGATTTCCAGCCTTTTTTTGGCATGCAATTCTATATAGCATCGATATAATTAGAATTCAATCCACTTCTCACAAGTCATAAATGGATATAAATGGATGCATGCTTATGATTTCTCAGGGTTGCACAAACACCTTCAAAACACTAAAGCACATTGATTTATATTTTAAAGGGAATCAAGTCAATTATTTTGACCTGAAACTTCTTTTGACCAGTCTATGTACTAGGGCCCTTAACAGTGCAATGCTATGTATTGACCACAAGGTGGAAGACTAACACATGTACTGATGATTTTCATAGTCACCACAAAAATATTAGTTTTCAGCTTTGATAATAAGAAGAAATATTTCTTGAACCTGTCTGTACAAATTAACTTTTTTTATTTACCCCCTTCTCTCCACTAGTTGTAGGATTTGAGGTTCCTGACAAATTTGTGGTTGGATATGCACTTGACTACAATGAGTACTTTAGGGATTTAAATGTAAGTAGCAACATTTCATCATTTAGAATAGCTTTATAATTTAAATACAAATAGTTGTTCATTATAACACGCACATCTGTTTGATTGCGCCGCGATTTCTGCTAACTGCTTCTCTCGTTTTGACTTGCAGCACATATGCGTCATCAGTGAAACGGGAAAGGAGAAGTACAAAGCATGAGAAGCCCTGAACTTCCCCCTCTAACTGTGTACCATTTGTTCTTAGTGGATGTTTTTTTAATTATTATTTTCTATCCATTTTGTATTTTTTTTCAGTTGCACAGCTCACCGCAGGTTAGCAGGTCCTTTGTTCAGCGTCTCTGGGGAGGTGTGTGCTGTAAATCAATGCACCTTACATTTACATTAGCTTATACCTCCACAGGCATCCCACACACATTAGTAACCACAAACGCTTTTCAATTCAGTCTCTGAGAACAGAGGTCTCAGGGTTAGACTGCTCTTCATTACAGTGGGTGTTTTAAACAACCGTTTAATGTAATGGCCAGATTCCCTTTGATTTATTATAACCTTTTTGTGTGTGTGTGCTAGACACTATGGATAGGTGTTTATGATATGATGAACAGAATATTGATTTTAGGTTGCCTTGCTTTGCTATTCAATAGTGAACACACAATGTGTGAATTTGAAAAGACCACTGGTGTTTCCAAAAGTCTATTGGGAACCATAATATGAACCCTGTTATTATTGATTCAAATCAGTGAGTATTGTAATATTGAATATGTTGAATGTACTTTTTTTTCCAATCATATTTCAAATTTATTGACATTTTAAAGCCAAATATCGCCCTGTTTTTATTATTTTATTTTTGTAATTTGTATCGGTTTAATTATCCTGTCAAGATATTTATTTGTGTCCACTTACTGTAGTTTTGTTTACTAATTATATTAATGAGATTGAAATGAAATGAAAAAAAAAAATCTTACAGTGCCTTATATGATCATTTGTATGACCAGTTATGCTATGAAAATGAATGAAAAACTTGTAAAACATGTGACCTCACCACTGTTCAACCACCTGTCAATCTTAAAAAATTATTAAAAGAATTTTAAGTATTAACGTATTTTGTCATGACTAACATTGTTAAACAGGTCATATTATCATGCAGTATGATTTAGAAATAAATAGCATAAGAATAAACATACTGTTGTTCTGCATACATCTTGCACTTACAGTACAATAGAAATGATAACACAAAGAACAGGTAAGCATAATGAAATAAGATCAGTTAGCTGACTGCTGATTTTATTTGACAGCGTTGTTTATCTAGAGTACAGACAGGTGGTGTTTTTCATCACAGAAATGCATGGGTATGGTCAGCTCTCCTGGATCTGCTGTGGCTCTTTGGAGTCTGTAAGCGCTGACAGGTCTTACTATAGCAGAACAACAATACTGGATAACAACACATTCACCTCCAGTATTTATGTGCTGCTATAGCACATTCCCTTTAGATCTGCAGGTCTCTTATGCTGGGTTACTGAAATGTTGCTGGTGGAACAGGCAGAAGCAACTCCTCTAGCTGCATTTCCATAATCAAAAAAACATGACGAGCTGCTAGAGTTGTTACAGAGCAACTGATATGTTCAGTCTCCTTTCAGTATGGCTTCAACTTGCACCTGTCTATATAATTATGGAAATATTTATTTGTTGTATTGATAGTTCCACATGTCATTAAGAGGACGAGCGCCCCCTGAAGGGTCTGAGAGGAACAACAGGGTGGAAAGAAAGGCCCAACAGCATCAAGATTATATCCTCTAAATGAAAATAAATAATAAAAAACATGGTTCTTTGTATTAAGTAATTAAAAAGATCTATATAAAACAATAAATATGAAAAAAAACATGCAAATGTGTAAACACCAGATTTAAAAAAAAAAGTTTCTGTTCATTTCGTATTAATAAAAATATATTTGCTCTTAAATAATGGGAATTTATTATTTCAAAAGCTGTATGTTGTTTGTACCGTAGTTGTTGGTTAGCAACTAATGAAGAACAAAAAATAAGAGCCATTGCCAGGCAGACATGACCAGACATATCCTCAATACCTGTCACGGTCTGGTGTACAGAAGGCGTTGCTTCTTTAAAATAAATAAATATGCACATTAAAAAATAAAATAAAACAAATATATGCAATTACAAAAATATAAGGAATTTACAGAAAACTTGACTGCCTACATTGAAAAAACAAGCTGAATACACACTCACACGTTTGCTAAATTGAAACATCAGCGTATTCACAGCAAGTCAAAGTAATAATATAATATTAATATAGAAATGGTTTATTTAATATTTTGTACAGGCCATATGCTGAGGTGGTAAGAAAAACTCCAGAGACGCACATTCAGCTGGATGCCACATACAGGGTGTAGTTAACTGCTGCCTACTCAGCATTTTACAACTGTATATAACAACAGAAATAGCCTGCGGAATCAAAAATGAAAAAGTACAAATATATATTTCCAACCTAAGTGTAAGTTGCCGACCTCCTTCGAATACAGTGTCTATCAAAAAGACCGTGGGGTGTTTCCTCAGTTGCGACTATACAGGTTCCCTAAATAGACAACTTCGTACTAATAATAAAAGAGGATGTTGGTTACTAAGATATTTTGAGAAATGCCAGTTGAAAACAAACGAGCGATAAAAACGCGAACTTTTGTTTGACACGCGTCAAAATGAAACATCTTTCAGATTATGAGCATGCAGACCAAGTTGCGTTAAAGTGTGATAGTTTTCTCCCCGCGACACTGTTCTCAAACAAAGGCGCAGAAGTCGTGAAGTCGACTCGAAGCACCTCCGTTTCTCTCGGAAATTAATGAACAACACACAGCTTGACAGCGTGAGAACACGGAGGGGGAGGGGGATCCTCAAAAAAATAATTCCTCAAAAAATCCAAACTTACCTCGGGTCCAATCGAAAATGGCGCCGAAATGTAAAAAAACGCACCAAATTTCATTGTATGGTCTCCTGCAAAGCTTTATGGGAGCGCGAGCTGTACAACATCCCCCGTAGAGTAACGGAGGAGGAGTGCAACTGCAGTGTCGTGGCACGTTCTTACTACTTAGACACACTGTATCCCCTCATCAGGATGTTGTCATGCCTTTTGAAGCAGCCAACTTGTTTCCAACACACAGAGCTTCTGATTTTAATGGGGCATATTCTAATAAAAACCATATTAGCTTTATAATTCAACCTCATAATTGTTTCCATGCACGTTTTGTTACTAATACATGCTAATGCAACCATTGCTGTCTCCTTTCTGCTCACTGAATCTTTAAACATGCAACTCTTTCTACATAGTATTTTTGTTATCTTTTTTTATTTTTATTTTTAAATAGAGGAGATATTAATTTATTAAAGTCAGCCAGAGTTGCCATCACCTGACCTGCGTGATGACCTTGCAGTCGCCTGGCTCAAAATCTTGTGTCTCTCATTAAAAGAAGAGAAAAGAAACATTGTCTGCTGCCAGACAAGAGGCCTCACAGTCAGCTGTGAAGAAACATGTGACTCTGGTGTTGCTCATTGCTGCTGTGTTTTGTGCAAAGCAATTTTATGCAAAATTTGGTTTTAGGGTGGAGTGTCATCACACAGTGATGTTTAGATGAAGGTTAAGGTCTGAGGCATGTGGAAATTATAAAAAAAGCTTAATTGCTGTGCCCTTATGCTTTGCCTAAATGAAGAGACCACCCCCCACCCCTCATCTTATTTATGATTTTTTTTATTGACAACTCTATCTTAACATTTCATTTGTACTATATTCATTGGTCATGAATAGCACTGCTTTTTAATAGAATCCGAAAAAGAATAAATAAAAAAAAAAAATTCTCCGAAGCTTCAAATAAGTGAGAAATAAGATGTAAATCACTGTACAGAAGGAGATCAAAAATTATATTTTATCACGTTATTTTGGTGGTAAACAAAAACACCAAGTCCATAGGTGGATGACATACTTTGTGTGAATTACACTGGTGTGAGTCAGGGGTCAGTTTTCATGTCATCATTATATATATTTATATAAATCAGAGGCTATTTTATACATTTTAGTTATTCAGTAAACATAATTGGTTTGACAAGTTGGAAGTAGTGGACAACTTTTATACAGTGTCATAAATGTTCTTATTACCCTAGAATTTTAAATGTCAAATATCCTAAATGTAACCTATTGATAATGTTAGCTGCGGTGTACGTATGTCACAAGTTTTAAAGTATCTCTCAATTTTAAAAAGATTTAAAATTTGGCTTTTTCCAAAGCAACAAAGAGAATGCGCATGTGTTGAACGGCGTGCGCAGGGACGTGCTTAGGAAACGTCTCCAGGAAGTGTGATTCCATTGGCTATTTCCCCGATCGTTTGCTGTTCAAGAAGGCTCGCCGGCGTCCATCGCGTTTCTGATTGGTTCCCGATGCTGTCAGTCAGTCCGGTAGGCAGAGAAGGGGAGGGACTCTTGGCTGTGCTGTGTGGGTACGCTGCGGTGTCCAGAAAATAGATAAAATAGATTCTTACCTATGATTGACGCAACTAAGTTACAAACTCATTCAACTAGATACTGACACGCCAAACTGGCAAACAGACGATGTCGAAGAGGAGTCGCGCGTTTGACTAGTGATTTACATGCGTTTGCCCAACAACTCATTACGAAAATCAAGCTAGTTAGCAACATGATGATGGCCAGCTGAACATCGTTGTGCCTTCAGCTTTTGTTATTATTGCGCTCACGGTTTAATCCTCGATTTTCATGCTCTGAATTGGGGCCTTTCATGAATCCTTTCCACATGCAATCTTAGAATTGTAGTTATCTGGCCAGAGCTGCTCAGTTTTAGGTGCTGTGCGCCTAAGCTAAGCTAACAGCACAGGATTGGTGTGCATGGGCCAAACCCCTTTCACATATTAGCTCACAGCTAACCAGTCGCTGGATCTACACGATTGGAACAGAAAGTGGAGAATTTTATAGAAAGATACGCGGTGCAGCTTGACCAAGCAGAATGTTGGTTTGCAGAAACCTACGGATCATTTGTTTGGGCTGTGATCGAGACATACATTGACCCTAAACAACAACAACCGAAGCCCCGGTCTGCAACATGAGCACATTGTGAACCGTGACATTGATCGGTTTTGTGTCTTTCAACGATGTAGCTTTGCTACCTGCGTGGTTTTTATGCGGCATAATTCTAAGGACAGTAAACAATCAAGGAATCATGTCACAAGAGAAGATGGAGCTGGATCTGGACATCCCGTCGTCACTCGATGGACACTTGAGACGATCTAACAGCGAACCCATGATAAACGGCCTGAGGTGACTACTAATAGCATATGCTGAGATGTTTAGACCAGTAAATGTATTATGTTGATATATTATTGGACGTGTCTTTGAATCTGGTGAGCTGCCTACTTGACCATGCTGAAAGATCCAGCCAAAGCTGGTAGCTGATTGGTTTCTAATTGGTCCAAACTGGCCATACCAGTTTAAAGTGGTCAAGCTAGTTTTGGGAACCTGGTAGCTGGTTTACCATCTTGAACCACCTGGAAATCACAGATTTCATCTTAAATATTATTTCTTCTCCCCCTAAAAATGAAATTTTGCTAATGATGTTCTCACCCTCAGGCCACCCGAGATGTAGATAAGTTTGCATCTCCATCAGAACAGATTTGGAGAAATGTAGCATTATATCACTTGCTCAGCGATGGATCCTCTGCAGTGAATGGGTGCCGTCAGAATGAGTCCAAACAGCTGATAAAAACATCACAATATATCCAGCTTTTTTTTCTCTCGAATAAATCCATAATTAAGATGTTTTTACCTATTTGTTTATGATGGTACTTATTCATTAGATAAGATCCATTGGTGAGCAATTGATGTAAATTTCTCCAATTCTGTTCAGATGCAGAAACAATCTCTAGAGGTTGAGTAAATTTTCAGCAATGTTTTGGTTATAAACTGTTAAACTGTTATAAACAGGGATGCATACATTTTTGGGGCATCATGTTCCCAGCCTTGATGGTGAGCTCCTACACACCTTTAATGTCTAAAAATGCTGGATCGCTTACCAAGACACCATGCATGGCTGTTGTGGTTACTCTCTCACTCATAGAGAGTAGAGACATGAAGCCATGCTAGAATAACATGCTTCGAGTCATCAGGGCCACCAGTCTCTCAAGAACAGACTGTGTTGGTAGTATAAAACTCGCACATTAGGATTGCAATGGTTTAAAAGCCAATATTCACTTTAAATGCATGTTTTAAATCTTAATGTGACTAATTTGTACAGGTTAACATTTGTAAATCATGCTTTGACCTCATAATGTTTAATTAAAGTGTCATAACTAGACCTTCGGGTGAAACGCCGGACTTGTCTCTGGTGATGATGCACGTAGGACTTCTCCAAATATTTTTTCGTATAAACCCACATCTTAGAATAGAACCAAATCCCCACCCTACTTTTGTTTTTTTCACAATCTGTTACTCCCGGATATGTCACAATGTAGAAGAAATTACCCGTTTCTGCTTATACAGTTTTATCATGACTTTAAAGTTGAACTGAATAGTTTTTAGTACACTCTGATGTTGGTCTTTTCTTTCTTCAGTGATGCTTCACAGGTGTTCCAGAGAGAGGTTCTCCGCAGCAGAAGAAACAGTACTACTGTTGTTCGACCCAGTGTGGTATGTAAAGAGTTGCAGAATGCATTATTAATGTGACAGTTGGCTTTTTTAAAGACATTTTTAATGCATTTTTAGGTTCCATCTTCGCCAGTACGTGTTCCTAGCACAAGACTGCAGAGGATCAAACAGGTACAAAGTTTGCATCAGTTTACATTGAAATATGACTTATTTCTTAGTCTGAGATCTTAGCATGACTCACTACTCCTATAAAAACATGCTTATGGGAGTGTGTGCTTGAAATTACATTTTGGTGTTTTCACAAACCACCTGTTTTTCAGATTCAGACTGGTTTGTAGTATTGCAACATGGCATATATACTTCAAGTTAATTCTGATATTCGCTCATATGAGCATTCTTTGTGTTTGTTTATTTCCAGGAAGAGGGTGTTGATGTGATGAATCGTGAAACTGCTCATGAAAGGTAAGAGCTCACATCTGCTGAACCCCCAGGGTATTGGTTTCTCATTTATCAGTAGCTGACAGCAGGTTTTGTCTGTTTCCAGTTTTCATAACAATAATCGACATGCACAGTGCACACTGGAATGAGGGCTTCTGTTAGACTGCCCGACTCTAGCAATTGGTGGAAAGGAATAATGTCGGTGTTTAGTGACACATCTATAATTTTTTTTTCCTGTCTGTATTTATTTCCCCCCATAATGTCAATTGATCTAGAGAGGTGCAGGCAGCCATGCAGATGAGCCAGTCTTGGGAGGAGAGTCTTAGTCTGGTAAGAGCCTGGTTAAAAAAAAAACTGATATTGATTTATTAGTTTAAAATAACCTTTTCTATTTGAATGCATTTTAAAATATTTATTCCTGTGATGCAAAGCAGAATTTTCAGCATCATTACTCCAGTCTTCAGTGTCACATGATCCTTCAGAAATCATTCCGATATGCTGCTCAAGAAAAATATATCAGTTTTTTCAGAATACTTTTGCATTCTTTTCAAGAATCTTTCAAGTATCTTTACTATCACTTTTAATACAAATCTGTGTGTCATTCCTTACTAAATAAAAGTATTTAACTTAATGACCCAAACTTTTAAACCATGTGTATACTATTTTTATTGCACAATGCATAATTGAGGTTTTTAAACCGAAGCTTCACAATTATTATTGTGTGTAAAAGTAGAGGCAATGTTCTCACTCAGATAACATGATGCATGCAGTAGCTCTGTTGCTACACTTCCTCTTCCCCTATTGATGGGATTGTGGAAGAGAAAATGGAAGCATGCTAGAAAAAAAGCTCCTGGAGTCAACAGGGCCACCAGTCTCTCAAGAGCAGACTGGATTGGTAGTATAACACTCCGACACTGCATTGGTAATCAAGTGGTTAACTAGTGGTAATAATTCTGTCATATTGGGTAATGCTTTATATGGTTGTGCTTGACTGTAGAGTGATAATGATGTTGAGAAATCTTCATCATCGTCATCTCCAAAGCGGATTGATTTTGTGCCTGTGTCTCCTGCTCCTTCGCCCACCAGAGGGATCGGAAAGAAGGTATCTCTTCCTTTCTTAAATAACTTGCTGTACTGTTGTTTTTTAAGGCTTAATGCTTCGACTGACTTCTCTCTCTTCAATGAGCAGCAGTGTTTCTCTCCGTCTCTTCAAATCCTGGTGACCAGTAACGGTCTGACGCCCAGCCCTGTTCCCAGCCCGACACGTCGCTTCAGGTAAGTTCTGTTCGGGCATCCCGCCACAGCAAGAGTGTTTTCTGTCGTCATCAGACATAATAGTGTAGGATCTTAAGCTGAGTAGCTGGTATCACTCATCAAAAGTTTGCCCAGCAGGAGGAGTCAGAGCCCGATCAACTGCATCAGGCCTGGTATCCTGGGCCCTCTCAAACGCAAATGTAAGGTATCGATCATGACACTTTCTTTTGCGATGTTGTTACAGCTGGGATGCCTAAATAAAATATTTTGGTGACTTCTCAGGTGAAATGGAGACGGAAAGCCAGCCCAAGAGACTCTTTCAGGGAACCACCAACATGCTGTCCACAGAGGTGTCTCACTTGCCTGAACTTAACACCTGGTGAGTTTTCACAGTGGACTTAGAATTTTAATTTTGAGTATGTTATATCAGAAGTGTATGTGTACTATTTTTTGGGATATATACTATGACTAGTGTTGTCCAAAAACAGCAGCAACAATGGCATACAGTAGTCAGCATTTGAAGCGGATTGTAAAAGTTCAAAATCATCAATTTTGTTTTAGGACAGCTTTGATGAGAGGCTTTGATCCACTTCAAATGTTGACTTGTGTATATCAGTTCATTTGTATATTTGAAACTTTGATTTCTTGCAGTATCGATACAAGCTGCACACTTTCACTCTCTCTTCTCTCTGACAGCGAGTTGACACACCACATGCAGTGTTATTAAAGAAGTATATTGTCCATTGTGTTGCATGTATTTCATAGTGCTTTGCAGCTCATGAGCCAGTGTTTTCAGCATCTTCAGAGTGACTGTTCTCTGTTAAGCCCAAAGTATACTTCTGTCAGTGTTATATAACAATCCACACACTGTCTGTGTGACTCAACCTTTTTTTAGTATCATCAGGTGGATCAGCATACATGTCAGTTTTTATGTCTGCATGGACTATCCACGATTTTACTTTTCCAGGATAAAAGACGGCTATCTATTGAACGTAAAGACATAAGTATTGTAATTTTACTACTGTAAAGCAAAATATACCTTTTTAGTTTTTTGCTGGAATTTATATAACAATAGTAATATTTATTTAATGAGTATAATAATAATAAATAATAATAATAAGGGTCTCAGTTGCTAAGAAAATATTTAGACTGATCAAAAGAAAATTCAGTATTAAAAGTTATTTTAATGCCCTTTGTTTTGTGGCATTTTTTTTTTTTTTTTTCTCAAATGTGGATATAAGATAATGTAGCGAAGTTAGAGATTCCATTATGGCAACAATGTCTACTGTCAGTTATTAAATGGCAGGAAAAAAGAGAATATTGTCTACTGTCATTTTGTTTCATTATTTATTTTATTCACTACATGAGAAAGTTTGAAGCATTATTTTCTTAATACTTTAAAATAGTATGGCTCCATGTTGTTGACTTACAATTATTTATATGCCTATTATTTATATACTATTGTGTTTAGTAGCATATTACTTTGTAGAATATTGAAAAGTGAAATTAAATTTCATATCAAGTGTCATATACTGGAATATAGATATTAACCCCATTGTTTCTAAAATTACTTTCAGAAATTCTAGAGAATATTGTCTTTTTTTGGCTAAAACTTTACACACAACTGTTGGGACAGAAATGAATGGCGAACTCATTTATTTTAGTTATGAATGTATTCCAGCTGTTGGTAACATTCTGCCCCTCTCTCTCTCTCTCTCTGTGTCTCTCCAGCAGTGTGTCTCCTCCAGATCTTCTGGATGGGAGTCTCAGCAGCGTGGGCTCCTCCTCAGACTCTCCTGCCAAGATGGAAGGAGTGTCTCCTTCCTCCAGTAACTCTTCCCTCACGCCCCTTCAGGACCTCTCCCCTAAGTGATCCGCTGAGCATCAAGGAAATCGGAGGAAGACTGGGCCGCTTCTCAGGCCCTTTCCCACTCATTTGACTCTTATCCCAACATGGCTTTAGTTTTTTTCCCCTGAATTGTCCCGTTATGTTACATTCAAAGCGAGGTGAGAGTATTCCGTGTGGGACAGACCCTAAGGGGATGGAGAGACTGTGGATGTTTTTTGCATCAGCTGCTATAAATAGATGTAAAACATGGTGTATGGATCTGAATCAAAGTGAACAGTGTCACGGAAGAGGCTCTTGGATTAAGTTTTGTTTTGGTTCCCTTATTTTTTTGATAACGCTTTGAAAAGAAAACGGTTGTAAAAACGGGAGAACAACTACAGGCACGTTCTTTGATTTACAATCTCAGCTTGCCAACCGGTATTGTGTGTGTGTGTGTGTGTGTGAGAATTTAACTTATTTTTTGCTTTTAATTGTAAGTATGTACATAAGATGCGTGCAGAGGTAAAGAGCTCAACCGGCAAACTGACAGCTGCCTCTTCCGGGGTTTTATTAGCAGTGCAACTGCACTTTACAGAGGCTGAATTTCATTTCAGTTTTTCAGGAATGGCCTTTTTCTTTATTTTCATGTAGGTGGAGGAAGGTGTTTTCAGAGCTTGGCACTTCATCCTCTGTTAGTATGACATTTCATGGTTGCGATACACCACTACAGCAGATGGGATTTATTATTGCAGCTGTTGGTAACCACTAAATCCTCAATTTGAACACTACAGAGAAACTAAACTGCCTATGTTGATGTTTGTCAACCGAAAGACGTGCGTATAGCCGTGTTGTCATTTTCACAGCTTTAAGAGAACGGAGCAAAACATCCGTGCTCCGATGAATGATGCCCATTGTATGTTTTTACCTCTCGCACAGAGACTTTGCCCTGTTTTTGTTATTCAGGAAGGATTTGGAGCAGAATGCGCTCTACAGAGTAAAAAGGATTTTCAGTGGTGTTTTTCGGAGGCTGTTAACAGTGACACATTTGGCAGTTTAAAATGTGAGAACCAGACAAGTGCAAAGGAATGAAATCCTCCCATCAAAACGGTTATTTGTGGAGTTAAAATTTTAAAATGTAATCTACTGAAACGGTGTGCCATTGAATTTGTATAGAAGAGAAATGTACAACTAATTGTAGGTACTTTAGGAAATAGTGCTTTCTTTTGTAAATCGTTTTCTAAATTTCATTTAAAGAAGTTGCATATGATATATCATAAATTCATTTTTTTCTGTGGAAGAAACTGATTGTATAATCCGTTTTTTTTTTTTTTATATAAGTCAATTGAAAAAGTGAAAGTTTTTCACGTAAGAAAAGTGACGCACCACAGTTTGTCTCTTTTTCTGAATGTCTTTGCAAACAAAAATCCAGTACGTGGGTCATGTAGATCCAGATTCTGTCCTGTAGTGATGGGTGAAGTGTTTATTTTTTTTATTTTTTTCTGTGGACGTGTCTGATTCTTTATTTAATGATTTTACTCTGTCTTGTCGACTCGTACAGTTCTTTTAAAGCCTGTGCACGTGAACTCTGTTGAGGAGGACTGAGTGCTGTCATGAGAGCGTATAGTTGTGCTCCGCTCTCTCTGGACAAACGTTGTTCCCATCATATCGGACACTTCCAGATGTCAGAAATAAATTATTTGTCCAGCTATTTTGTTGCCTTGTCTTGTGATACCAGACTTCTTTGCTGGAGTCAGTGTGGTTATTGTCTTCAAAAACAATTATCTTAAAATGTACTCTATGGTCTTTCTTGTATCAGTGCACTTCATTTACATCCATAATCAAACTTCCTACTTAACATGGACCACTTTAACGGACTTAGATTAATTTCCACAAATTAAATTTGTGAATGAATAATTAACTATTTTAAATATTTATGAAAGTCTCTTATGCTCAGTTAGACTCCATTTATTTGATAAAGTAATATTATTTGATAAAGTAATAGTAATCAAAGATTATAACAATTGAATTGAACACAACCGTTTACTATTTAAATGTAGTTTGAACATAATTTATTACTGTGATGGCAAAGCTGAATTTTCTTTAAGGAGTCATTACTCCGGTCAGTCTCACTTGATGCTTCAGAAATCGATCTAAAATGCTGATTTGCTGCTCAAGAATCCGTGTTGAAAAGGGGTGTGCTCCTCTGATGAATAGAAATGCAAAATAACCTAAACGCATGCCTTATTTTACATCGAGTCAGATAGCAACTAGTTAGGAAAGAGTTTCTAATACAGAGTGGATAGAGCCAATTATATTCAAACTTGTTCTTTAATCTGTTATAACTGAAATTATATTTTTTATTTAAAACAAGCTGAGTAAAACTGTTGCAGTACTGCCAGCTTACAGAGTATCTAATTCTGTTTCCTCTACATTTTCCAAATGTTACATTAAATAAGTTGAAGGACAAGAAGTTTTCTAAACTATTATTTCTAAACAATTACATATTGCTTCCTAATCCAGTTGAACTATGATTCAGAAACTAATGTTTCTACCAATACTTTTGAACATAAAACAGTTTCTAGGAAATGCTTTTAACAATCAATTTTCTTTATTTGATGTGGCATCTGTAGAGATGACCGTGCA